>NC_080711.1:16275712-16589284 GCF_019097595.1 Hemibagrus wyckioides
TTTAGCCATGAAAATCTACCTATGTACTGATTAGTTCTCTAATGCCGGTGCCACAGCCTAGCTCTTCTCCATAAAGCATCTATTCATTATCCTAAATATACCAGCCAGTCTCAGCCTCTGCATGAGCTAAAAGAATTCTCATTTACTCACTATATCAATTATTCACTAAATTGGACCATGGTTCGGGTAACAGTAACAATGTTAACATTAACTAGACTTATTATACAGTCAGGTTTAAAAATATTTGGACAGCGACAGATGTTTAATTTATGTACTTACATCCAAATCTGGTGAACAGTATAGGAATTACAGCTCTTTATATATTTCTGTTGAAGTAATGCTTCCCTATACACTTCAATTTGTCCACTTGCTTTTGTCAGGGGTCGCGCCATCAGTAAATACAAGGTAACCAGTTTCACTGAATTTCTTGCTTGTTGACTTTGATATAGATACACCCAGGGGTGTTTCTAGGATTTGAAAACATCAGGGGCTGGGCCCGAAACATCAGGGGCTAATTAGGGAGAGGGGGTAAGCAAGAATAACACATTTTGCAAGAGCATTTTTATGTAATATTGTTTAATAATAAACACAAATTAACACAAATAGTATGCAACTTTATAAAATATCATTTAATCCCATCTTTTTTTCTGACTCATTATTTCAGAGTCTTGTTACTAAAAAGAAGTTAATTTAATTCATTACATCTTCTCTCACACACAGGTATGCCATGCAACATTATCTCTTTTACAGCTTGTGTGTGAAGCAGTGCCGTGTAGATCTTTTTTTATATTATTATTTTACAATAATGTATATTATACATGCACCTCTTATTTCATTCCTCATTTATGCACGCACTACTGTATGTATTATTCTTTGTTTCTTTTTTTTTTACAGACACTCTTCTCTTATTGTTCTCTCATTCTCTCATCTGTCTTGCTGCTTGTATGTATCTTGTCTACTATTTCTACTTGGTGACTTTTCTATCCTATTTCTTTGAGGGTGGAATCATCAGAGAGTATCTCCGAGACTTGACTTGTACAAAACCGTCAATTACCATACTAGTATTTATAGTGCTGAGAAGGCTTTTGTACGTCATCATACCCTGTGAAAAACTGTATCTTTTGTCACATTACACCCTGGAAAATAAAACAAATAAAACCTCTACATTAATTATTGACTATGTATGTATACTATGTATGAGTCTAATATGAGGGCTGTTAAAAAAGTTGGGTTAGATGTACCTATAAAGTGAACTCTGGCAGGTGTATGTCATACGCTTCTGATAAAATGGAATAATAGTGTAAGCTATTCCAAAAACCTGTCATGCTTATTTTTAGGCAACAGTCCAGATAGTGTATCCCTGACATATTTCTTTTTATCAGACCAGATTAACTTTAAAACAGCTGTGGTCTCCAGGCTGTGGTTTTTCTTCATTCACCATTCGTGCTTATTTCTTACACAAGAAACCTGACCCACTTAACACACTTAAAAGAGCTCCAGAGGCAGAACACCATATGGATGTGTGGGCTACAATGATTCATTAACAGGAAGAGCTCAACAGAAATGAACTCAGGTGCAGAGGTCAAGAAAGGCAGCATCAATGCTTCCAACCACAAAACCAGTCCAAAAACAAGAACATAATCATGTAATCATAATCTTATTAACAGCTGCATCCAGGCTTAGCAAATGCAGAAACAATTTCCTGATTCTTTATGTTAACTAATTGTTTCTGACTTACAAAAAAAAGAAATATAAAATACTGACACACATTTGTGAAGAGATTAAACAGTTATTTTGAGAAGGCTCTCTTTAGTGATTTTTTTTTATTTTTTAATTATTTTGTATTTTGTAATGTGTAATGTGCTTGGGTAATATTCTACTTAACCTGCAATTTCCTAGATTTTGAATAATTATAAATAGATCTCACTACACTGCATTTATATTTTACCCACACTCGAATATATTCAGAAAGAAATAGAGTTACTGAAATTGCACATATCTGTATTCAGATTTAGATTCAGAAGTCCAAAGCCATTGTATGATGGTTTGCTGTAACCACAATATGTCATGCTGCCATTAATTTAAATTATTTGAGCAGATTATGATTAAAAAAAAAAAAAAAACATTATGCGATGTGATTAGTTAATGAGTTTAGTACAACAATGTTTTCTCATTTTATGTGAGTTTTGGCAATACACTTATGCTTACAGGCCTTTAAGAGGGAAAATGGTCTACTATGCCACTATTTTATACCCTCTGTTTGAAGGAGCTTGATGAAAATAAATGTCAACAACCTTCATCATAAAGTACTACAAAAATGTTTGTGAATCATACATAATTTTCTAACATAGTGTGCATGGCAGGGTAGCAAGAAGGAAGCCCATAATCTCCAAAAAGAATACTACTACCCATCTGCAGTTTGCTCACAATCACACAGAAAATCCAGAATCCTATGGTAAAAAAATAAATTAATTAAAAACATCATGAGAAGTTCATCTTTACCAAGAAGCACTGGAGTGATCAAAATGACAATAAATGACAATTAAAACTTTTTGACTCTTGAGTGGCAGTATAATGGCTTGTGGCTGCTTTGCTGCCTCAGGTTCAGGACGGTTTTTACTGACTGTAAATTCTATGAACTGAAGCTTAAACATAAGTGGGTCATGCAGCAAGACAACAAACAAGGCACAGAAGTAAGTCTACAAAGAAATGGTTTAACCAGAAATTTAAAATTTTGGACTAAAATTAAATTGCCAAATCAGCATGCTTGGCTTAATTGATACCTGAGTCAAGACTGCCATCTTCTGGTGTGTCTCTGAAGGTTTTCAAATTAGTGATAAATCAGGTTAACTGTACTTGTACTGTAATCCTGACATTTGTTAACTTACTGAACAGTTTCAAATTCTGTTGTCACTTTCTTGGCTTTCAAACAGAGTGTAAGACTTACATATGACATTATTATGCTTGAGTTAAGTCTTAAGATGTGAGTAGGTGGATTTGCTGGAGACAGATGATGGATAGCTGTATTGGTAGGCAGTGAAGAGACCGAGGAACTGGGAGCACACTTAATGCTTATTACAACATATACATAAGTCATACAGAAGGCACTTTGTACATGACAACCAAAGTAGGAGGTCCCCTAGGGAAAGAGACAGTACCAAAGATGCACTACTACACCTTATTCTGGGTTCACCCTCTTACCTAACAGCTAGATTAGTTACTACTGTACCATAAACAAAAACTTTTCTACAAAATTACAACGAGTGAGAATTACAATCTAGTGCGTCTAGACAAGCATTTTCTACATGAGGATTATGTATGTGCCTGCACCTGCTAACCTGTTCTTGCTAAGACCACACAGGCAAACAGAACAACATAGCACAAACAGCTAACGCAGTAGCAGTCAGCAAAGCACACAAATGCAGATGGAGGGAGAGAGAGAGAGAGAGAGAGAGAGACAGAGGGAAAAAGGCAGAGGGAGAGAGAGAGATTTAATGATTTAGTTATTTAATTGTGATTGATTTAGTGATTTAATTATTTAATGATTTAGCAGCAAGCAGCCAAACACAGACACGTAACAGCATGCATGAGAGGAATTCCAAAAAATAAAAATTAGATTAGATAAATAAATTAATAAATATTAATTATATATTAATATTAATAAATTACATTGCCAAAAAAATTGATAACCCGAATACATTTTTGGGATGTTCTGTGGATTGAAAAAAAAGAGTGTGGTGTTATGGGAATACTTTGTTGCTTTAGGGCCTGGCTGAATTGCCATAATTGGCGGAACTTTGAATTCCTCTCAATAACAAGGTGAATGTTTTGTCTGTTATCTAAAACGGAAGTGTGATTGGGTTATGCAGCAGGATAACAGCACAAGAGCAATTTTATTTCAAAATAAACAATACAAAGGTTAGATTTGTGGTTAAAAGTGGGTTATAAGTGTTGTCTGATCTTATTCCTTCAATAAATGATAGGATCAATTAAAATTGATTTTAAATCATTTTTTATCATTTAAAACCGTGTTTTGTGTGCTCCTCTTATTTTATTTGTATGAGGATCTGAAACCATTTGGTGTGCCAAATATACAAAAAAGTGGAAATATGAAAAGGTTTAGTTACTGACACTGTTACTGATACTTCACAATATATTTTTTTCCATATCATGTTTTACACAACCAAACAACGACATGACTAATAAATGTTATACTAATTTCTAACAAAATACAAATTAGAAATGTTTTGGATACAGAATGTTAAGTAGTTGCAATTTGGGGCAATGTAGGTTTTTAAACAGATACATTTTAACCAAGGATATTTATAGTCCCTGTTCTTGAGAGCTGATTATTACTCCTTAGGTACTATTCACAGCACAACCAGATTTTGTGTTTTATTTGTGCATGTGCCTATTGTATATCACACATTTTATAATTTTCACAAGGGTGTCCACCTGAAGCCCAAGGAAAGAAAAACATAGTGAGAAGTATACTTTTCAAAAGAAATGCACATTTTAATTGACAAGCTACAGCAAATGACTACAAGAATAATCAGATGTTATGTATGAATAGTGGCTATAAAGACAAAATGCAAACTAAACAAGCTTAATTAAAAATGTGAATACCATTACTGCTTCTGTATACACATACACATCTGTTTCATTAAAACATACAAAAACTCCTGGGAAAGTTCTGAGCCCAAAATCTACAACATGTTTGGGTATCTGACAAATTTCACATGAGCATGCCTTTAAAATGATAATGGGCAGTCCCAAAAATGGACATGAAATAAAAGTAAACAAGAATACTTGAAAAACAGTATTGAAATGTATGGGACATTTCCAGTACCATGCATTTCTCTTAATGGACACAAGGTGTCACATTTAAGTCAAAACAGAAAGTAAATGAGCCAGTCCAATCTGCTAGTTGTTTAAAAGCTTACTGCATATGGTGGAGCTAATACATTTCATTGTGGATCTTGAAGGTAAGAGAGATATTTTTTATTCTTATGTTTATTTATTACCACAGGTGAAATATATAAGCATTACTATGACAGTGCTGGCCTCCATCCCACCATTTTAACACCATAAACACCCCTGCAGTCCCACCTGCAGCTCTTCTGTCTCTTACAAGCTCAGCCTGCTCTGAAAAACAGAATTCCCTGTCATTTTGTGAAATAATCAGGCCAATTTTTGTAGGCTTCTACCCTATATCCTCCATCCACATTCCCCCAAAGTGTATAACCATGTGTAAGATGCAATGCACATATTTGCTCATGGGCTGCTTTGGAAGCCGCTTTTAGAGAGCTACGTTTACTCTTTTTCAAGAAAGAGCCAAGAAAAGTAGGAGGGAAAGACAGGCAGTGATATGGTTTTGATATGTTTATGACACATGGAATGGAGGAGGGGGTACATATGACAGACTTCCAGCTGTTGTTATGAAGCTGAGGCCTTAGCAGGAGCAACAGCTGCAAAAGGGTCAAAAAAGTGATCACACTGTGAAACAGTTGCTTCATAGTGGGCGCTTCGGTGTTATCTTAATAACGGTTGCCTCAGGAGTGTTTGATGGGTGAGCTATGGTTAAGGGGATATTGACAAGAATTACAGGGACTGTCAATTAAAAAAATGTCAAAATAGTTATATCTATTATATCTGTTATATCAACTAAAGAGTTAAACTTATTAACTTTTGACAATTCTGGTATAACTGATGGAGGACAATTAATTAGAAAAAAAAGCAGGTCTAAATCTATATAGTACTATATATAAATAAATAACATTTTTTGCATTAACAAGTTCATGTGAAATCCCATGAAAGTTCTCAAAAAACACAACCTGCTATAGAATTCAAGTGATCCTGGTTTTAGATATATATATATATATATGTGTGTGTGTGTGTGTGTGTTTGTGTCAAGAAAAGAGTCAAGTATTTTCACCTAAATCACATGTAGCTGATGCATATAGCCTGGACCTTGGTGCTACATAAAACAACATAACATATAGCTTTAGAATGAAAACAACAACACACAGCTAAGGACAGAAAGTAGTTTTCCTAGCTACATAAGGTGCAATGTGTGCATCCAGGTGTCTGTGTGTGTGTGTGATTTTACTCTATTAATGTATGTGCAAAAGTCTTAGGCACATGCAAATAGAGGCTGTAATGAAAGGATGCCTTAAAAAATAATAATAACAGCAAAAAAAACACTATTTTTTAAACTGATGTCTCAGGTTTGATTTGCAGCACTATAAGAAAAATTTGCTGGAAAGTTTTATAGAACATCTTGAAGAAGTGTTCTACTGGACAATTTGACAGTTGCTCCTTATTTGCATACAAAACCCAGCAGTCCTAATTGTGGTCTGTTTTGTTGTGTTCTTTAATGACATACAGGTTTTTATTGTAACATTTAATATTTTGTTTATTTAATGTTTAGCATGTAAATGTTTTTTTGTACTGACTCAATAATGCAGAAGCCATAAAATAAACATCTATAACAAGATTTGTACTAAGAAAACAGAGACTTTTGCACCAAACTGTATGCCTCTGTGTCTGTATAAATTTCACAATTTTAATATACTATTTACATTTACCAAAAAATAAATTCATTAAAAAATAAATAAATAGAAAAAAATTAAAAAATAAAGAATTGTGGGCTAATCATGTAGTGACAAAGACCTGTATAAATACTAATGGAAATGCCAAAATGAAAAAGGTAGAGCCCATATAAAGTAATTAGCCAAATTACATTATACTTAGAAGACACTAAGTGACTTAAAAGGCCTGATTTATTTATTTTGTGAGATTGATACCATATTTCATACACAAGAATCAAGAGGGCGCCCAGTATAATTTAAGATTAAAAGCTTTTCTGGAGGACTATCAAAAGTGCTGAATAGGCATGGGTTTGATTTTGACTTTGTGTGTAATCAGGTCCTAAGATATAGTGTATTATTGTTGAAGATATTATGTATTATTTTAGTAATCCTGTTTCATAAAAGCTATTTGGAGTAGCTAAGCCATTATCTATAAGAACTAGTGTATTAAATCAGATTATGGGAATACTAAAAATTTGGTTTAAATATACAACATTTTTTTAAATTATTTTATAATGACTAAAGTCTTTTAATTATAAATTTTCTTTCTTTCTTTTTCTGATCATTGAAATTCCTGACCATCAGTAACAGCATTCATTATGCTTCTTCAGAGTCCTGCTTCTCCCAGAGGTCTCAATTTAACTGAGTATAATTTGTAATAAATTTTGACAAATATTAAATAAGGGGAATGTTTGTTCAAAAATGGTCTAGTAAAACTATAAACTGCATTAACTTCATTATTCACTTAACCTTTCAGCTTCATCTCCAGGGCTTCTGTTTAAGTGGTTCCTGGAAAGGTAGTAAATCATCTAAGGGACAACAAGAAGAGGAACAGTGAAAGGGTTTTATTAGAAGAAGAGGAAAAAGACCACCCTCCTGAGACCAGATCCCTTTCCATATTGAATGATATAGTCCACACTGGCTTACCTGACATTTAGGTGTAATTGTATCTGACAAATCCCTCTGTGTGTGTGTGTGTGTGTGTGTGTGAGAGAGAGAGAGAGAGAGAGAGAGAGAGAGAGAGAGAGAAAGTAAGAATTCAACACTCTACTATCAGTTTAGTAATAGAGAACATACATTTACATTTACATTTACATTTACATTTCTGGCATTTGGCATACCTCATCTGCAATGAGTAAAAAGTGATCCAAATTAATTTAGGACAGTATGACATGTTGGTGATTTGACTTATCTTCCTTTTTCTATAGCCCCCTTTTAAACTTTTTGCTCACCCCCTTTTATTCATTATGTAAATCCCTACCTCCACTACTTTTTTTCTCTCATTTTTCCTCTCTGCCTTCCACAGTCATCTCCTCATACACACCCAGACTCTTTTCCACCCAGTCTTTTCCACCCCCTCTTTCTCACTCATAAATCCTTGCTGTACCAGGGGCCACCTGACACACAGGCACCCTTCCCCTTCAGCCAGTGCCAGTTCAAACTCGTTAGCACTTTTAATGAATGGCCTGACATTGGGAGGCAGAAGCAGACTGACGCTCACATCCTTGGCTACCTCTTTTAACTCACAATGTCATTCAGGCGTGGCCAGTGGCAGTGACCTGATGATGCATTACATCACAGCCCCTGCTGCTTTCAGTCAGATGTATCTGGACAAACTCTAATCAGCAAGCTGTTTTGTCATGAAAGTAAACAATACTGTGGCATTAAAGCAAAGTTACTCACTGACTGAACTGAAATGAAAAATCGAAAAGATCGGTAGAGAGATAGATTTGCATGTGAAAAACATACTGTAATCCGTGCTCAAGAGGAAGTGGGAACCATAAAGCTGTCCAGCGCCAGCAGTACCGTCTGCATCACCCTCATGCCAATATGGTTATCACTCACTCATTCACTCAGTTACCACTTTATTCTGGCCAGAGTTGCGGTGGATCTGGAGCCTATGCTGGGAACATTGGGCACAAGGCAGAAATACACACTAGATGGGACTGGGATATAGTTTGAGATTTTAAACATACAGACAAAAACACACAAAGACTGACATGGTAAAATTCTGCATAGTATTTCCCAAAATATAATAAGGGTGTATATTACTATATTCATATATTTATGTTCGTTATGGAATATTAGTATACCTTTAATCTTGTTACATTTGTAAACATTTTACTGGTATTCACTAACTGAACTCTGATTTTTTTATCTTTTAAAAGGAGATCAAGTTCTTTCATTCTTTTTTTCAGGGCAACTAAGTTCACAGCATGTTCCTGCTAGACGTGATGACATGAGAAATTAGCATGAAGTGGAGAGTTGTAGCCACAGTAATGTTGGCCTGGGATCTGTCAGCAACAGGTCCCTTAAAAAACATTTTTATTATAAATTATGTTTGAGTTGTGCTTGTGTTTTGAAGATGTCACCATGACTCTACTGAGCCGCAGTCACATTTAAATATTTCTAGACTCGCCTTTTAAATTCCTGGTGACTCCATGTGACAGTGAAGTCTCAGTTCTTTTTAAATGCTGGTGTGTAAGGAGACACAATAAGAAACAGGTCGTGTCATACTTACTCTTAGACCGAAAACAGACAGAGAAAGTTCAGCTCTATCCACCAACATGTGACAGATGAAGTCGGTTTAGAACATTTAAACAAAGATGCCATAAAAGGTTTACCTTCTGTTGAAACAAACAGCTTTCTTATGAAATATAACATGGGCAGATTACTGATGCATCAGTGCAATAGTTTGTTCTGTTTGAGCCTACATATGCAGGTTTAACTATGAGTAAAATATACAAGTTTAAACTTGTCTATCTACAACTATTAACAGTATAGATAGTATATTCCTATCTCCAATGTCATGAATGACTTGTAGTGCTTAGTTACAAGCAGACTCTTGTCTATACTCTTTAATTATTTTGCATCATGCTATGAACAGTTTAACAACATATCCCAAACCCATAAATTGAGAATGTCATTAAATATATGCAACTTTTATGAATGATAACATCAATTTCAAATAATTTTTCAATTAAATTTCTTCATGTATGGGTGTATGTCATGGACAAAAATGAAAACAAATAATACATGTTGAACATTTTGATTGATAACTTTGTTCGTAAACATCTAGAAAATCTGGGAGTTTCAGGTGTGCTCCAGCATCAACCACCTGTAAAAGAGAACTTTCCTCTTCTGCCCTCCTCTAACCTTTCAAGTGCTTTCCTCGTCTTTTCCAACTTCCTCTCAATAACCTCTCTTCCCTCCTCTAATCTTTTATGCCGCCCCTCTTCTCCACTAACTTCTTCTCCCACAGAGACTAAACTTACATGTCTCTTTTCTCTAGTCTTTCCTCTCTGCCAGTGAGCCTTCTATTGTTCAACTCATTGACAATAGATTTACTTACATAACACAACCCCCATATAGAAGCACGGACTGGAAGAGACTGTGGACTCCATCCAAACTCACTGAAACAGGCCAAAACCGCTTGGGAAAACAAACTCTTTTCCTCTCTCTGGCTGTCCCTCTCTTCCTCCTCTGTGCTCATTGTCATACATACAAGATATCGAGTGCGGGGGTAGGAGCATATGTTGTTGATCAAACAGATATCACTGATTCACTTTGTTTCCGACATATCAAAAAAAGCAGTTGAATAGTTTGCGGTGTGCATTCGCTGAAAAACCAGCAACCATTATTTCATTATTTGTGAAGATGGACCTTTTTGATATACAGTACACTTGAGGGACATACCACAGAGTGCTGATGAAACTGGTCACAATAGTGTAATTGTTTTCCATGCCGAATTGTGTGTAGCCACACACTAGTAGAACTAGCTGACAGGCTTTGGTGCTCCAGCAGGGCTCTCGCATTGCTATGCCAACATGCACCAATGTTCAGAACTCTGGTCATGCTGTCCCTGCTTTTCACTGCCAAACAACAACTTGGGCACCAAGAAGAAAGCAAAAAAAAAAAAAACATTTCTCTCCCTCACTCTTGCTGACCCAATATCTCACCCTCTAGTTCTCTCTCGCTTTTTTTCACTCCTGCCCTTACCCTTGTGGTCTATCTCTTTCTTTCTCCACCTCCGTCCTGCAAGAGTTATGAGAATGCTCCACGAATGTTCCGCCCACACGCGACATTCCAGGGGCGACAGAAACCCACACACTGATGGCGACTGCTGAGAAACAATGCCTGAAAGCAGGCTAAATCACAAAACGCGCAACATCTGATCCAGTACTCAATGGTTCCACAGCACTCCATGTACTGTGTTTGTCACTTTTCTCTGTGTTTTTTTTTTTTTGTAAATTTATTTTAAACTTATGATCATTTGGCCAAATGTGATAATGATACACCATCAGAACTTGAGAAATATGATGCATAACCATGCCCGCCTTGTGGATGTTTTTTCTAATGACACTTGCTTTCAAAACTCCTAAAAAAAAGTTTAAACCGATTGTGAAGGTGTTAGCTTTCTACATGAATTTTCACTCATTTTTGCACTAAATGACAAAATAACTATCACCCCCAAATAATTATGTACAAATGCAATAAAACTGGATTCATCTCAGTGAGTTGAATTAACTTTTACAATCCAATTGACATTTTATTTCCTCATTTCTCATCCCTCCTTCACACAAAGAGCATCTTTATGATGTTGAATGAGCTGTTCACAATCACTGTATACAGACAGGTCAAGTCTTCAACAAATAATGTTTAATTAGTTTGTTCAATTAACTCAACACACCATGTCAAAAGTCAACAGTTAGTGGCACATGTATCAAAGATTTTAAAGGAATTTAAATGTAATGTTGGATTTTTTTAATAGTTTGCTCAAAACAACTGGAGACCAAATATTTCAAAATAAAAGAAAAAAGAGAAAGTGTTTGTGTAGTCCATGGCTAAAACGTGTAGTTAATTTAAATGAAACCACTTTGTCACAATGAAGAGGATTTACCTGTCAGGAAGTCAAAAGAGGAGGAGGACAGGAAGATGTGGAAAAGAGGAAGTGGAATAGTGCTGAGTAGTAGAGATACTAACAACAACTTTTAATAACTTTTTAAACAATTATTAAAAATATTGTCAATCCAGGGATTCTTCTTGAGGGTGTCATTCCAGGGATAGAAAAGCTGTGCATTTATTTAGAACTGAACAGATAACAAATGATTTGCTTTGCTGTCTTGTCTAGGGTTTGCTGGTTTTCTTCCAACTTCAATAAAGATTATAAAAGGTAAATTAACTACTACTCTAAAATGTCTGTAGGTGCGAAATAGTATATGTATTCACACATTGTGCCCAGTGTTGCTGGGATAGGCTTCAGATCCACTTCAGTCCTGACCAGGATAAAGTGGTTGCTGAAGATGAATACATGAATGAATAGTAAGCCAAACATATTGTTAATTCAGCTTCATCTTTGGCAGCATCAGCTAGAGAAATTGGCACTTAGTTTGAAGTATGATGTTAATAATTAATCTGGATAATTTACAAGCAATTTTCTTTTTTTGCCTGGCTTTAGAGAGTAAACATTCTACTACATAATTATTGGCACATTAAAACAGGTAACATACAAAAATTAAATCATTCATCTTAAATCAACAACTACTATACACATGGGCAAGAGTTTAGTTTAGAAGTGTGTTCTGGAGGATGTACATTGGTACACTTAGTTCCTTCTTTTATTCCAGACCTGGGCACAAGTTGAGGAAGTCGCCGTCTGGACTGTTTGTTTTGGCCATGCCTGTCAGCAACTGCTGGTAAAAACTTTAGGAGTTAAGGTACTTAAAAATCTGTGGGAGTAAAATATCTCTAACAGCTAAATAGGTAGGGCTTATTCATCTTGACTCTATTTGAACCTATTATTTTATCTTATGTGAATCCACTTATTTACATAAAGCTCCACCCCAAAACCTAAACTGGCTTAAACTTACTTTTCTATCACAGTTTACACACGCCTGTTAAAGTGGAAGGGTTTTGTGACACAAAAAACTAAACCAAGATAAATAAGGTCAGAACTTTTTCCACCATCAGTATGAACCTATAATGTAACTAATTCTCTAAACAGTTTTTTTCTGAGAGGGGAGAGGAAACTGGAGAACATGGAGGAAACCCCTCAGAAGCACATGGAGAGCATGCAAAACTCCACACAGACAGTAAACTGAGCCAGGGTTTCTGGAGCTGTTAAGCAGTAATGACCAATAACGAACATGCAGAACATATATATAAATTATATAAATTAGAAACTACTATGGCAGTCATGTATATATAGACTTCTGTATATTATAGTCATATAGCCTTTCACACACATACACACACAAACACACACACACACCGATGTGAAAACTGGTGGAGAGCATGGAGCCAAAACGCATCGGGGTTATTCCACCAAATACTGATTTCTTAATGTTATTTAGCCAAAGCATTAACACAGTTTGTTTTGTTGTCATGTGTTGTCATTTCCTTTAAATATACACTCTAAATAACAAGTTATATTTTGAATTTAGGAGAAATATTGTCAGCAGTTCACCAAAAATGAAACAAAACTATTCATCTCACCAATACATGCATATACTATATAGAGACTTATATAGACTATGTATATATATATATATATATATATATATATATATATATATATATATATATATATATATACACACACTACCAGTCAAAAGTTTGGACACACCTTCTAATTCCATGGTCTTTCCTGATGTTTATTTCTTTCTACATTGTAAAACAATGCTGAAGGCGGCCGAAATCCACAATAATGTCCTTTGAACAGTTGATACTGAGATATGTCTGCTACTGATGCTCTGTAAAGCCTTCATAACGGCTCTAATCTGAGGTGCTGTTAATTGGTGATTTCTGAGGCTGGTAACTCTAAATGAACTTCTCCTCTGCAGCAGAGGTAAGTTTTGGTCTTGCTTTACTGGGATAGTCTTCATGTGAGCCAGTTTCATGATGGTGCTTGATGGGTTTTCCAAATGCACTTGACAATACTGTTCTTGCAAGAACTATTCCAGAACACCTGACTTTCGTGTCTTAAAATAACAACTGACTGTTTTTTGTTGTCATTATATGGATATGGATTACTTAAGTCCATGTGTGTTATTTCATAGTTTTGAAATCTCCAGTATTGTTCTAGAATGTAGAAAATAAATCCCTAAACAAAAAACATTGAATTAAAAGGTGTGTACTAAGTATATATTATATTTATATATATGTTAGGGGTACAGACAGACCGGTGTTTTTGGCCTGCACAAATCAAGTAAGACATTTATCTTTTACAAATACCTGAAAACCTGAGATTTTTTTGAAAACCTCAGACAAGGAAAGTTAAGCAGTTAAAATCAGGCTCCATAAGGACGTACTTGAAAAGATCTAAATATTTGAAAATTTGCCATGAATACAATGTATTGAGCATACTGCCACCCACACAGTAATTATGATGATAAGGGACGTAAACAGATTTGGGGTAGGCTGGGGTAAATTTCTGTTGGTTTGGCACATGTTCAAAATCAAGCTTAGGATCCATGAGAATGATATGAAGTGCCTAATTTTACACAAACTATCTGGTTTTGCAAGTAAAAACTGAAAATACCATGGCATAGGAATGTTTATTTTAAGTGATAAGTGAATATTGACTTCTATATTCCAAGTGGCTGTTCACAACTAACAAGGTAAACTGTGTGCATATCATAATGTAAGACACTGTCAGCAAAAATTTAAAAGCAAAAAAGTAAATCCTGTAAACATATGAAATCCTGTTTAAATGAAAACAAAAACAAAACCCCAATGCTACTGCCTAGCAATATGTTAGATATACCTAGCAAATCTAGATATTTTAGTATCTGATTTAATACAGTCTTATAACTTTTCCTACAACATGTGTTTAGGATTCATATCCATAACATTAACTTTTACTTTGGCTTATAGAACTTTTTTCCATTTTGTCCTACTCTTTATGTGACATCACTTCTATAAGGTCATTTTATTTTGATCACACATTCTCACAAATCTTAGTATTAACACTGTTGACTTGTTTGGGTGTCTCATATTACATTACTTTGTCTGGAAGTATAATTATTTCCATTCTTATATAGTTTCAGAAAAAAACGATCATATGGAACTTAACTGGGCAAGCAGTATAGTCCAAGAGGCAAGAGTAGTTCAAACATAGGCATTAATCTCACTTTATTTTCCAGTTAATTTCCCTTGCAAATAGGGTTGTGGTTTCACACACACGCACATGCACACACACATTCTATACATGACAAAAGCCATTAAGATCATTAAAAGGGATGAGACTATTAATCTGATGTCCATCTCTCAGACAATGGAATTTTGTAGGAATTGGTACAATCTTTGACAACAGTATTGTCAAATCTTCCAGGTTCAACAAGTTTTCCTTATGCGAATCTTCATATCACCCTGCTTCATTTGAATTATGCAAAAGCAACAGATGGAACAGGAGGCACTGAGTGCATGTCTGCGAATGAAATACTTCATATGCCCATATGCTCTTAAATGAAAATACTAACATAACCAGAATAGATGCACAAGCTCTCAAAAGATGCACAAGCAGATGCACAAGCTCTTTTTTTATTTTACTTGTCATTTGTGTGTGTATGTGTTTATGCAGTGTATGTTTTAAATCAATTTTATGATGATCTGGATCACTGACAATTTTGAATTATGCCATAGTACAGAGATATATTGCGTAGCTGACTGGCCAACAGATGTGGTGGGTTAGGGTCTGAAAATGAATTCTGGAGATAGATATTTAACAACAAAAACTGGTGATCACTGATTCCCAAATTTCCCAGCAATGTCATAATAAAACATTTAAGGTCTCCATAATTCAAAACTACATATACGTTTTAGCAAAGTGAGTTTTATTAGTACATGTGGGCCTGTATTGTGTCTTTTTTGAATAAATACATGGTGTAACGTTTTAGTCTGGTCAGTCCCCAGTTGACCAGTTTGTGTGGAAAATACATCAATAGAAGCAGTGCAGTTGTTCAGGAGCAATATTCACATTCTGTTAGCTGTAAAAATGATGGATTCTTTAAGTCACTTAAATATTAACAAGTTGAACTTAACCAGAACTGTATTGTCAGTCAGTCTCAAAAAAGGACAATTTTTATGACCCTGTATATCTCTTTGCCCATATTCTCTCTCTTTGAGCATATTAGCATTCCTGATAAATAATTAGCATTTGCATGCAGTCAATCATAGGGGAATTAATGAGTATTTAAGGTTAGGATCAGGGCTGGTGTTAGCAACTAGCACTATGGTTACTGCCACCAATAAAACCAGCTCTTGTTCAGTGTTGTGTTCGTAATTTAGGCTGCTGAATAAATGTAGGTGTATAGTCCTGTAGTAGTATGCAAAGTGGAGTGGAAATGTAGATTAGGATGAAGCTTTAAAAAGACACTGTATGCACTTATTAGATTATTACAGATAAAATAAAAACATTCTACTTCTGAGTTGTTTTATTTATGAACAAATATTATTATTTGAGCTGTAACTGAGAGGCCAGGTTTAATACTGGTTGACTTATTGTGAAAGCTTGCTTCAGTTTTAGTTATTTGTGCTACAGTAGGAGCTTGTGAAGGGCCAAGAAGCCACTATTTCCTACTGTAACGAGACCCAAGCACTCTGAAGGGCCTTGTTTCAATGAATTTGATTCACGTCTGGTCCTTCTCAAGAGTTCCTTCTCGAACTATTTGGCAAACAATGGGACGTGAGAAGAAGAGCTTGAAGGAGGAAAAACAGCAAGTCGTTCTCCAACCAGCCACCCACATACCATCTGCTCTCAAAATCTCTGTTTTATTATTATCATTGTCCTTGTCACAGTTACAGGTTTATGTTTCACATCTTCTTCGTCATCTTCATCGTTGTTGCTGTTGGGTTTTTTTTTTTGTTTGTTTTTTTGTTTTTTTTACTTTGGCATGAAACAGTGCATTGGGGAGAGAAAATTCTATTCCTATGTACATCTAATCATCCATTCACGAGGCTCTTAATGACTTGTCAGTTGCCCCGCTCTTCCATTTTCTGTCCAATTAATTCTTTTCTTCCGTTCCGGATAAAAGCAGACAATAGGGCCCCTACACACACACACACACACACACACACACATACGCACACACACACACACACACACACACACACACATATTCACAATAAATCATTAAAATTCAGCAACAGCTCTCTCCCCATCACTTGGGAAGGGCTGCTTTGCATGCATGCCAGAGCTCAGCTTGAAATTCTACCCAGCAGAAAAGACTGCTGGACAATTCTATTCCTTCCCCTACTTTAGCTATATATGACCTTTATGACCAGTGGGGTTTGGCCAATTTTGAAAAACTGTTTACCCACAATTAAAAGATGTTTCATAAAACTAAATACAAGTGTGCTCACCACCATTAACTTTATATTGCATTAAAATAATAAAACTGAACCCTTTAATATTCATAGAGAATGAATTTGTGGTCAAGTCTTACCCTTAAGTAAGGCAGCTTTCTAACAGATATTTTCTAAGAGATATCTTTCTAAGAGATATCAGAAGATAAACAATTCAGCTCCATAAACTCACTAATCAGTTGAAATTCAAGAATTACATAATTCCCCATGCATTGATGCATTGATAGCAGATAAACATTTTGCACCTTAATAGAATATTAAATAATTTATGTTTTACTTCTGAAAACTTCTGGTGTCACAATGCAGCAAGTTTTAAAAGAAGTGTAATGTATTTACTAAACCGATTCCAGCAAAAATTTGATTGTGAATCTGTTTGAATTTATTTGTATTAAAATCTACTGTGTATAATAAATATTAAATAAAACCAGAGGGTGTGTAATCTAAAGTAATATTTTAAAAGTAAATGTTCTTTAAGAGAAGGCCTAGACATATATACAAAATTTCAGTGTCAAAATATACTCAGTGATGTACTGTTTTACATTCACAGTTCACACCGACTCATAATGTGCAGTTTATTATGACACAAAAAAGAAAAATATTTGAGTTAAATGTAGACTATACCCCTCTTAAAGAGTATACTGAGCTTTTTTGTAAATCTGCATTTAAAAAGCATGTGAATCATTATTTTTCATGAGGATAAAAAAAACACATTAGTTGTGCATACTGGTTAATTCTTTTGCTTGAACAAAGTCAAGGAACTCGCGGTTCAGGAAAAAAAAAGATTTATTGTGTTTTTCACAGATAGGGCCTGCAATTAAGGTTAGCTTTGTTAACACAGAAAAAAAAATTCATAGCCAACTTTAAAAAATGACAACAGTAAAACAAAAGAACACTGTTTGGCTTTTCACAGCCTGAATAAACCAACATGTTTAGGAAAAATTACGCTATGAGTCTCAAATGTCACTATGAAACCGGCAAACATTTCTGAAACAACGGGTTAAACACAAATGATGAGACAGTGGGGTGAACATGTTAATTCAACAAGATTTAAAAAATATTCAAAATAATGAAAACATAATTAACATAATCACACAAGGAAAATTATATATGGCAGCTCCATAGTGGTTTAAATACCAAAACATCAGATATAAAGAGATGCTTATTTCTAGTGTGCATGCATGTTTTCATTACCCTTGAAAATAAAATGTCAGACAATTTGTTATTTGTTTTATCATATAATTTTCAAGGGTTTGGCTTTAAAAAGTAGTAAAAAAAAAAAAAAAGACTACAAACTGCATAGGGCTAATTTGGCTTGTACACACCTAACACAATTACCCCAGGTGCCTGTTGCACCACATGGTAATATATTGGCCTCTTTTACCTCATATCTTGCTTCATTTGCTTAATTTAAATCATATGGAATGGAAGAGTGTGTGTTTGTGTGTGTGTATGTGTGTGTGTGTGTTTGTTTGTGTGTGTGTTTTGTTCCTTTCCAGGAATGCTATAAGCTACAATAATACAAATGATTGTAAAATAGCACAAAATTCTATATTTTCATACCCGAACCTTTCAGAAACCCCGAACAGAATTTATACAAATATACAACTTAAACACAAAGAATGAGAGAACAATTAACATAAATAGATATTGAATTTCTCCAACAAAAAAGGGAAGAAATATTTTTATTACAATTAAGGAGTCGGTGACCAAGAGAACTTTTATAGTTGACTCTTTCTGGTTGAGTATATTTTTAAAATAATTGGTCCCAGTGCATGTGTGTATCTGTTTTCTCCATCTGCTTCTTAAACAGATTTGGCATACTCATGTGCTTCTCTCCTACACAAATCAGTGGCATGTACTCAGTCATTAAAAAAATACAATTCCAAGAGTAGGCCTATATGTGGGGAATGGAGAGAAACAGTGACAGGTGGTCCTCACAGAGGATTTCTGTTTGCTGTACTAGCGCTACCAGGCTATGCACCGTTCATGGTTAAAAGTTTGTTTGGGGGTGGGCAAATTCAGCAGGCACTTTTTCTTCTTCTTCTACCCTTGAATAAGCAAACATACCCCTTCTTGTCTTGGCTACTGCTATTCCTTCAGAAGTGCTTCCACAGTACAGACAGCGTTATACTAACTGATCAAGGCCTTGATAGAGTAGTATAAATCGGCTGCTCCCAGTTCGCAGTAGGGCTGTGAGAAGGTGGAATAGACAAGCTATTGAGAATGGTGCCTCCATAGGGCCTCCTTGATGAGTGGAAGTAGGGGTATTGGTAAAGGCTGGACGCATAGCTGGAATATGGACTGTAGTAGCCAGGGCTTTGCAGGTCTGTATAGTCGCATGGAGAGCTTGGGAAAGGAGCAGTTGATGTAGTGCAACTCTGAGCACCATAGGAGACATAGTCAGAGTGAGAGGGTGAGCTGTGAGAGGGCTCACTGTAGTGACTCGGGCTCAGCTGCTCTGTTTTGATGTGTGGTCTATGCTGAGCCATGTCACTGGATCCAGAGGAAGAGGCCGAGGTGGAAGAGGAAGAAAGGGCTGCTTTCCGGCTCCACGCAGTCCCACTGGACCCAGAGTGGCTATATGAAGCAGCGTATACACCAGGGTTGGGTTCAGAAACCATGGAAGAGGCTACAGAGTGCCCATTGACAGGAAGGTACTGATCGAACTCACGCACATCAAAGGCCTCCATGTTGCTCATGACATCCGTACTGAGCTCGGAAATGTCTACGTTGCTGAAGTCAATGTTCTGACGACCAGTGTCCAGGTGACGTCGGCCTTCATTCTTCATGTCTTGCTTTCCATGACCATGGTGAAGATCAGTTTTAGGAGTTGTTGGTGGTGTTGGTGGTCCATGGGGCTGACCTGAAAAATATATTATTGACATTGTTAAATACATACAAGTATAAGATCTGGTGCCTGAATGTCACTTATTCTGTCCAAAATGTTACAGAGTATGATTGCCCACCTACAGAGTAACCATTACCCACCTGGATGGTCTGTGTGATGATGATCCACTAATCCTGCCAGGCCACCCATGCCTGGCTCAGCTTTGTATATGTGATGGCTTAGCTCGGCACCAGAGTCAGAGTCACTTTGTCCTGGTTTCACACTCTTCCTACGCCTCGGCTGGTACTTATAGTCAGGGTGATCCTTCTTGTGCTGTACCCTCAGTCTCTCGGCCTCCTCTACAAACGGACGCTTTTCATTCTCTGACAACAATCTACAGAAGGAAGAGTAAAAATACATTATGCTCTAAAAACAGTTTCTTATATATCTGCATTGCCAAGTGTGCACATTTCAATACACCACGCGGGCTTTTGTAATATAGAAATCTAACACCTTCACCATTAAGGAGCACTTCTAATACGAACCGCTTCTGATTAATACTGCTTGTATGTATTGATATATATATATATATATATATATATATATAGATATATATATATATATATATATATATATATATATATATATATATATATATATATATATATATTTGAAAAAAGGAATATATGACAGTAAAAATAGCATCTTAGAGTTTCGTTAATAGTGCAGTGACTATATACAGTTTTTAGTTTTTGGGGGTTTTTTTTTAGTAAAAAGCGAAGTAAACTAACGGCTTTAAGTAAAACATAAGATATTTTAAACTTTATACAAATTAACGAATTTATAAGAAAAACATCCACATCAACAACAAAATAGTTAAAACCAAATTAATAATAATAATAATAATAATAATAATAATAATAATAATAATAATAACAACAAAAACAACAGTAAAGCAGCTCACCGCCAGAGTTTGCCCAGGGTTTTGCTGAGTTCGGCGTTATGAAGGTGAGGATACTGATCGGCCAGTTTTCTGCGTGCCGCCTGCGCCCACACCATAAACGCGTTCATGGGCCTCTTCACGTGCGGCTTGCTCTTCAGTGTGCCGTTGGCTCGTGCGGGCATCGGCACCAGAGACCAGTCGTAGCCTTTGAGCACCTGGGAAACGGCGTCCCGGATACATGCCGGGAACCTGTCATCTTCATCTTCATCAATTTTTTTGCCAGACGAGTGGAGCAATCCTTGGCTGTCCGATCCGGCCGGCGAAGAGGGAGCGTCCGAATCCGATTCGTCCTGAGACGCCGAGCTGGAAGTACCTGTCGGGCTGCACGGTGCGTCCGCCATGGACTTGTCGCGCTCCTCGGTCATTTCTGGGTCTCTCTGGTCAAAATCCTTCTTGATGTCAGTGAAATCTTCCTCGTATCCCTTACGTGTGGATAGTGACGATGATTTAATGCGCTGTTGGAAACTCAGATCTCGTTGTGCAACTCGGTGACAGTCGCTAAAAAGACTTTTGCGCGAAGTTGGAACATGTCACGCCTCTTCTCACCCCTCATTGGTGGACTACACTACCTTACTATTTTCTTATTGGTGAAGGACTATTCGTAGTCAAATATAATAAAGCCTATTAATTCCACAGCTAGAAATACTTCGGTTGAGATGAGATGCATTAATAACAGCCATTTCAAAATTGGCTGAGGATTAAAATCTGAAGTAATTTCTGATACGAATAATCTTAATGAATTTAGCTGTATAAATTCTATTAAAAAGAATTTTATATAGACGTTTAACTATTTGGATTATTAATATTTGGAAATATTCACAATAATTTAGTTGTTGTAGTTGTTTAGTTTAAAATGTACAATTAACCACCCAAACAGTTTGTAGCACTTATTATGAATAAAGTCTTTCCAGTCATGTGCTTACTGATGTGTTTTCTGTAATGATTCTATTTCTGGTATGTTCTGATAATTCTATGGCAATTGTATGATCAAAAAAAGGGTGTAGGAAAGCTTTTTAAACAGTTCATTAAAATAATTTATTAAAAATAGTCTCACCCTAGACAACTTTTTAACTCTCAAAAAAGCTTTGTTTCCAGCTGTTGTTGTACAGTATCTATATCATGTTGCATTTGCACTGATAAACAAATACACCATGTGTAATACTCTGCATTTGCTTTTTAATTCTGCCTTTTATGTCATTGTTATTTAATGGTCACATCTTATAGGCCTGTAATATGTGAGTTATACAGGAATTTACTTTTAAAGGATAGAAATTCATGCGAATACATGTAATGCAAACAATGTGATTAAAACAAGCATAAAGAAGAAACCACTATCCTTAAAGTAATATTTAAGCATTGCTGGCAAAGTAGATACATCTAGGTTTATAACTAAATCAAGAATTACTGTAGATAATGATAAAACTCAATGAGGAAGTCAGAACAAGTAGTCTAAGTTATTTTAATTGCAAATAAGTTAGGTATGAGTTTTACTTAGATCACTGAACATATTTCTCTATCAACCCGCAGGCGGTCACAAACAGGTTTACTGGGAAATTGCTTCCGAAGATGTGCAAACATGCATCCTCTGGCAATATGAATTAGAGAGAATATGAATTATCCCAGGCTGCAAGCAGGGCTTTCATGGCATATGAGCAATATAGGAATACAAAAATATATAGAATCAGACAGGTGAGAGCTTTGCTGCAGAGCAAGCAATGTCTTCATTTGAATGTAAACGAATAAACCAGGGTCATGCTAATACTTTAGGGAAGCTATACAAAGAATACTCCTGCTGTAATAAAACAAAGGCCTCTGTCCACCATTTATATCATGAAGGAATTATGGGGCATTAAAACTTAAAGCTCTCTTTGTTATTCCCTTCAACAGGTTCCTGAGTTAAAACGGAAGTCAACTTCTGACAACAGTTTATTTGTTAAAGGCTGTAAATGGATGGGGGAAAATAGACACACATTTCACTTTAAAAGAAACAAACATAAATGCTAGCGGCAGAGTGTGAGAGAGAGACATGACGATAAAGAGCAGAGATTGAATCACTGCCTTTTTTTATTAGTGTGCCTTTGTATTCATGCATTGCAATGTTGATTTTTATCATTGGCATTCACGTTAAAAGGCAAGGTATGTTTCTTTTGGCAGGCATTTTGGAAGCTTGTTTAATGCTTGCTAGGTGGCTGAGATAGCAGTGCAGACAGAGACCTGTGGATTTTATTGACATGGAGCCCATGGATTGAGAAACAGGAGATTTTCTTTACATTGTGGATCCTTCACATTCTTGAAATGAATTGCACATTGGTAAATTGTATAGGCTATGATGTATTTCTGTGAGGTAAGTGATTTTCTTTGTTTGTTTTTGTTTGTTTTTGCAAATGGAAAAGTGAATAACATTTATTGGCTAGGAACAAATAAATATCAAACAAAAAATATATATTGTAGCTGATCATATTTTACTCGATTTACTTCTCTAAAATAGATGTTTCAAGGTATGTTCACCAGTTTCTGAACATGTTTACTTGTTTCCAGTTCATTTTGATTTTGTTTAAATTACCCTACTTTTTACAGGTTTGTTCTCATTAGCAAATATTATTGTATATTAAAGATACCAATTGATAGATCTATGTTATTTGCTACATCAGTAATTCCCATTTAGTTCACTGATACCTTTTCTTGGTCAATTTGGGTCATAGTTTTATAGTGTTATATAGTGTGTATATAGCGTATATAGTGTTTCTCTTAGCTTGGTCATAATAAAAAAAAACAATTATCAGTACATACATAGCTTTAATTGGTGATTATAGTTACACTTTAACTGAAGAAATGAGGTGTCATTTGATACCAAAGTTCCACTAACACATGTGGTCCATATCCAAACAAATGTTCAACTTCTGTAAGGCTCTACAACGAATGCAAAAAGGACAGGGGCATCTGGTATAGAAGGAAGGATCGTGAAAGCTCTTGCTCAGCAAAAAAATTAAAGGACAGCTCAGTTTCAGCTCACAATTAATGGCAGAAAAAGAGGAGAGGCAGAAGCATAACATTGACCGACAGCTGGTTTCACTTGTCGCCAAGTGGTGGGATCGGCTGGTGGTTTCGGTGGGCTCTGGTGTCAGAAGAGGGGAAAGGCAGGAAAAGAACAGAAGTAAAATGAATCCAGCACTTGACCTTCACTGCTCTGTGTGTTGTGGAGAGTCCGCTGCACCCCATGTTCTGAGAGAGAAAGAGGGAGTGACAGAGAGAGAGAGAGAGAGAGAGAGAGAGAGAGAGACTCACATGAACTCAGAATGTCCCAGTGTGGGGCGGAAGGTTTTAATTTCGGCTTTTGTGATTCCTCAAAGGGGGGGATTTGGTTAGAGACAGACCAAGCAAAGCCTGCTATAGCTTTGGTTCTCTCAGACTGCGGTCAGATTTATCCCTACGAGTGTATAACACTCTCCAGCTTGAATAATGCACATTAAAGATTGAATTACAAAATTGTTCACAGGGAGATCTCAGGCCTTTTTTAGCAGCATCATAAATTGTGTTTGTCATAATCACATTTTTGTTTGAGACTTGCAAAAATATGGGTACAGTCAATCAATAATACGCCTATCAGATTTCTGATGATCAGATTTCAGAATTGTTCTGATGATCATGTGATGGTGACATGCTATAATTCTAATAGCATCTCAATGGAACAAATGTACATATAAGGAAAATATTTTAGACATTCTTTTATCTGTGGATTTTTTTTGGTCTTTTTATGCTGTGGAACTACGTTATGCTGTGTTACTAGAGCATTCACCATTCAGGCTGTAAAAACAAGGATATGAACTCTCCCCTCCCCTTGTCATTTTGCCCTTTTGTTCACCCAGGCTGCTAAAGACACAGCCAAACCACACACTAAACAAGCTCTTACAGCTACTGAGCCACAACACAGCTCTGTGAAATTGGGAGAAAATTAAAAGTCTCTCTGTCTTTTGCTTTGTCTGTTCTCTCTGTCTCTCTTTCTCTCTGTCTGCCCCTCTTTCTCTCTCTCTCTCTCTCTCTCTCTCTGTCTCTCTCTCTGTGTGTGTCACTAAACAATTCTCTGTCACTAAACAGTTCTCCTGGAATTGAGTTGTGGAACTTTGCATTATGTAGATAGCTTATGCAGTTGACCATATTCTGCCCACTCCTTTTGTAAAATCCTGTTAGATCATTTTAAGTTAAAACATATTTTTAAAAAAAATCAACAACAACATAAAACAAAAAACAAAAAACAAAAAGAGATTATACAACCCATCCTCTCCCTCTCCTGGAGTAAACAGTTGATGTCTTCTATGTCTGGAGCTTGGCAGATGTGTTTTGCACATCTGGCCATCTCACAAGAGGACAGACCAGTGGATGTTCAAGCAAACTAGTCATTTGAACTTTACTGCTTCTAATTATGCCCCACCCCCAAGCAGTTTTTGCAAGTTAGGCCATCCCTTTGACCCATGACCCCCTACTTCCCTAAATTCATTCTATAAAAACATCTTAATGAGGGGTTCACTAGACCAATTGAAGGTTTTATTTAAACCTATTAGGAGGATCAGTGAGATGCTTGAAAGGTGCAGGTAGAGGGTAGGTGTTTTGTACTGAAGGAAACAATTAGTACAAACTGTGTAGAATAAATTAGCCTGAAACCATTTTTTCAATGCCATGAGGAAACCATTTCAAGTAGTTCCAGGTTTTATTGTGGGGAAGAGGGAGGGCTGCAGTGTACCATGTCATTTCTGATTATTTCAGATCTTGTCCATATCACAACAATAAAAAGCATTTTTATTATTGAATTTAAAAAAAAAATGAAAATGAATTAGACATAACACATATCATGTAAATGATATATACCCACATTTGTAGTCTTTTTGCAAGTTTTTTATTCTTCTTAGGTTTAGGAAAAATCAAAATATGATTTGGTTTGACTGGTGCAATTCTGAAAAAAAATATTTGACATTGATCCTCATCCATTTATATTTTTACATTCCTATGTTTGTAATAATTTAATGTTTTGCATTATTGAACAAGACTGTAGTGTAATCACATTTGCAATTCTCTATAATATTTAGAGAACATTGTTCATTCTACATAATATCAACTGGTTAAACCATAAATAAAAGACCATTTTGATACCTGAAAACAAATGAATAACAAAAATGAAATCAGACAGCAATATCCCAAGGATCTTTGGAAACCTGTAGTAGGTTTGTAAGATTTTGTCAAATTTGGAAATCCTTCACTTTTTTAAGTACTTTTATGTTGTTGACATGTAGTATGACTTAAGGAAAACAGTGAAACTGTAATACAATGTACCAGTAAATCTATATGTGCATTATACATTTTAAAAATGGCCTTAGTGACATGATGTTCTATTTGGCTAGGTGGTCAATTTTTAGTGAACTTGAAAACATAATGCAATGTGATCAAAAATCATGTGGTGTGATTGCTTTATGTGATAGATTTGATTTCTGCACATTGATTGTAACACTGTACAGACATTTATTCTGTTTGACATACATTTTGAAAATATTCTGCGTTTTCAATATGTTTTCCTGCAAGAACATGTGCATTTATGAACTGTGCATTATTAATTGTTTTAACCCATTCAGATTTCACTAAAAACTAAAAACTAAATTGAATGCCACAGGCAGCAGGTTAACTCTGCCCATAAAACAAGAGTTATTTATCTTGTTGTAAGAAAAGAAATACGTACATGCAAACATATGGCATTAACAATACCCTACTGTATTTCTAATTACCATGCTTAAAATACTCAGGGTCTTCAGTATTCCAGTGTTACTGTTCTTATTAATAATATTAATTATTAAAAATAATTAATAATCTCTCAACATTTTAAGAAAGCAAATATATTATTATTAAGCAAATATATTATTATGAGATAAAACCACATTTTAAAGACCACAGGTGATATATGTTGAAGAATAAGCGTTCTATTCACATAATTGCAAATATGTGTACACCACAACCAAAATGTTTCACCAATTTCTAACTATATACTTGATGTGAAAAAAATTTAATTTGCTCAGTGACACATTTAAAAATAGGGAAAGCAGAGGTGTCTCTTATTGAACTGTAGTGTGTGTGTGTGTGTATTATTTGTTTCATTTTTTGCTCTGGCATCCTGTTTAATTCTTACTCTCTCCTCCATAAGAGCATCTAAAGACTTTTACAAAATGACAACATTAGTGTCTGCTATATTGTGCTAAGAAGCAGCTAAACTACTTTCAGTGAAGAAGGTAGTGACAACTAGCTAGCTATGCCCATTAATAAACAAAAAAAAAACTATCTAAAACAAACATTATAATAATTAAACATGATTTTACATTTTTAAGTTATTTACAATATTATCAATTAAAATTTTATAATAACATCTAATATGAGCTGTTTTGAATTACAGTTATGAATTAGTTTACTGACATTATTGAGCACTCCGTTTAATAAGTTTAATAATGTTCATTGCAATTTCAGTGATTGGCAGTGGGTGAGAAGGTTCAGCTCCTTTGAGAGAGCTTTCTAATAAAGGTTGATATATATATATATATCTCATATATGATATATATATATATATATATATATCTCATATATGATATATATATATATATATATATATATATATATATATATATATGTGTGTGTGTGTGTGTGTGTGTGTGTGTGTGTGTGTGTGTGTGTGTGAAAAAATCAATTCAGGATTACTTTTGCTGTATTCTATTAGAATGGAGAGATATGCTGATCAAGCAGCAGTAAGAGACATTGTATATTTAGGAATGCTCTATTTCCATGTAATTTAAAATGCTATTAGTTCAGTTTATGTTGTAACTTAAAAGTTTGTTTGAGGCTTGGGTGTTGTACAGTCCTGAACAATTACTAATTTTACTTAACAATGACTTTTACTTGTTATTTATAATTATAATAAGTAATAAGTAATTTTTAAAAGGATAATTATTATAGTGAGATGTATATAGCTGTATGCTCATTTGGTTTCTGTTTGTTTCACTGGACATTAAATTTGTGATCAGATATAGTTTCATTTCAGTAAGTGTTTTATATGGAAGAATTTTTCATATTTAGCCATTCTGAATGAGCTATTGTACATTTGTATAAAATCTTGGTATATTTTATAAGTATTATTATTATATATATATTTTTAAGTCAATTATTAAAACTTTCTGATATTTTTGCATTTTTGCTAATATTCAGCTTGGGAAGCAGATACTGTCTAAGAATGAGAACCTGAGTGATGCAACAAGAGAGTCAACAGATGGTTGGCTTTTGGTCTGCTGTCTGACCCTGGCTGTGGATTGTCACCAATTAACCATTACATTTACCGTCAGATTACAATTTGTATCTATATTCACAAAAAATACCAAGAAAGTAGGCAGCACATATGCCATATAAGTCTTCTGCTTTGATCTGGTAGACTTAAGCTCAATTCAGATTGGATTACTTGATCAGGGTGACATCTGTAATAAATTTTTACACATATTCTCAGTGATAAAACTCTTACATCTGGATGGCAATAAAAATACTACAGGAGGAGCAAGTTTCTAGTGGGTTGTATTTTCTATGAAACCAGATGCATGTCATTATGTATTTAAGGACCTGGCAGTGATAAAACTAGTCATTATTTATAGAGAGCTAAAAGGTGATGATATGGCACATACATGCATATATATAAAGAATATAAAGTAATACTTTATACCTGTAGCTGCCATTATAATGACTTCTTTAATCAGCCTGCAGGATGTCATTTCTTAATGAATATTATCTTATTTCTCATAAAATGCTTTTCCAGGTAATGTGTGTATTCAATGGTTTGTTGTAATCAAGAACTTTGTTGAGTGTTTCCTCTAAAGCATCATTTTTCCATTATGTGATTCAGTGTTTCATTGGACATATGTATCTATATGTCATGGTTATGCCAAAATCAGCACTGAAATACATTACCTATCAGCCCCAGCATATCACATGACCATGACCATGTCCCACTGATCACACACATCTGTTCTGTGTTTTAAGTAATAATAACACCTATTTAATTTCTGGTTGCAGGGTGTGTCATTGTCTAGTTTTTTTTGCTGTCAAATGTGTGTCAGCATATGTTCCAGAGCCTTGCGCATTTCAGTTATTTATATTACAATTCTGTTTTGTTACAAAAAACTGCACTTGCACTTGCCATTGCCTCCTATCCCTGATCCTGCCAGGAATAAAATTATCAAAAGACAGCTGAGTTTGGAAAAAAAAAACAATAGGTAAAATTGACCATAATTTTCTCAGAGGAGGATGGAGAAAAACATAGACATGGCCAATCCAGATGGAAATAAAATCACAGAGTAGCACCTGTAAAATAGACCTCATGTAAATTTAATTTTGTCTAGATAGGGCTTTAGTCTACTTTTAATTGTTACTGGATAACCAGGAGCACTTATGAAAATATAGCATGATTGCCTACAATATAATTTTATACTGGAATTGCATTTTAGCCTCATATCAATATGATCCCAAAATTCTTAATTACAGTCATGCCAATTCCATTTGACAGTATGTGGGATAACTGTATTCATTACAGTACAAACACTGCAGTCGCATATAAATTATTCACTGTTAGTGGAGATAAAATAGACTACACTTGGCAATTTGTCCCTGTGCATGTAACATTTAAGAACACTAGCACTTACTCCTGCACAGTAAGGAGTTGTAGCTGACTCTGTTTGTTTAAAATCTGGCACTTATTTTTCATCAGTTGGTGGAAGGAAACAGGGTTACACTTCTGCCATTGCCGGCTACATAATTTGTAATAGAATTGTATTCTGCCCCAGTTAGAAGTTCCTTTCCTCTGCCAAATGAATAAATGTATTCTGAATGTAGGCTGAAGCACTTAAGAGTAAGCTTTAAAAAAAAAGCACTTGACACACTTAAAGCTTTTTTGTGATTTGTGTTTATGAATGACATTTGTCCACTCATGAAGCCAACAAAACATATTAAGGAAAGTCAGCTGCACAGAGATACCTGGATAAACTGGAGCAAAACCTTGGTGAATACTTGATAGTTTTTACCAATTAGCTTCAGGGACACCATACAGTTTTGCCCTTGTGTACAATGGCTTTACTTTTTAGATTCACAAAGAATATTTGTTTGTTAACCTCAATATTTGTCTGCTCTAAATAGTGGGAGCAAAAGATGTCATTTGCTGCAGGGTGGGTTTTTCCTCTTAACTACTTCACTTTTTCAAACCGTTGCTTCTCTGGCAGCTACATTAGTCCCACTGCATGCAAATGTAAAGCTTTTCACAACAGACATCAGTATCTGTGTTTGCTTTCTTATTTGCATGATTTTCGTTTTTCTGACAACTTGTTTCATTTATGTTATTGCTTTAAGAGACATGTAGCAAAGCCTCTTAGTATTTGTATTTGTGTGTGTATGTGCATGTTGCAGCATTGTCTGGGCTCCAATCTCCATTATCTACCAAGTCATAAGCATGAAAAAGGGGGGCCATGGAGCACATTTCCTGTGCCCTCAAAAGAGTCTAGGGAAATAAAGGATTGAAAGTGTATTGTTGCAGAATGGACTTATAAAGAGTTTTTCACTGAGCTATACGAGCTGACCTTTACAAGACAGAGCACAGGAAGTGTATCTTCAAAGCAGTGATACTGATACTTTGCTGTGTTGCTTCATGTCATTTATGATATTGTTTTAGAACACATATACTAGAGTTGTCTAGTGTGACTGTGGCTTTATTAAATACCCGCCTTAAGACAAGACTCTTTCTGGCATGTTTAACCTTGTTGTATGTGAGTGTGCATGTGCATGAAGTAAAACAGTGTATTCATTTTGGCCTTACTCTATTGCCAGAAACAGTGAGCTATTCAGGTCAGCAGGCAGTGTGCAGAGGATTGAAATTTCATATCAGCAGAAGTGGTCAAATCTGTGACACCCACTTTTCCCCCAATATACCTCTCAATATATCAAGATTCTTGTGTGTGTACCATCCTACTACTACAGAATCACACACTCTTAGTTCATTTATTTGCTTATTTAAACTGTTGTTAAGTAATTGTTTAAACAGTTTTACCACAAATGTGTTATACACAGCAAACTTTATACTGTCAGCACCAAAAGTATAGCTCAAGGATTATATAGGTTATACATAGGATACACTATATATAGAGAGAGTAATATATAATGCTTTAAAAAAAAAACGGAAAGGCTATGGCAAGGTTTGTTGTTTTTAGCCGTTTATTTCTCTGCTAATCCACTTCTACAGGTTGATTTAATAGTACAAAATGCTAGTTATGCACACTGTTTCCTCCAGTGGTCTCTAATGACAACCCTTGAGACATGTTAGGACAACTTTAATATCCTCCATAAATCTTGCATGCTAACTACACATGTGCTCTTGTCTGCATACCCCATTTACTTTTAAAATGTCACTCTTGGTTTGTGTGATATTTCTTGCATTATATTTTTCTTGTCACATTCATTTCTCTTGTACTTGCTACCACTTTAGTATTTATGAAGATGACTTTTAGAGTAAAATTATTGTTTTCTTATTGTTTTCTTCTGGTTTACTCAACTATGTGCAATATATGCCTGTGTGTGTATTTTTGCCCACAATGTAATATGAAAAAAGGACTCAAGAAATATATTATACATCTGGAAATATCAGAACATGTTTTTGAAAGCTGAAGTTTTGAAGTTTGACTAGATTCCTAATGTAAGCCCATGCTCCAGTCACACAACACATGTAGGGTTGTAGGTATGCTCATGTTCACTAACTCTTCTCTGGCTGTACTGCCTAGCCAAATGGGCCTTTGGCCTTGTACCAGCTGAATTAGAAATGTACCTACTCTCCTGAGTCATGGACCACACACAAACACAAAAATCCTGTATCACCCACATTTGCAAAATCCTGGTTTGCATGTCCCCAGATGATGCAAAGTTAAAATATTTGTCTTCTTCATTTGAAATTAAGGCTGCACTCAGTCACATGTTACTTTGTTGTCTGTATTATCACTGTGCAGTACAACTCATTTGCATTGTTTATGATGAGATATTTTTTTGGTATAAATACAAAAATGGCTCACTGGATTTGTTCAGAGAAAAAAATATGGCACATAAAAGACATGAAATGCCATGATTCTTTCTATCTCTCTCCCCTCTGCTGCTCTTGTCACAGTTGTGTGCGTTCGCCTCAGGGAGATCACAAAGAAGAGCTTTGTGAGAGGATGCAGCTGCCGAAATCCGACTAGATCCAGCTGAAGAGAGAAGGGAGCAGGTGGGTCAACGGCGTGACCCCTCTGTTCCCAGAATATCGGGCTGCAGCCCCATCCTTCAACACACACACACACACACACACAAACCTTTTTTTATGTGATATTAAACAAGCAGAAGAAACACACAACAAACAAAGAACAATAATTAAAATGCCATATCTGATAAATTCAAGTTCCAAAAAAATATAAACCTCTCAAACACACATTGTATATGGTACAACACAAATTATTATTGTTCAAGTACCTAGCCACTTGGCATGCAAATATATAAAATAGCAGTTGGAAACCACTGGTCCTGAAATTGACCATTTTGAATACATTTTTTAACAATCCACTTCTCTCTGCTTTGTTTTATGATGAATAACATATCTCAGCAGAACACTGAATATAAGGATAAGGCATGTTTGTGATTAGGGATGGTGAGAGGGAGAAGTCCTGTCAGGTCTTATAGTTAAATATGTTAACAGGTCACAGAGCTGCCAAAAAGGGGGATTTTCTGTAGGGCAGTGGGGACTTTGGTAAAATTACCCCTTTTCCGGCTTTGCACAAGGAACAGAATGAAAGAAAAGTCGGAAATAGAGAGGAACTCACGTTTCCCTATGTTCTTACTTTTCAGCAAATGGATCAAAACACAATGTCTTGCATTCTTTATGTGACTGTCAGATCTATCATCAAAGGCTCTCCATCCTATTGCATCAATGGGATGCAGATTTGTCATAAGATTTCAGTGCATGCTTTAATTCAAATGATGCAGGACATGAAAAATTAGCTCATCATCCATCCAATTAGTTCGCGCAGCTCAACACCAAATGTAAATATGTTCGTTTACATAATATTTTAATACATATTCACCCATTCAGCAATTTCATACACAGTCTGACTAAATGGCCAAACATTTGTGGACACCTAAGCATCACACCCATAAATAGGCTTTCCACAATCTTTTCCCATAAAGTTAAATCACAGTTGTCTGGATGTCTTTGTATGGTGTTGCACTACAATTTCCTTTCACCAAAACTAAGGGGCCTAGCACAAATCTGTTGCAGCATGACAATTTCTCTGTGTACAAAGCAATTTCTTTAACAACATGGTTGTTAACATGCCAAGGTTGGCGTTGAAGAACTGGAATGGCTCTTACCTAAACCCAGCTTTTGGGATCAGTGCCACCATCAGTCCCCTACCTGGCTAATTAACTTGGGACTGAAGGGGCCCAGATCCCTGTGGTCATGTTCCAAGAGCTAGTGGAATGCCTTTATAGATGAATGGCAGAAGAATTGCTGTTATAGCAGTTGAGCAACCACATATTGGTGTGGTTATGTGTGCACAATTTTTTAGCCATATAGTGTACTTAAGTAGGGTTCTTTGAGTCCCAGATAACAGTCAAGGGAGGCAAGACCCACCAATGTCAATTTTATAATAAAGTATTTGCAATAAATACTGCTGTCATAAACCTTTCCTTGGAATGTTCTTGTTAAGATGGTGCTAGGTCGGAATTACAGAGTCCCCTGGCATTTACCTGGGATTATAGAACAAACACATGTTACATACAGAACTAGAATTGCTCTCCCAACTGGCAAGGGTGGTGAGAGTCAACTGGATTAAGTATGGCAACACTGAAATGAGGAAGAGGACTCACCATGGAGGAACTGGAAAGGTCCTCACAAATAAACACCAGGCTTGAACCATTAAGAAGGTAGAAAAGTGCATGCCACCAATGTAGCTATGGCATACACTCCCTAGAGTGGCATGTCTTTACACTCATGCCCTTGTAAAACTTCATAGTACAGGAGGCACAACAATTATTTCTCTGCAGATTCAACTTCATTGATGTTTGCAAGGTCATGAGTTTGATTAAAAAAATTGGACATGCAATAAAAGGAAACAATGCAAAAGGAGAAATTAGTGAACAGCACACAGATACACTCAGGAGGCTTTCAGCTTTGGAGTACAGGATACCTGTTGCCCTGACTGTAGCCACAAGCTGTTTAGTACTATGCACCATATTATGTTTGAACTAAAAGGGGTAAAAAGTTGAAGTAAAAAGGGGAAGATATTTTACAGCAGTATATTAAGAAATCCTGCATTATATGTCTCTATGATACTTTGAAATATTTTGTCATCCATGTGTATCTCTAATGTATACATGTGGTTTTTACTATTAATATTGTTTAGAATGGGTTAAATAGAGCTATACATATATAGACCATGCAATCAAATAAACGATTTCTTTACAGTAGAATCAAGCTGTAGCTGCAGTGAATTCAACTCAGCTCCCTCCTCCCCCCTTTCATCCTTTTCATTTGCCAGGGTGCTTTTAGTGTGCAAAGAGAATAGGGCTCTCTGTCATCACATTATTGCTGACCAGAGTACCCTACCCAGCATGCCCCCAATGGCCCAGGTCTGAAAGACTCCAGTGTACTCACACACTTAGTATTCCTCCAGGGATCAGCAGGCCACATCCTTATCGCCACTGCAAATACATTCATGGTCTTCTGCTAATAAAGCCAGCCTCTATAAAGGCAAAATGATCATGTAGCTTTTTCACACTCATCCTCATACCGTAACTCAGAGGTTCAACTTTTTTAGTCTAAAGCCCCCCTTATAGATCGAAGGCACTGTTCATATAACATTACAGCAAACAAAAGTGGTCATAGAAAGACTGTGAATTGTGATTTGTTGGCATTTTAATCTAAGCATTAAAGAAAAAAATCAAGTGTTTTTTGTCCAATTTGACCAAATTGAATCAAATAAATAATAAATTATTTAGTTGGAGTACAACTTCTGTGCCACCCAGTTACAACATGTGCTTTATAAGAAATCATCCAAATAGATTAATCTCAGGAATTCCAACCTATCACTTTCAGTGTCCGTGACTATGAATAATTCCATTACACCATCCTAAAAATCATAATACATTTAATTATATCGAAGGTTAACATATACACTATATTGCCAAAAGTATTCGCTCACCTGCCTTGACTCGCATATGAACTTAAGTGACATCCCATTCCTAATCCATAGGGTTCAATATGACGTCGGTCCACCCTTTGCAGTTATAACAGCTTCAACTCTTCTGGGAAGGCTGTCCACAAGGTTTAGGAGTGTGTTTATGGGAATTTTTGACCATTCTTCCAGAAGCGCATTTGTGAGGTCACACACTGATGTTGGACGAGAAGGCCTGGCTCTCAGTCTCCGCTCTAATTCATCCCAAAGGTGTTCTATCAGGTTGAGGTCAGGACTCTGTGCAGGCCAATCAAGTTCATCCACACCAGACTCTGTCATCCATGTCTTTATGGACCTTGCTTTGTGCACTGGTGCACAGTCATGTTGGAAGAGGAAGGGGCCAGCTCCAAACTGTTCCCACAAAGTTGGGAGCATGGAATTGTCCAAAATGTCTTGGTATGCTGAAGCATTGAGAGTTCCTTTCACTGGAACTAAGGGGCCAAGCCCAGCTCCTGAAAAACAACCCCACACCATAATCCCCCCTCCACCAAACTTTACACTTGGCACAATGCAGTCAGACAAGTACCGTTCTCCTGGCAACCGCCAAACCCAGACTCGTCCATCAGATTGCCAGATGGAGAAGTGCGATTCGTCACTCCAGAGAACGCGTCTCCACTGCTCTAGAGTCCAGTGGCGGCGTGCTTTACACCACTGCATCCGACGCTTTGCATTGCACTTGGTGATGTATGGCTTGGATGCAGCTGCTCGGCCATGGAAACCCATTCCATGAAGCTCTCTGCACACTGTTCTTGAGCTAATCTGAAGGCCACATGAAGTTTGGAGGTCTGTAGCGATTGACTCTGCAGAAAGTTGGCGACCTCTTCGCACTACGCGCCTCAGCATCCGCTGACCCCGCTCCGTCAGTTTACGTGGCCTACCACTTCGTGGCTGAGTTGCTGTCGTTCCCAAACACTTCCACGTTCTTATAATACAGCTGACAGTTGACTGTGGAATATTTAGGAGCGAGGAAATTTCACGACTGGATTTGTTGCACAGGTGGCATCCTATCACAGTTCCACGCTGGAATTCACTGAGCTCCTGAGAGCGACCCATTCTTTCACAAATGTTTGTAAAAATAGTCTGCATGCCTAGGTGCTTGATTTTATACACTTGTGGCCATGGAAGTGATTGGAACACCTGATTCTGATTATTTGGATGGGTGAGTGAATACTTTTGGCAATATAGTGTATTTTGTATATGGTGGGGGGGAAAAAAGGTCTTCCATTATTATCAGGCAGTAGATTAAATGTAAGTGGATAATTTTTCAAACTTTATAGAAAACATTCACAGTTATAGCTTCTTAATACAATCTAAATTAACAAGTGTTTGTTTCTGAATGTTTCTCTGATTCTGAAAAATCCTTAGCAGTGATCATTTTGACAAGGAACTACAGATAATTGTTTAAGTAAGCTTTAGGTAGTCCATAATGTGGCCACAGGTTTATTGTGTAATTTTTTAATTGATTTGTCTAATTAATCAATCAATTCCTGATACTGGTTGTGGCACATATCTGTTGATGTTACTCACACAGATATGTTGTAACACAGAGATGTTACAGAACAGTAAGTTTAAATGTATGCGAAGGAAGGCATGAGTAGATTGCCACATGAGAATCGCGGCCCTGTAGGTGATAACTTATCTAGCCCATCAAATGGCACATAAGCCTTGTACTCTTGTCCTTCTCTCTTTCTCTGTTTCTCTCTTTCTCTCTCTCTCTCTCTCTCTCTCTCTCTCTTTCTCTCTCTCTCACACACACACACACACTTTCTTCCCATCTGCTAATTTAGAAATTTGGAGTTTTTCATCTTCACAGATTTGATTAGCCTGTTAAAGCAAAAATAAAATTTGTTACCCAACCATCTGCACTTTTCACCATTTTCTGCCACCTTACCATTTTGTATTAGGGTGCCTGCAAACTGACAGCTTTTGGCCAGCGCACTAAATACTTTAACACAAGTTTTAACACAAGACCATTTTAGGAATAATTTGTGTCTCTGTGTGTAAATATTGGCTAAATATTTTCAGTTAAATTGCTTTCTCTCTTTACTTATATCTAATCTAGTTCACCTGTTTTAACATGAGCTATAGGTCTGTACCATGGATTCAAAGGGAACTGATAAAGATGTGCTAAAAATCTGCTCGGTCTTCATTTTGTGTGGCTCCAGCAGTTGGATGAAGCATACGTGCAAGTTTACTGTTACCACCCAGTCACTGTGCATGTTGTGTGTAATATGAGAAATATTATGTAAAAAAAAAAAAACTCAAAATCTAAGTCTCTTTTAAAAAATATGCTGTGTGTGTGTGTGTGTGTGTGTTCGCATAAATGTTTGCATGTGTTAAGGGTGTAAATTTTCTTCCTCTTTTTAGAAACGTACAGGACGAATTTTAGTGTGAAAGGGAAGTCACATAGCTCATACTACTGGGTTCTAACTGTCATCAGGCTTAATTCATTTTCCTATTCCTTAGCCTAGCTGAGAGTACAGGTGATAAAAAATGTAGCCAGGCTGTATTTTGCATTCACAAATTCTTCATCTTGCGGGATGTCAGCGACAGTCCGATAAGCTCAGGTGAAAACAGCCCTGATTTGCCTATTCAAAGCTACTCTGTTTTCCCTTTTTTCCCCAGCAGTCCCTGCTGCAGACCTGTCCAAGCCAACCAGGATGTTTTGGATGCAAAATAAAATGCAAAAAGAGTACCATTTGCATGTCTCTGCTCACCGTTCTCCCAACTTCACCTATTAGTCATGGACTGTGACTGTGGTTTCACTATTACCATCTCACTGTTATTCATCATGATGGTTTAGGATGGAATTAACCGACACATATGACAAAAATCCATTCATTTATTTATTAATTAAATGAACTAAGCATGACCAAAATATCAAAGCATGAAGGTAGACACTAGCTTAACAACCCACAAGTTGTTAAGCTATGTTGTCATCCATGTCTTTAATTTTTTCTTTAGTTGTTCTATAATCTTTATGTCCATGCACATATAACCACAATATTTCATCCAGCTCTACTACCAAGCACCCCTCAGCTCAGTGATGTCATCCTTTGCAGTTGACACTCAAATTGCCAAAGGCTGCTTACTGTGTTTTCTCATTTTGTAACGGTTTAAGGTTTTTGCTATAAAAGTCCCTACTGCTTTAACATGACACATTCAACCTGAAGAACATGATATACATCTAATATGCAAATATAAAAACAGTCAGACGGCTTGTCTGGCTTTTTAAAAGGCTCTCTGCCTGGTGTTACGGTCTATCTGCCAAATATTAGGTTTTGCCACAGTGCTGAAAGTGGTTTTTCCATTAGTCCCAGTGCAGCAAGCTTTCTTTCTTAAAGTCCAGGTGCCAAGTATATTATTTTCCTTAAGTACTTACAACTGGAAAAAATTAAATTTAATTCCCTTGTACCCATATTAATTACAGGCAGTTTAAGAATAAATACATATATATATTACATATAAATACATACATATAGATTACATATATAGAGAGAGCCAGATATATATTCTATCTGGTTTTCTTTCTCTCATTTTTAATTTATATGAAGCAAGTCCCTGCTGACTTTAGTTAATCACTAAAATATGGAGTACAAGAAACATCTTGAAATATTGAGCTTTAGAATTTCACCATTTTGTCTACATATTGTTGTCCACGAATACGTAACACAGCACCCCCAACCCTTTTTTTGTAGTTTTCTCTGAGCTATGTTCAGTGGAGAATATCTGGAGAGGCTCCTTTCAAGATGAAGCTTCCCTTTCCTCTGATTTCATCATGCTGCCTCTCCTGACCTTACTTGCTCTCCTCCTATTTTCAGTTGACTCATAATTTCAGCCACGACCTCATAGTCAAAAGGCCAGCCTACAATTAGCCTGCTCTGCTAAATTTCCTAAGAACATGGGAAACTTGGGTCACTCCCTGCAATGCCTGGATCTGGTGTGAATCTTCAGAGCAGGCTTGCATTCTGTTGACCAAGGGTGAGGTTCTGCTCCATGCAGACCACACAGCATGAGAAAATCTGGCCGGCAGACACACCTCTGTTGGTGTGTGCAGTTATGATGATGACATCCAGCTTTCCCTTATCACAACCCCTTACCAAAACATTTAAAAACAATTTAAATATATTCTCTTTCTCACATTTAATTTCCTCACACAAGCAAACATCTTTTGCTTTTCAAAACAGCATTAGTGTGTCTAACAAGAACTGCTAATTGGTGAACACTTTACATTAATGATGTTTGATTCAGCAAATCATTGCAGGTAAACTAGCACGCAGTGTGAAGGAGTATATTATAGTAGTGTTTCTAACTGAATAGGAGATCTAAGTATTTGTCTGTATTTTACTGCTTTCAGCTTGTTGCCAAGTTCCCTAACCAAGGGGAACGGTTTCAATAAAGCATCAAAGCGAATGCTGGAGACTGTGCTTCAGATGGTGAACTCTCTTTCCTATTTCATCTCAAAATATTAGAGCATCCTTTAGTCTTAAAGAAGTGAATTCAAGGCAAAAGACATTTGTTGTGTCTATAATCTAGTTAGACACAGTATCTCATTTTGAAGGACAAAGGCTTAGTTTAACTCTGTTCTGCGCTGTGTCATCCCAGACCATTCTTTTTACATGTCCTCAGTTTGAGTACATGAATATCAAATCCTGTAATACAGGTCCAAATGATTCTTAAGGACAGATTTGATTTTCTGTTTGGTTTAATGTTATTTCATCAGGTTGCCAGTGGAGCATACTTGAAAGTGTTAAATCTGTGCATCTTACACAGTGTTAAAAACACTGCATCTTAAGCTAAACCAAAATCCCAGCTCTTTGAAGTTGTCCAGATAGGTGAGTACTAGACACTTCTTTTTTATTTTTTTTTTTACGATGGGCAATAAGATCAGAGCTTAAATTAAGTTCCCATGACTCAATGTGATAGCAATTATAGTTGCAGCTGTGAACTGACGCTTTTACACATCTTCACATCTTCGTCTTGTTAACTCACTGGATGCATTATAGCCTGTTTTTTGCCAAGTGTTTTGGAACTTGCTTTAATTGGGAACATGATAGTTATTAAATACATAAAAAATGTCCACCATCCATGCCCACTGACACAGTGATTAACAGTTAGTGTAATTTATTCATTATGGGTATCTAATTTTTTGTTGGCCTTTAAGCAGATGCTTTTTATGCTTTGATGTCTATTAATGGTTAATCCCAATGCAGTGTCACTGTGCATCAAGGAAATTTTGGTAGCATTGATTTCTGTCCAGAGTGTGTTAACATGCTTTTAGTTAAAATCTTTCTTTTTATCTGATTCAGTCTTTCCCTTTCTCTGTGATTGGGGTTTGAAATGCTATCCCCAAATACTTTGTTCCCTAAAGTTGTTCTTTTTTCCAGTTTTGTTTTTATGTGCTGGTTGGGCTATGGTTTCAAATCAAATTTAATGCCTCTTTCTGAAAGACACAAGAGGCAGAGGCATTTCACATACATTTTGTAGCTGTTTGGTCTTTCTGTGGCTGAAGCTTCACTTTTCGTTCCCAGCTGACTCTGTAGGCTTCTGCCTTAAAATCAAACCAGACACAGATGTCCTTCGTTCATTTTATAAATACATTTTATTTATAGAGCCATGATTTTTCAATATAAGGTATAGGATAATTGGCTATTCCTGATTCCCTCTAATGGGGATAATGACCACAGAATGTCATGAAATCAGCTATGACCTGGAAAATTAGAAAGGGCAAATGGGGCATTTCGCACTTGATATCAATTGCTGAGGATCCCAACCTGTAAAGATCAATAGGGAAATAAATCTTGAAAGTGTTTTCAAATCCAAAGCTTCACTGACCAGGATAAAGCAGTTACTTAAAGTAAGTATGTAAATAGTTTGGTAGACATGTCAGTTAAAAAGACTTGTGCTGGAGGTTTGTATATCTAAATAATGTAGGGCAATATTTAATATCATATTCACAAATTTCTGTAATTAATTCCCATGACAATTCAGACAGCGGTGGTTATAACAATCAGTTGCTTAACTCAAAACAGGTTTTCACCAGATCCCTTAAGTGCAGGGAGTGAACTGAAAAATTACTAAAAAGGGAGGGAAAAAACAATCAACCCCTAGTTCTACCTAAAGTTAACACTGTCCGTTTTTAGGTATTGTTCATGCTACTGTACCTTGATTTCCTGGTAAAACAATTTACCTCCATCTGTTGGGCCTCCCTTCCTAGTTTTCCACCTCCTAAATGCCTTCTAACTCGCCCCAATAATTACCTCTGGGTCCCCAGACTTGGTGCAGCTTGCAGCCTGTATGTTTTATTAGTGACTGTTCGGACACAGCTAATTACTTCCTGAGGGAACTGCCTCTCAGTTCTGGCCCTCTCCAGTGTGACTGACTAACAGGGCACATTATTGGCCTGGAGACGTTCCTGCCTTTTATATGCTTTTATTACAACAGATTGGCATAAATCTAAAGATGGTCCCAAATCAAGTTTATTCATCTAGTCTTATTTCACAATTCAGGGTATCATTATATAAAGCAACTAATCTTACAGTAGTACTATTCTTTGTACAAAACCTCTTGTGATACAAGATGGTTATTACAAAAAATATATATATTTTTGTTCATTTTTGTACAGCAGCATCTACTATAATGTCTTTGTAAATTAGGCTTCTATACTATATATATATATATATATATATATATATGAACTACTTCTTAAGAAGAAGTGGGATCAGTGGGGAGAGGTGTGTCAAGTGCATGCTCTCTGCTAGTTCTCTACTGGGAACTGGAAGAATATGAGTTTCAAAAAGGATTTCTTCCCAAACAGGATGTGAATGACTGTGGATCAAATGCTCCTCTTCCACCTCCCACTGTTTCCCTCTTGCCCTCCAAGGATAGAGAGAAGAGGAGGAGGAGAAAGAGCAAGGCACTTCAATCTCTGAGACTATATGCAGCAAGGGGTGAACATTAGGGTCACATTACCAAAAAAATAAAAGAAATAGAAAAAAATGACAAGCCACCACCATCCTCAGCAGCTTCATTTTATGCTTTCATAATCTGGGACCAATCACACTTCATTTCCTCCTAGAACAATACATTCATTACAATATTTTTTTTTCTATACTTTTTTCTCCCAGGGCTCTACCTCCCTCTAACCTAAGTCTCCCTTAATCACTGTTATGATCAAGTGTCTCTAAAATGTATCCAGGCAAAATGTGGTCATGGGGATTTGGAAGAAGTCACTAAAACCTCTTTTCACAAAGATGAAGAAAGCAAATATCAAGCCCAGAGCTTCATTATACACTTGGATTTTATATTCTCTCAGTGTGTCAGAAATTGAAGGCATCTGCCCCTACTTATACTGATGGATTTGTCCTCCACATTTGTCCTCATCATGTGTCTTTAATGGCCTTCCAGTAGAAAGTGCAGCTGATGGAGGCTGCAGCGGCTGGTCCCTCATAACGCTCTGGATGACACTGAATCGTCTGGATGGCACATCATGACAACTTATTCAACTGGGGGAATTTTGTTGCAAAAGCACTGGCAGATATCTGCATAAGTAATGCATTTGCAGGAGGTGTGTGGGGGCAGCTCCACATTTTCACATTAACAGAATCACATTTCTCAGAGGAAAAAATCCAGACATTGCAGCCCTTCTTTATCTGATTAGCCATAATGTCATAAATGCAAGAATGTACTCAGATAGATAGCACAAGTAGCAAATGTATTAGACATTCCCGTCAGCAAATATCTATGCCAATCCTTGCTCCTACATGACCTCCTTAATCTCAGATATGGAGCCCAATTATTATAATTAGCTCAATTGCGTTAGTCAGGGCCTGGCTAAAAGAAAGACCCTCTTTCAGGCCAACGCAGACTCCACAGAGCTGGGGAAAATGACCTGACCCCTACACAGCTCCTCTTAGTGGGTCTTCTCCCTCTCCTTCTCAGTATGACCATGCCCACCACTCAATGTTATTCCTCCTTCTAGCCTTCTTAATTCTCCTTTGTGTGTTTTCAACAATTATATTGTAGTTTGGTTTGACCAAATGGTCATCAGTATGTGTTAATTGATATAATACAAGTGATGGCACACAATCTACCATCTGATTTGCCTTTTATTTCAACGATTTTTTGTCAGTCATGTTACAGAAAATATATTGTTTCATATCATGCTCATCACTTTCTAGGCACTTATTTTCAAATATTGTTACATGAATCTATGTACTTATTGTTACATTATATGTTAAATGCTTGGAAACATGTCTTAATGTTCCTAAATAAAAGGCAAGAATGAGATTTCAAGAATTAGCCAAAAAACATGCTTTTGAATACTCCTCTCTTTTTATGAATTGCTTCTCCTTGATTCTTCCTTGCTCTGTTCTGCTGTACCTCTCTCCATTCCTTCTTACCTAAATGCTTTACTTCCTTCCATCCATCCATCTCTAGAATTACATTAGTTACAGCTTTGTAGGCCCTTGGCAGAGGAATATTGGCACATGGCTTGTGGTGGATTTGTTTGGAGCATTTGCCAACTCCTGGAATCTACATATAGATCTTGGCAAACGTTTTCCCCTTCATGAAGTAGCTACAGATATTTTAAATTTATTTCTGTGTTAGGATGTATCATTGTCTATATTTGTGCAAATACAAATTTTTCTACATTGTTAACTGCTAAAAAAAAAAAAAAAACTAACCAGATTTACTTGCGTCTTCTATTAGTTTATTCTTCTACTAGAAGATTAAAGGAAAGTTTAAAAGAAACAGAGGTATAACCAAATATAAATACATTATTTAGATTTAAACTGTTAACTTTCAATCTAAATAATGTATTTATATTCGGTTATACCTCTATTTCTTTTAAACTTTCCTTTTAGATGATGTGCAATCATAATTTACAGTTTTGACAAATTTACATAATTTACACTATATGCCCAAATGTATATGGACCCTGACCAATCACTCTCATATTTGAGACTTCCCTAAACTTGACATTAGAAGCACACAATGGAAGGGATTTTGTCAGTGGTGGGCCGTCAGGGCCAGCAAGGTCTTCTCTGCTGGCCTAAACAGCAGTGATCTAAATCACTAACTTGAATTTTAATATATTTAATATATTTTTCCATGAATATGTATTAAATTAATCCCAATAGTCTATTCTCTACATTTCATAGCTTTTCTCTTGGTTGCGCTGCTTCCAATAGTGTATATTTATGATAAGAGTATTTATCCAATCATATTTCAGCCAGTGGCTGACATCATGTGTTGCCAGGGTGAAAGAAATCTGCCTTAAGGCCTTCAGAATCAATAGTGCAGGTGCCCGTAGCTTAAAATAAGTGGCAATGAAATTGTTACATTAACCAATTAGATTTCGAGTTGGCGGCACTGGGGCCATCTAGCGGGCATACGATCATGTCAGCAATTTCCAGTCCTTTGATTGGACAATTGGAGTAGTCAGAGGCAGCGAACCGCACAAACTAAATAAAATTTATATATTTTAACTCACAATGGCTGACAGAGGAGAAGAATTCGATTTGGTCATAGACATCCTTACAAATGCATTTTCAAGGCAGACTGTAATAAAAATTTAATTTTTTAATTTTTCTTTAATTTTTTTTTTCATTTAGATGTATGATGGGAACATTATCTGAAGCCCTTGACCTGTGTCTGCATAATTCTATGCATTGAAATGACTGTGTTTAATAACTGCATACATTAGCAGATCCATTAAAGTGAACTATTCTGACCTACATACATTCTTTACCATCATGTAGACAGCCAGGTGCAGATGTTTTACTTAACTGGGGAAGAGATGGATGCACTAGGGAGGAAGGCAAGTTTTTGGAGACAGTGTGATGCTCTGGGCAACTTTCTGCTAGAAAATCTTGAGTCCATTAATGTATCTATATGTCACTTTTACACAAAACACCTACTTAAACATAATGGAAGTGGTGTCTTTTTAGCAGGATAATGCACTCTGACAAACAGCGAAAAGCATCTATGGGATGTGCTGGACAAATAAGTTCAGAGTCCACACCAAGTGATTAGCCAAGTCATATTAATGTTTCACACCCACCCCCACACACCCACACACAATTTGTTTACAAATTATTTGCATTTTGTTTTATTTGAGTTCTTAAAGCTCTGCAAATACTGCATGATTATTTTGATGTGCTCCTTTAAAAATACACTAAAGAACAATAGTTATATTTTGAATTTAGGAGAAATTTTGTCAGCAGTTCACAAAAAATGAAACAAAACTGTTCATCTCACCAATACATGAACCTGTAATAGCTGTATATATATATATATATATATATATATATATATATATAACATTTTAAACCATAATTTCTAATGGTACCTGTCTTTAATTTTAGTAAATTGTCATTGGTGTGTGGTACTGGTATTTAAATTTGTGGGCAGCAAGTATTAAATAGAATTTTGGGCAATAGCAGATAATGATACAAGTCTGACAGATACAGCAACTCACCATTTTTCTTTACTGAAAGCAGTGACATAAAGAAAAGAATGAATCTTTTTTTTTTCCAGTGCACAAACCTAATGGAGACCTAATGGTCTCTTCGTGCAGTGTTTGAGAAGTAGTTGCTCTGGAAATTTTGCTGGGACCTGGCAACCCTGTTTGTGATCACATAAAATGGATCTGGCAAAAAAGGCAGCTGTTTTCATTTCTATAAATAAAATAAAGCAAAAGTGATGTAGCAGAACAAGATGTTTGGGAGCAGGTTCACTTTTTTCTGAAACTCAATGACCAATCTCTCACAAAATTAAATCTAATGCCACATAGTATGTGCTTTTGTGGATTTTTAAAGAACACCAATCTACCGTCAATGCACAGAAAAAAATTGTGGCATTGGATGAAAATTTAATTTGGATTACAATTGGCTACAGATTTGTTGTTTCTGTTCTTGTTGTTGGCGTTCGGCTGCTCCCTATTTGGGGTTGCTACAGCAGATCGTCCAATCTGCAAATTTTTAATTTTTTGGCACAGATTTTATGCAGAATGCCCTTACTGATGCAACCATCCAAGACAATTGGCTACAGAGTAATTTGGATTATTAAGTACAATAAGAAGGTCCTTAAAGGCATAATGTACTTTTGAAAGACCTAGAGTTCTGAGCTTAACACATCCTTCCATGACACTACTGATTAGAATCCTTCATTGTTCTGTGGTTAGCATATAAAAGCTATATAGAACTATAGGTCTAATATGGCATGAAACAGTTTTACATGAAGCCCTTGAAGCTCTGTTGAGTCTATATGTTCTTTCACTTGCTCGATCACTTTTTCATTCAAAGTTTCATTACCTCATGTTTTACAAATGAAGCACTGTTGCTCTACTAGTGCTTAATTGCTCTACTAGTTGTTGCTCTACTAGTGCTACTCTACTGTGTGCTCTCACACAGGCTTCATCTAAATAATGGACTATGGACTGCTGAGTATGTTGCTCTGCCTTCTAGCTCCACTGAGGATGTTGCTCTGTGAATCTGCTTTACTGAGGACCGCAATCTACTTCCTTGCATTGCCGGGACATCAGTCTGTCTTTCTACTCCATTGAGGATGTTGTTCCCTGTCCTTGCTCAAGTGAGGATGTTACTCAGACCTCTTGCATCGCAGTGTGTTGCTCCACTTTCTTGCTACTCTGAGGACTTCACTCCCCTCTCTTGCTTTGCAAAGAACATTGCTCACCCTTTGGGTCCCTGGAGAATGTCATAGTCTCTTCTGGCTCTCTGGAGAATGTCGCTCCCCTCTCTGGCTTTATGAAGAGTACTGCATCCCCCTCTGGCTCCAACTGAGCTTCGTTCCATCCACTGGCTTCACTTTAGTTTGCACTCCACCGATCTCCATCTCTGATGTCACACCACCCCTTGGCTGTGTGTTGGAGTTCATCCTGCCTTTGGCCTGGTGAGGGGTGTCACATCTTCTGCAGCCTCTGTGACACAGATGGGGATATATCTAGTCTGGCTGCCCAGGACCCCTTCTAAATATTGTTTTGAGCTGCACGTTAAATTGGGGGCTCTGACATGGTTAGAGCCCCAGCCACATAAGCCTCAACATGTCAAATATTGCACCTGTTTCATGTTATTCCCTATTAGCACCCCTATTAAAACCCCTATCACTTCTGGTTTCTGTCTGTTTCTTTATCAAGACTTTGATGCTGTTTTGTTCATGTGTTATTATGTGGACCATGATCTTGCTTATAGTCTAGATGTTTAGCCAAGTGTCCTCTGTTCAAGTTTTGGTTCCTAATTTTCATTTTTTTTATTTCCTTGTTTTGGATATCTGTCTGCACTTCACTTAGTAAAAGACTTGAAATAATGGCTAAATCTAAATTTTAAATAAGGAGCCCTTTTGAGGTATGGTAAAATGTAAAATAATATTAATAAATTAAGATAAATTTCAATCTGTGAAAAAATCCTTATGGCTGCATTTTTTCTGAAATATGGCCCAGGTTTATGCATGTGTCTGTATATGTGCATGACTATACACTGTCTCTGTCTCACTGCATGCTGCTTGTGTGTCTACTTAGCAGTTTACTGTTTTGTGTGAGATTGAGTGTATGTGTGCATGCATGTGTGTGCATGTGTGCACGTCAAAGTGTGTATTTCAAGAAGACAAGACAGTAGAGATTAAGCAGTCAGCCACAGATGTGCAAGACAACACAAGGCTGTCTTTGTGTGAGATACATACAGACACAGGTGCTTCACACATCTGGAGCCCTCTCTTACCTCAATAACTGCTCTACCAAACTGAGTTATAAATACTAAATTCAGGGATAGATAGATAGATAGATAGATAGATAGATAGATAGATAGATAGATAGATAGATAGATAGATAGATAGATAGATAGATAGATAGATAGATAGATGAGCACCCATGAAATTTATATGTGAAATTTATATAATTTATATAATTATATGTGTAGACTCTATATGTACAGAAGATACAGTGTATGAATATGAATGTATGTAGATAAAAGGTCTGCTAAAGTCAACATTGAAATGAAATTGAAATGGTGACGCAAAAGAGTATTATGTACAGTGTGCATATGTAAGATAAATATATAAATATATTGTAGAAGTGTATATGAGGCAAAATATATGTCCAATTTTACAGGGAGCAAAGTGACAAAATATAATGTCCAGTTTACAGGGAGCAAAGTGACAGTGCAAAGTGACAAAATGACAAAATATAATGTCCAGTTTCCAGGGAGCAAAGTGACAGTGCAAAGTGACAAAATGACAAAATATAATGTCCAGTTTCCAGGGAGCAAAGTGACAGTGCAGTGCACACACAAAGATGTACAGAGAAGATGTACAGTGAGTGTTATTGTGTGTACAGAGTAGTACAATATAGCATGTGCAACAATCAGCTGAGGTAGAATGTTATGTTATGTTGTGTGGGGGTAAGACCAGAGAATCCAGATCCTAGGTGTACTGGTTGAGGGCCCGAATGGCCTGCGGGAAGAAGCTCCTCCTCATTCTCTCTGTGTTCGCCTTCAAGGAACGGAAACGTTTCCCTGACCTCATCAGAGAGAAGAGTCCATTGTTGGGATGGCTGAGGTCCTTCATAATCTTCCTGGCTTTGGTCCAGCACCGCTTGCTGTATATGGTGTTCAGGTCAGGAAGCTCGGTGCGGATGGTGCGCTCGAATATATATTTGATATATATTTAAATTTTATGTCATCCTGTTTTCAGCTTATATGCTAAACCACTTAATATATTATATTAAGTTCTATATAATTACTTAATATCTGATGAATAAAATGCATTGGTTTTCTATGAAAGAGATATAAGTGTATGTTACTGTATTTTCTATTGCAAAATTCAAGTACAATGTATGTTCCCAAGACAAGAGCTTGGTCCCTTTAAACCAAATGCAAGGATACATAATTTAAGTCTTATTTTGCCTTGATTAGTTTAATATAGAGAGACAGAGAGATCAGGCTTTCAGTCAGTGCTGCATGATAAAGGCTTGTGCATAATAAAGGAGAGTGTGTGTGTGTGTGTGTGTGTGTGTACATTGCACCTCATGGTTTCCTCTTAAACCTATCCACCCACAATGAACTGAAATTTCTCCATCTCCATCCTAAGAACAAAAACAAAATTTTATTTTCCTGATTTGACAGACATGTGCTTTCTAAAGCTTAGGGAACAAGATGGAGAGGTTCCTTGCCATAATAAACACAGCTCTGTGTGTATGTATGTGTGTGTGTGTGTGTGTGCACGCATACAAGAGGTTAGGTCACAGGACATTCTCAGATGAGCTATGGTGATTCTGAGTGTATCTCCTCTCTCTGTCTTAATGGGTGGTCAACAGTTCTGTGGGCCTGGAGAGCAAAAGGGTCAGCAACACACAATTTTTACCGTTACAGTCATAATGATTATTTCCTGGCTGTGTGTGTGTGTGTGTGTGTGTGTGTACTTCCTGTGTAATGCTGTGTGGGAGAGCAGAAGTAGGGACATAACAAGTTGACATCTGACCTGGACACATGGTTTGTGATCTTCCTTAGTTCTGCCTAAGGGGATGCTCAGGATACCTCAACCCACTCCCCCTCCTGCTCTTCTTCTTCATCATCATTAGTACTGTCATTACTATTGGGTTAATTATGGTCTCCTGAGAGCAATTACTGTTATTTTGTGTGTGTGTGTGTGTGTGTGTGTGTGTCAAGGCTTCCTGAGCAAGCTAATACCCTTCCATTATTTTCATACATGCTTACTTGTTATCTTGTCATTCTGATATGTTACCTAATAACATTGCATAATGCTGTTATTCACTAGGTTATAAGCATTACGCAAATGGAGCAATACAACCTATTTTTTAGATGAAATATTAAATTAATTTAACTCACTTACAAAAGTAATTATCATTCATGTGTCATCAAGTGATGTGATTCTGATAAACTGCACATAAAGAACAGTTGTTTTTGGACAGCATCTTGGTTTTGTTTGACCTCTGCAACCACTGTCCACAAAGAGCTTCCTTACCATTTAACGGAACTCAATGTCAAAGGGTATCGAACAGTAGAGGGATACAAACAAATTTACAAAACATTAGAACAGCATTACCAAGAACATAGGGAGGTTACTAGAGACCAGCAGCCACTACACAGCAACAAGAAGGGCAGGTAAGCTTCTTGTTGACAGGCAGTGTAGATCATGTAATTTTAGTAGCCTGCAACCATGGCACCATGGATTCTTGAGCACTGAGTGTTTGTCACTGGATATTATTTTTAATTAATTATTATATAAGATGAATATGTTAGTTAAGGAGTGTGCATACTCATGCAAGCAAGTTTTTCTTTTTCTTTCTTTCATTCCTCCTTGTTTTTTCACTTGACTTTTACTGATCACGTTAAAGGTGGAAAAAGATGACATGATTTAGTGTTTGTGTAGACTTTTTTTTATATTCATTGTATATACAGAGTACTCTATTTGGTACTATTTTTGTATTATTGCATTCTATTAATATACATTATTAATTTAAACATAAACCTTGGAATATTACAGACTGTAAGTAACATTTAGTATTTTGTTCTTTTTGTATTGTTAGTCCCCTGACCTGCAGGCAGAAATGCATTAGCTGGATACCCTATAATAAGAAGATTATGCAGCTGAATTCAAAAATGTGCTGAGGTTCCCATTTCAGTCCCCACTCTTGAACTCGACTCAGCTCGACCTCCAAATGCTAATTATCAAATTACCCAACTCCTACTCTCCCAGCTTACACACCATGGCCAAATACAGCTGTGTAACATAGGCCATAAAGACAGCAGTATGTGAATTGGCAGGATGGACCATGTTCTGATATCCTCTCCCCCTCCTTCCTGTCATTATGCATTGGGTCTGCATTTTGGCCTTATTGAATTTATTTTAGCCTATTAAGCCTGAACAGGGAGAATAATGCTGAGACTGGGAGAGATTCAGGCTGACACTCAGTAGCCATAGCCATCTTGTCGCTCATAGAACATATTCCGACTTACTTTTTTAAAAATTATTATAATTAAATCATCAAGAACACAGCAAGTCAACTACTAATAAATTCTTAGAATGCAAGGGTGAGCGCAGGAACACCAAACGGGCCGGAAGACCATAGAAACCAACTTGGGTTGATGACAAAAGAATTGGCTGAGAGAAAACAATCAAGAGAAGCTTCACCACAGTAAATACAAATGGTTTTACCGCAAGATATAAACAACTGGTAAGCCTCAAACACAGGAAGTACAGATTAGAGTTTGCCAAAAGTATTTTTAAAAGCCTGTATAATTTTGGAACAACTTTCTATGGACAGATGAATCAGAATATTGCAAGAAAATGGAAGGAACTATGGAGAAAGGAAGATACTGCTATATGGTCCAATGCATACCACCTCATTTCACGGTGGAAGCATGCATGACTGTCAATGGAACTGGTTCTCTTTTATTCATTGATGTTGTAACTGATGAGAAAAGCAACACTATGAATTCTGAAGCCTCTAGGGCTTTTATTATCTGCTTAGACAAATGGTTTAGATCCCACTACAAGTGCTTCACAGTACAGATGGATAATGATCCAAAGCATACTTCAAAACCATCCCAAGGCAAAGAAGTAGTTTGTTCTACAATGGCCAAATCAATCACTAGATTTGAATCCAAATGCATTTCAGTTGTTGAAAACAAACTGACATCAAAACACCCAAAGAGCAAGCAGGAACTAAAGACAGCTGCAGTAAACATCTGGCAGAACACTATACAGAAAGGAACCCCGTTTCTAGTGATTTCTGTGGGTTACTGACAGGCTTAAAAATGGTTAATTAAAAGTAATCATTCAAAAATTCATTCATGCTACTCTGGGTTTCATCTGGTGTCATGCTGAGAGTCACTATTACTTTAGTTGGGAATTTGAGTCGTAGCACTATTTAAGTGGTACACTTAATTACCTAAGTGTACACTTAATTACTTATTTACAGCACAGCATGTAAATTCAGCATGGCATGGTTGTACCCTAAATTCACAGCAACATGTTGAGCCATACTACATATTTAACACATTCCTCCGGCAAGGCACCATACTTCATTTAACACGGGGTGGAAACACCAAAATCTGAGCCAGCTTACAAGACAGCTCAATAAAACATGACTGGAGGCAGTCAGAATCAGAATCAGAATCAGAAAAAGTTTTATTGCCAGGTACAGCAAAGGGTCAGCAAGGAGCACTTTACAGTACTAGGAATTTGTCTTGGTGTCAGGTGCAAACATATACACAGGTAAATAAGTTAAATAAATACTGTATAAGGTGACTGGTATGAAAATTAGTGCAATAGAAAAATGTAAAAGGTGAAAGTGACTGTCCAAACATATATACAGATGTGAGGTATGTACACAATGTAAAATGAGATAAGTATTGTGTACAAAAGTGTGAGTTTGAATGAACAGTAGTGCGATTTAGAATGTGGAAGTGAGTGTCCAGGGTGGGGGGGTCATTTGGGGGTAAGTGAGGCACTGTTCAGCAGGCTGACTGCAGTGGGGAAGAAACTGTTCTTGTGGCGTGAAGTCCTGGTCCTGATGGTCCAGAGCCTCTTGCCACAGAGGGGAGGGACTGAAAAAGTCCGATAGTGAAGTGCCAGTACCATACAAAAACACCTTTCTATGAAACTATAGAGTGCACAGTCAATATACTGTATCTTTACAAATTATCTTTACAACAAACTTATGATAATATGATTTCAGTGGTTTTCTATAACTTAATTTTCTATAAGAGACGGTGTAAAAAAAAACAGTGTGACCCAACTGAAGGGATCACATTTTACATGCCTCTAACTCACATGTGCTGCAACCAGCGTGGACTGAAATGGACTTGTAAAAGTGTGGCTGCTGTGTACAATGTGCAGCTCATGTGTGCTGAAATGACATGGACAGAAAAGAAACATGTCTCATGTATGTTTTAGAATTGTCTTGTGGCTATTTACACAGTGCAGCTTGAAATCACTGAGTGAGTTGGGACGGAAAGCAAGGATCTAAAATATCATGTTTCTGAAACTTTAAACACAATGCGACTATACAGCAAGGTATTTTACCTACATGGACAGATGTGTGCAATTCTTCACACTTCCCTGACACACTTGGAAGTTATTTTCCTAAAAAGTGAAGAAATCATACATGTGTGACATGACATATATTAGAAATGAAGACAAGAAGTTTCTTTTTCATGCCTTTTAATTGCCAGGTGCAGTAGGAACCACCCATCCATCTTACTGAGCATGTAAACATGCATGCCAAGATTTTCCAACAAGTTCTGCCTGCTGCCATTAAACCTTTTTCTGTGGTTGGCCATGGTACTGTATTAAACTGTCTGCCTTAAGAAGCTGGCTTTACACACTCTGTAGCATTATTATCAATTTGTACTCTAATATAAGCATCCTCTGTCAAGTTAGGATGCTGTAAGCACAGTGTCTTTTAGTGATTGAAGTTTACTCATTTACTGTTGTTTTTCAAATGTTTTTCTTTTGATTGTTTCCTTTATTTGTGTCAGCTTTCAGTGTTTCCTGACGGGACTGACTGGGAAACTGGGTGACAGAGAGACTGAAAAGAGTAAATGATGTCCTAGATGTGCAATGGACCACATGCCGTTTGTTATATCAGCTCCATCAGAAGACAGAGAGAAATCGAGAAATGTAACATTTTATTAAAACATATAGTAATTAGCATTTTGTCAGGGTTTCCTAAAAACATAATAGGTTTCCTTTGCATTCAAAATAACAAGGAATATGTGACCAGTATTCTCTGCAATATTTTGTAGGACTCCATAAACCATCTCCAAGGATGGAAATAATTGCTTTTAATAAAAAAATATTGTCTATTTCCTGATTTCCTGAAATTCCAGAACTTCTAAAATTCCTTCCTGCCTTTAAATATAACACATCTAGATGTGTTAAAGTGTTTAGAACATGGTACCTATGGTGGCAGACCACCTAGTCTTTAGTTAAATAAAAGTATTGGAACAAATAATACATAACTCCCAATATCCCTTGTCTTCAATGACTCCATAACACTGGCAACTAACTCATATCATCAAATTGTTGCATTCTTCTTTTGCAGGCTTTTACCAGAGCTTCTGTTAGTTATTGTCTGTTTTGGGGGGTTTTCCATTCAGTCTCCAAGCTGGTGTCTGGTGATTGAATTGCTCTTCGCCTAAAACCTAAAACCATGCACTTTCCCCCTCTATATTTCTGTTCTCAGAGCCTTCTTCAAGCAGTGGATTATGATACCTTCACCCCTGTGGAGGTTGCTGACTGTTGTTTTTGGATTTTTTTTTGCTTTTTTTTTTTTTTTGCTTTTACAGTTTTGCTTTTCTGTCATCAATGTTTCCTTGGTGTCCTATGTCATGTCTGGTTGTTAGTACACAGTTTACAGTTTCTTTCTTTTTTCTTGCTAGAATGTTATAAGTTGTTAAACACATCTAGATGTAGGCATATCATTATTAAAAGCCAACCATGGCACCACTTCAACTCCAGAGCCCATAAAGGCTTTTGCACCAGGCTGGAAAGAAATTTAATCACTAGGTAACACAGTAGGCCATTTCCTTAATCAAACCTGCCCAGTGAATAGCCATCATTAGAACCAGCAGCATATGGACCAAATTGTGCCGTTAAACAGTCGTTAAATCTGGAGTCAGCTGTATAAGACGCACCTACACACATACACTTGCACTGACCAGGGTCTGTTTGTAATCAAGCGCAAGTGCCATGTATATCCAATTAGGATGCAATAATGGCTGCTAGCAGAGGGGCAAGGATGACATCATTTCTTTATTTCTGACTTCTTTCTAGACTAATTAAAAATTTAGGGAAACACAAAGTGGACCTAAATACAACAGAATTCTGTCTTGTGATCCCACTTTCAATTCTATCAGTCTGTCAATACTACTGCCACCTATTAAATAAATGTAGTCAAAATAGGTATATCAAGACATGATTTACACATTGTATACAAGACCTAGAGTTATTTGAAATGTGAAAATCTTATACCAATGCTGATATTTTGCAAATGTAACATATCTATAAGATTGTTAAAGGATACACCTGTTTTTTTTTTAGGTTAAAGGATTCACTTGTTTCAAACATCATAGCATTTGCCGTGTGTGTGTGTGTGTGTGTGTGGCTATGTATGTAAACAGCAAAAGAGTAAAATAACTTCACTTAGTAGTATTAATAATGACATTGTAATATGGTCTTACCCTGCAAAAACAAACGAATAAATACATGAATAAAACATGTGAAACATCATAAATAAAGTCCAACTGTTTTCTAATGTTTTATTATATTTTGTCGTGCCAACACCAGATTTAGTGCCTTCACTGCCCATAACACCATGCAGCCTACATATATGAATGTTTAGGACTACAACACTGAAATCACCATCTTACTGATCACACACCCCTTTGCACAATTACTGCCTCATTATTACACACAGATCATTTTTGAAGTATATGCACTGTGTCCAAGTTACCAGTCTACACTTCGGCTTGACAAAATACTTCATCTCCAAAATGGATAGGCTATAGCAGCCCAGGGCAAATATGGAAGGGATTCATTAAGAAACTTTAAATGCCCATCAGACTAACTTCCACATATCACCCCAATCCAATGGAAAGAGCAAACAAAGAATTAGGGAGATTCTGAAAAAAAAAAATTAAATAAAAAATCTTGTGCCAACAGACTGAGCACAGTTTTCCTTGGGCAGAGTATGCTGAAAACTCCCTTTAGCATTCAGCCACAAAATAACACCATTCCAACGTGTTCTAGCTTCACTGTTTCTGTGAAATGCCAGACCTACAAACCCGGTGTCAACAACTGTTTTCAGTGAAGTGAAGCAGGAAATTGTCATACTGGCCTATTCAAGGTTCTTCAGCATATAAATGAGGTGACTTACAGCTTCAACCTCTCTCATCACTACCACCTAGCTCAATCTTTTTACATATCCATATTAAATCCACTCATCCCAAGTGGAAATAGACATAGAAATAGAAAGAGAAAGTCGTCAACTGCCTCCAAAGATGGTAAGATTTATATATGATATGATATGATATGATATGATATGATATGATATGATATGATATGATATGATATGATATGATATGATATGATACGATAAAGATTGAAAGGCCAAAAAAAGCATTGCTCTTAGAGGTAGCTGTTTGAAGGGAGTCTCTCATGTCAATGATGGTTTGACATTAAACTGCACTCTCCAGGACACTACACAGCGATTTGGCCACAGAGATTTCCCAACCACCACAGAAACGTTTCACCAAAGACCACGTTTACATCTTACTGATCACACACATCTGTGCACAATTAGTGCCACAATACCTAAGGATTCAACACCTGTAGTTACTCATTTGTGAAATAACCTATATATAGTATATGTCATAGTCAATGCCAACAGCCTATACAGCCTTACATTCTGCCTTATTTTTACCTGTTTTCATGTTTTCATATTTATTTTGGGTTTTTTTGGTTCACTGATTCTTGATGTTCCTCGATCACCTGACCATTGAAAGTTGAATTATGATTTTACTGCTGAATTAGATCTAATTTCTTTATATCTTTAGATTTTTTAAAAATTGATCTTTCAATCAGATTACACTAGGATAATAGATTTGAAGATTCTAAATTTTCACTCATTTCAAATTGTTTTAGTTTGTTGTCAACTTGAAATGGGTAAATATTTATAGATATTCACCTAATAGTCCTATTGTAGAATAACTCTAGTCTCAATAAATAGTACAAAAATTAGTTTATATTTAACATATTTTATTTGTTTTATTTATTTGTCACTGAATCATATTCAGAAGTGTTTATAGATAAACATTTCCCTTTGAAATGGGATAATATCACTAATGTAAAATTTTACTGTATAATAATGAATGACACTGAGAGATATCATTTAGCAGACAGCTGGTGCCAGAGTTACCACACAAACACACACGTGTGTGTGGTCAGTAGAATGGGGCTGATCAGAGTAGGGGGACATCTGTCGCTGGCACATCCATCACTGCTCCCACATCTGTGCTTTCAACCCCCACCAGACCCATATACACACACATATACTCACTCACACTTGCTCCAGCTTAGGGTTGTATAACAGTAGTACATATACATGCCTACACATACATGTGATATATGCTACCACAAAACTATACTTTTTCTTTTACCATCTGTGGTTATATTTTTTTTTTGTCTGTGTATAAGGTTTTAGGATGATTGTGGAGCTAACATCTGCTGTAATGTGCTGTAATAATGATAATATCAAGTCAGTCTTGACAGCAAATGCAAGGAGCTTCTCTGTAACTTGCACAAATGTACTCTGGCAGATTAGTTTTCCCCTCTTACTGAGATTCAGAATATAACTGAATTGCTTCATGATTAGAACTGTTATCCAAAGCAAACCAAATAATACAGGAAATACTTCTTACATACAGGTCAGACTGAGTTTAGTGAAGTTTTGCTTTTGTTTGGGTTTCAATGACAACACATGGACTTATTGTGTGTGTGTGTGTGTGTGTGTGTGTGTGTGTGTGTGTGTGAATAGGCCCATTGTCTACCAATTCTGTAGCAGTGCACAACAACTTAGTAGGACAGAACAAGCTGTACCCCAACAATACACAAAATCACTGGCCCATTTATGTGCAGGTCTTGCTCCAAGATTGTCACCATTTCATCATTTTTATGCATTATGTAATGTGGAAAGTATTTTTGATGATTCCTAATGTAATTGTCCAATTTCTGTCACATCAAATACAATGCATATGCTCACTCTCAATCATTAACATTCCATAATCACTCGATCCTTGTCAAGGTCATCTTGATTCCTGAAAACACTGGGCATGAGACAGAGACACCAGTCTGTCACAGGCAACATGTTTATATGTGAATCCACCTACTGGCATGTTTTTAGTTGATGAAAGGCTGTCTTTAGTTTTATGCTTGAAGCATTTTCCTGATAAAGTCACATAAAAAGTAGACAATATAGCACAAAATACTGGAAGTGCTGTTTTACAAAAACTTATAAATGGGTGTTGCATTACGACAGTTTGATAAGTTAGGACAGATCTTTTGATGGCCAGACCTGCAGTCACTCTACAAAAGCCCTCTATAAAAAGTCACTCTATAATAGCAGATACTGTCTAACATGGGCCATTATGCCCCTTTCGAACAACCCATTATGTGTTGTTTTAAAAAGAAAAAGAAAAAAAAGATGATTGGAGTTTATATACTATGTGTGTATCTATTCTGAGATTACATTGCAGACTGCACTAGTCATGCATTGTCTATGCAGTGTATAGCTAATGTTTGTGTATTTCAGAAATGTAAGTTTCCAGTTTATGTGTTATGGGCACACAGTGTGCTATTGCTATTGTTTACTCAGGTTGTATAAAGGTTCATTATTATTGAAATTCATTCAGGTTTTAAATGTTTTAAGTAAAAATGTTTTAAGTAAAAATGTGAATATATCTTTAAATATATTGGAAATGACCAGTGAAGTCACTTTTACTTCTGTTACAGCATGAATATTGCTTTGATCATCACTTCTTCAGGATCTAAATATGAGAGCAAAATGAATAGCAGTTTATATACTTTAATAAAGACTTTACACAAAGTGAAATGTATTACTAATTACTAATGCTTTAATGTTGTAACAAGATGATTTTGACAATAATTCAATAGGCAATAATTGTTAATTCATTGTTACATTACAACCTAGTGTTTTTGTTGATTATTATTGTTAACTTCTCCTTCTTAGAAGCTGTTTGTTGCTTGCTTTATTATCGTGTCAAAAATTATATATACTGTATATGAATAGACATTTATTTTTGACATGCCAGTTAGTATTTGGATAAATATAGATCAATGTAGTTTTATATGCTAGCATTACAATACAAGCTATATTAATGAACTTAATTCTGACAAACAATCCCAAGCAATATTTTACTGCAGTGATTTATTTTCCATGTTATCCTAATCCATCGGTTCAAAGTGATTTGCAGCATTGCCCCCCACTCTGCTCATGTGAAGCACACACACTGGGCTGGCATGCTGGTATGATATTTTTCATGTGATAATAATTTAGTATTATTATTTTTTTTAATGTGTGGGATGATGTCTAACTATTACAGCAACCTCCTTCCTGATCACTGTCATACTGTAATCACATGTCCGGGATCAAGGCACAATGGCAGTAATAAATTCAGGCTTGAGGGAAATCCCACCAAATAGTCACCAAATGCAAATCAGCTTGGCTGTGCACATGCCTGTTAATGTATGGTTATTGGCATTTCTCAAAATATGCATGCAAGTACAAAGATAACATTAACAAAGATAACGCTCCTGTAACGTTCTCTGAAAGAATTGATTTTTTGGTAAATGTAGTCTTCATATGGTGTCAGTGAGATGGTATTCTTTGTTGCTGACCATTTGAACTAGCATGAGGACATGTTTTTGATAGAGACTACAAAGAATTTCTGTGCTCTTATTCCATTTATGGCTTGGTTGACACAAAGTTTAAACCACCTATAGTCATATTAATGCTCCAGATCAGACCGATACCCAGAAACTGAAAGTCCGAGACCCTCTCGATACAGTCCTTGCTGATGAACAAGGTTTGATTGTTCGTTTTGTTCCTCCAATGATCAGCTTCTTTGTCTTGGTGGTGTTTAATAATAGGTCACTTTCTGTACAGCACACAGACAGCTTCCCCACCTCATCTCGGCAAGCAGACTCGTCCTTCCCAGGAGATGAGTCTCACCACCATGGTATCATCAGCAAACTTTATTATGCTGTTGCTGGGGTGCAATCATGTGTGTAGAGGGTGTATAGTAGGGGGCTCAGTGCACAGCCCTGAGGGGAGCTGGCTGAGAGAAGAGGAGATATGGGAGCCTAATTTTACCCTCTGGGAGTGATCAGTGAGGAAGTCCATGATCCAGAGGCAGATGGAGTGAGAAATTCAAGGTCCGCAGCATCAGGGAACCGGGTTACATATGTAACCTGGTATAGTTCCCTTTTGAGGGAACTTGACACTGCATCATGGCTGACGCTATGGGAACGCCAATACTAACGCTGCCACATGCCGGGAGATGTCTGTCACGGAGGTCCTGAAAGAGCACAAATGAGCCAGGAGCAAAACATCATAAGACCTGTAAGACCCAGAACCCAGGAGTGGGGTCCAGGTCCAGGTTATAGAACCTGATAAGGGTGTGCAGAGAGGACCAACCTGCCACAACACAAATATCCTGGGGGGGGATCGCCCCAACCAGAGTGCTGGACAAAGCAATACACCTAGTGGAGTAAGCCACACAGCGCACCTTATAGACCTAGAAGATAGCTACCACTACCCAGCACAAGGTGCTGCTTGGAGACAGGATTGCTTTTGTTGTGGCCGCCAAAGCAGGCAAAAAGGGGGAGGGCTTATGCCATGCGCTCGAGCAATAAGTGCTAAGAACCTAAACTGGCACAGCGGATGCAGTCTGTCCTGCTATGCCAACTTGTGGGGCGGAGGGCAGAAGGCCTGCAGAAAGGCCAGACAACCAGCTTATAGCAGAGCCATTTCCAGGGTCAGAAACTCCTTAGAGGCTAACTCCATTGACTCAAAGGGGGCTTGGAGAAGCCCCTCCAGGACCACTGAGAGGTCCCAGGAGGGAAGAAATGATCTGCAGAAAAACCTCAGCCGCTGAACCAGGCCTTCTGAATTTCAGGGTGGGGGTGGTGATTCACCCCCTGTACCTGACAGCATATCTCCCAAGGAGCACCAACCAGAAGGGAAACGAGAAAGCCACAGGGCACAGTGGGTCAGCTCCTCAGAGGCGAATATAGCCACTTCTGTCCAGCCAAAAATTGCTATATGCATTCCACCACCAATGGGTGGAAATGCCATTCCCCAGGTTTCAGCCCCTGTCTCAGAAGGATGCTTCCTGATCATAAGCTCTGGAGTTTAAATCGCTCTCAGTGAGAGAAATTTGGTCTCTACCTAGGGCCAGATTTGGTACACCAACCTGAACAGAGGGCGCAAACACAGACCGCCCTAATGATTGATAAAGAGGACCTCCAAAGGTAGCCCCTGAGTTTCTGGAGAAAGTGTTTTAGAAATAGAAACTAGAAGCCCCCATCTTCAGGCAATATGTGTGCCATTAGAGACAGGAGCCCTCCTAATTGCTATGGGTACGGCAGATATCTAGGACCACTCCCCAGCTCGAAACAGGGGCATCTGTGACAAGGTCATGCCTTAAGAGTTGAACCCAAGGTGAGAAACCGAGGTCTGTCCACATAAGAAGGGTACAATGCTCATGATACGTAACCCTTGTGACCCTGATAAGGGTGTCTGCAGTTGAAACAGTCTCTGTGTAGCAGACCAAAATGAATAGCTTTGGCCACTACAGTCATGAGCTGAGCACCCTCTAAGCTTAAGAGACAGAGAGGCACTGGCCTAATCACATTTTACAGTCAGATATTTACAGCAGAAAGGATGGAATCCCCACGAACTGGAGACAGACGTGCCCACATTGTGGCTGAATCCCAAACTATCCCCCAGAAGGTGGTTCTCAGAGAGTGAGAAAGCACAAACGGGTTGAGGCCTAGGGACCACTTCCCTCAACTGAGACAAGATGAGCCAGTCATCTGTATAATTGAGTACATGGATGCCCCAGGGCCAGAGTAGCCTCAATGCACTTTGTGAGGGTGAGCAATAAGACTAGGCCTAAAGGAAGAACCCGGCACTGGTACGCTTCACCCTGAAAGTGTAGGAAAGTCTCCTGTGCTCTGGCAAGATGCCAGTGTGAAGATAGGCACCCTTCAGGATTATCGTCACAAATCAGTCCTCGGACCTGATCTGTAACACAATGAGCTTGAATGTTAACATCCCGGACTTGTATGTTTCAGCATACCATTCAAAACACACAGGTCTAAAATCGAGTGTAGTCCCCATCCTTCTTGAAGGAGAACAGTAAGCAAACTGGATTTGGTAGCCTTTTCCCACAGAACCCATTGTGACGCACCCAGCAGAAGCGTTCATGCTGCCAGGTGGTCTGAGAGAGGTGTTAGCCTCTCGCTGTTCTCACCTCACAGAGTGACCTGAAACAGCAAGCTGGCAGGGGCTAACCCAGGAGGTGGCAAACATAAGGAGCAGGACCATGGGTGGTTATCAGTGAAGGTAGGCAGCAGAGAAGCCTTTGTGCATTAGGATTTCCATTCTGGCTCACCTGGCAGAGATGGTTTTCTAGGGATGACCCGCCCCCAAGCACTGGTCAGCAACCCCGATTTTTTCCAGGAAGGGGGGGTAGGGTGGGGCGGGGGCTACTCAGACTGCAACACTAGCCTTCTTTTCCTGCCTCAGAAGGCTAGGCTGGGGCTGGTGGCTACTGGTTGATATCCCTAGCTCCTTGTTGCAGAAAAAAAGACCAATGATCTAAATCGGCATGGGTTCCCATAGTGTCAGCCATGACACAGCATTAAGTTCCCTCATGAGGGAACTATTGCTATGGTGTCTGGAGATTTGACATGATGTGGGAGTGAACCAGTCTCTCAAAGCACTTCATAATAACATGTGTTACTGAATGGTAATCATTGAGGCTCTTGACGATGTTCTTCTTTGGGAGTTGGACAACTGTAAAAGACTTCAGACAAGGAGGTATGGCAGCCTAGGACAAGGAATGTTTGAAGACCCCGTCCAGGGATGCTATCAGGTCCCGCAGCTTTCTTCGAGTTCATTGCTCTGTGTGTGCCTCATCTCATGCTCCAGGGCTCATCTTATCTAATGTATCCATGTATTTCTGTTGGGATAGACCCACTTGCACTTCTCCACTGTGACAGTGTCCATGCAGTACCTAATGTAGCCCAGGACAGCTGTTGTATACTGCTCCAGGTCCTAATGTTCAAAAACCCAAAAGAAATCCCAGTTTGTTGACCTGAAGCAGTCCTATAACTGATGAGAGGCACCTTTAAGCCAAGTTTTAACAGTCCTTAAAGTGATTGGAACACTCTTCCTAGGGGTGGTATATACTGTGATTAGGAGCAGGGTCAAGTGATCTGACTGGCCCAGAAATGGTAGTGGCTTAGCCCTGAAGCCTTGTTTGATGTTAGAGTAAGCCTTGCTTCTCTAGTAGCACACTGCCTTGAAATCTGCATGGTTAAAGTCCTCTGCGACAATATAAACAGCTTTAGGATACATGCTCTGCTGATTGCTAATGATGTTGTATAAGTGTCCAAGGGCTGAGCTAGCATTAGTATCCGTTGGTATATACACAGCAGTTATCATGACAACATTATTATAACTTCCAAGGAAGATATATTGGCCTGCATTTAACAGTCATATACTCCAAGTCCTGTAAACAGTGAATGCTTAATGTCTTGGTGTTTGTGTACCAGTTGTTGTTTACATAAATAACAGAAATCCAGAATTTTCTCAAATTAAGGCTGCCATCATGATGATTAAAAGATCAGGGGGCATTTTGGAAATTTTAATAAATCAATATCAAAATTTTAGTACTTAAATTGATCGCAAACTCTGATAAAGTGCAATACATGAAATTGTGAGAAACATAGAAAAATTTGAAAAACATTTACTCATCAAATCAACCATCAATTGGCATGACCTTTATACACAGTATGTAGTCCTTATAGAATTCCTCCTTTTATTAAAGAGGCAACATCTATTGTAGCACCACAGACATGATGTTTGGAGACACACCTTTTTCTTAAAAATAACAAAATATATATTTTTAAAATCAATTTAATTAAATACCTCTTTGAGTTACTGTGGAAACATGCAGATGTTCTACATTAAATCTCTAAAAATCAATGATACTATTCTTAATATTATATTATTTGTAAATATTATTTTAAAACAAAATGTAACTACAGTGCACAAATAGTTTTCACCCTACAGAATACAATTATGCAATTGTGTGTATTTGTGTGTGTGATTTATTTGTATTTAAAGTGGTTGATTAATATTCAACAGTTGAGAGTAGAGTGGAGGGACACCAAATGCCACCTCTGTTTTTTTTTTTTTAAAAACACTTACCATTCTTTCTGCAACTGTATGACTGATTTGTATTTCAAAACCTGTTTTAGTCAAATACGGAACAGACAAAGGCAGGATAAATATCCACTGCCTGTTTCACACACTGGAATGCTTCGATGATACAGTAAATTAATTTTGCTTGTTGTGTGTGAGCGGTGCGAAACACACAGCAAGCAAATTGTTGTCTGGTTGTCTGGTTGGTTCTTAGTTTTTAATGCCCACAATTTGTGAAACAACTATTTTGGGGATCAACTTCGATGTGAATAGAAAACAGGATGGAGACTTGATTTAAAAATATATATTTGTTATGATAAGAATATACAATTGTTTATCGAAGCTACTGGGTCAGAAAATAGTACACGCTACTATGCACTAATTGGTAACTAGCTTTGCTGCTCGCTGCCCGAACAGCATAACAGAGTTGTGTTTTAAGTTTGAAAACATTTGTCTCATTCATTAATTATTCAATTAACACTGTGCTCATTTTAATCCCATCGATTAAATAAACTGGATTATTTGATCAGTGTGGCAAAAAATTATTTTCTGATGAAGGAAGTTAGATATATGACCAGATAGTAATACTTATCATGTTCAAGCAGGGATATTACTCTTGCTGTTTTACACATTTTTTCCTGTACAAACTAATGATGATATTTCTCACATTAAAATTACAGGTAATGTACTGTAAAGAGTTTCGTGCTACGTAAGTTATTTTTATTGTGATTTTTTAAATAGATTTTGTAGATTATTTGTTTCAGCCCTATTTATGAGGTACAGTTCATTGACACTTTTAAAAGACAAGTTACCATTAATTTATACTATACTCACAAGCTATTCAGTAGATAGCCCCAATAGTGTAGCTACATTTGGTCATATGGCAAAAAGCAAAGATTTTTCCTAAACTATGTCACTAATAGATATATATGTTTTACGTCTATTACTGTTTTATTGATTCTCAAATCATGCCTGGATTCTATTGCCACCCCACCACCACATTTTTAGCTTTAATTAAAAATAATAATAATCAAATAAAATTATTAATTAATTAATTAATTAATTAGTTAATTAAAAAGCAAAATTTTAAAAAAGTATTTGCTTTTGGTTACTGTTATGGTTAAGATGTATGGCTAGATTTAACATAGCATTAATTAGCTATGTTAATAACTATGTGAATGGAAGGCACAAGGACACACACACCCACACACACAAAATATGGCTGATGTATGCTGTTCATCAGTTTGGTCATGTGAGGTGTTAAGTTCACAAGAACTGCAGCTTAAGTCTGGCTTGATGGGTCCAGTCTCAGAAGGAAATGCCTTTCATTTGAGTAGACACATGGGTAAGGCATGCGGGTCTATGTGTGTGTTGCCCAAACTCAGCAGTACTCATGTGGGTAGTATAGCCTTGGCTCCTGCTTGGAGCAGAAAGCAATAATGTTTAATGCAAAAATGCATAGTTCAATAAAGGGGACTGTGTGCATATGGTGAGAATAGGAGTCTGGCAAGAACTCAATAAGCACTTTGTCTGCAGATTTCACCTGCACATGCTGTAGAATTAGGAGGGACTGCCATCGTCTCAGATTTGATTGAATAAAATTTGATCCCCAGTATGGGACTTGTATTGGTAGTAGTCGGGTGGAATATAATAGAGAGAGAGAAAGAGGTGGTGTGCTGGCTTGTTACAGACTTAAAAAGAAATTGACTTTTCTCTCTCTCTTGTTCTCCAAAAATGACCAACACAAAGCAGTCATCATAATAACAGTGCAAATTTCTTTAGAAAAAAACTTTAGAGAGCCTGGCTTAATCACTTGTTAAAATGATGACAGAAAAAAAAATTAAATGAAAACGGTGGAATGAAAGGTAGAATGAAATACAATGCATGTGCAGTAACATTTTTGTTTTGTTTTGTTTTTTGTTGTTTTGCTTTGTTCTGTTTTGTTTTGTGTGTTTTTTCAAATTACAGGAAAATTGTGCTAGGGATCCTAAGACAGATTATAATACCAGCATCTGTTTTTTCTCTCTGTTCCCAATATCTTGTTCTGATGTAATTCTTTCCTTTGTTACAATCTCAACTACTCCTAAATGAGCCCAAAACGTCCACAAACACACACCATTTTCCTGTTTACCCCAATTTCTGACTATTTGTCTCATACTACCTCCATAGAAACTACTCAAACTCACAGAATGTGCAGCTAAGGCTGTGATCATCTCTGCTGAATGGATCTAATTAGGATGAGTGAGATACAGGGCTATGTTTGTTGACCTGGATGTTTGATGAGCAAGTGCTCAGGGGCTTGATGATCAGTGGTACCATTCACATCCATTTTGTCAAATATGGGTCTTCTCTCACATACTTTGTCACCGGATGTGACATGACTCACCTAAATTTTCATGACTGTTTACCTAAAATAGAACAAGTTCTTGCGGTTTGATTTAAAACTAATAAACTATTGATTGAGTAGTACAGAAATTGACCATAGCAGTTTTTTCCTTCCTCTGTAAATTTTAAAATTAGCAGAAAAAAATGTAAAATCATATAACAAAACATTTTACTTTCTGAGAGGAAGTAATTTTCCTTATTTTCCTTGCCTAAATTATTTAATCCCAGTAAGACACAAAATGATCTGTCAAAAGAAAGAAAATATTGTGGAGACAGAATTCAGAATATTTTTAGGAAGCTACCAACACTAACAAAATAACTTTATTTTATTTATTATCTTTTGTCTAAGTGTCTACTATAATTATTTATAGTTAGCCATTAACAATCTCCTACAAGGCAACAGTTAAAATTAAAAATATACATTGTATACAATCTTAAATTATATATACATATCACATAATTTTCAAGTTTCTATTTAGTATGATGTGAGTATAACACACCACTGAAGCACCACTGTTGTGTCCTTTTTCCATGGCCAGTTTGATGTTATTGCAAAACAACACAAGAGAAGTCTGTGACTAAAGGATTCCTTTCAACACCAGAAACTTAGGAAAGAAGCTGAATACCTGTGGGACCTCATGAAAAAATGGGAATAATGTGTAAGAATTAAATGATTTGTTATTATTTATTTATTTACATTTTTTAATATTATTTACCAATTTTAAGTTTAATGCCATGACTTCTAGTTAATTTACTTATATATGTGTATGTCTGCATGTTAGTATGCATGTGTGTGTTTGTATACAGGCAGATAGATGTCACCTACTACAACCCCGGAAGTACTTATGCCATGCATCTGTTGACCCCAACGGGGGAGGAGAACATGAAATAGGTGGTGTGACCTCTCTATGTGCCCTTTCCTGTCCCAGGACATCAGGAAGGAAGGATGCGGTTTGCTGTCCTCCGGCGACACTCCACATCTCAAGGAAAGAGACAGCATTATTAATTCCAGGCCTGTCTCTTCTCTCTCTTTCATAACACACACACACACACACAAACACACAGACTCCCTCCTCTTCCTGTGAGCTCCTGTTAGACATAAGAAAAAACTCTGCAAATTGGCAGGCCATGTTTCGCAATGGTCTTTGCCAGTAAGGCTTGTGCTTTGCCTTCTCCTGCTTTACATTAATTTGTTTATTTCTTTGCCGTGCTGTTCGTTTTATGTGTCTGCTGCATGACACCAGTCAGACAGAACACGAGACTAATTTGATGCAGGCTTTCCTTTGCTGTGTGACACTCATGTTTTCTTTAACTAATGTATGCCATTAAAAGTTGGGTTCATTGCAACTGCATTGGTATTCACTTCAGACCGTTTCTATTCACACCATTCAAACTAAACACATCAATTTTATCTCAAAACGTTTCATCACTTCCACTGTTTTATCCATAAACCATACATTATATGCAACAACTAAAGACAACACAGTACCACATGTATTTGGCTGGATGAAAATGTGTCTTCCATAGCAATAAATGCATATTGGCAAATGTGAGCATGGGTTTTCTACAGATTTTGTAAAATTTTATTGGCCATGAAGGAGCTGAAGTTACTCTGCCATCTAATGGTCACATATGTTTACTGCTAATTTTATAAAGCAGTAATCTTACACATTATATACAAGTTTTTGTGGTCAAATTAAATTGTGCATAACTGAAATAAATGTGAATGTGCAAGGAGTTGACAGTTCTTCATAGGGAAATTAAAAGTCTAGCTCTAAACATTTCACTGCAGAAGTTAGTGAGGATGTCATACACATCTGTTTAGCCTTGTCCTGCTAATTGGTCTCAATGGTCCTGCTAATGGTTTTAGTTTCATGGGTAGCATTTATTTAGCAATCAACAGCGATAAAAATGGGGCAAATTTTTCTCATTATCATTATCATTCTTATATCTCATTAATTTAATGTTAGACTACATTAAATATTCGCTATATGTTCAAATGAGCGATCAAAAGAGGTGGTGACTTTGTCCTGATTTTAGGGGATTAAACAACATAACTGCAACATACCCCTATTCACTCTTTCTAGTATCCTCCGTCAAAAACTCAGCTAATTCAGCAAAATTGATGTTGCTGGTGTTTCCATTTTAGTAAGAACTAAGAGTAAGAGAGATGAGAGGAGATATTTCATAACCACCACACCTCTTGCATGGTCTAGTTAATGCTATTTCTGTTTTTTAAACTTCCATTATTGGTGTCCTTACAGGCACTGTAGATAGTTATATACTTGTCGGTATTATTTTAAATTACTAACATGTCAGAATAGTACTCTAGAAACTTCTCAACCCAAGCTTGTCTGTCAAAGGATGGAAATGTGAATTTCAAACAGCATTAGTCTCAAAGATGACATCTAACAAAATGGTCTAATCCCAGTAATATTAAGGACCGTCAATACTTTCTTGCCTTTCACAGCCATTTTCTACAGGCCTAAAGTTCAAAACAAGAATTGGAATATATGTAGAGATATTCCCCAGAGATATATGCTGCTTTGCTGAAGATTTTTTTTTTTTTTTAAATAAATGCCCATTGAAGACCTCAAGAACTCTCCAGCCAGGCAAGTTCCATCCTCTACCCATACCTGAGTGCACTTGCTAGCACAAAGCAGCAGATGTTTTAACTGAGTTGTACCTTGGAACACATTAAATGATTATATTTTGTTTAACAAACAACCAAACAAAGCCACTCTTTCCATCTAAAAAATATATGGATGCAATTATCGTCTAGTTTAGTTTGAGTAATACCCAATAAAATTGTGGTAAGAAACATTTCACTGTTATATATCATTTGATTGTGAAGTGTCATGTCTCCCATAAATCAATGCACAGATTTATTTAAAAAAAAAAAAAAAGGAATAAAAAGAGGTTTTATTTAGGTTATGGTTAGATTCAACTGAATTATCATTGTCAGAGAAAAAGTACAATGGAAAGCAGTATTCAACTAGTAGTGAAGTTAGCAGATAATAGGAATAAAAGTTAAATGAAATAAATAAGGTTATGGAGCAATAAGTTAAGACCACAGTGTAAAGGTAAAGGTGAACAGTATGATGCATACCACTAATGCCAATGGCAATTAAGTTAAATAATTAAGAGTTATGGTACAATAAGAAGCATGATGCATGCAAAATAAGGAAATACATATGTAAAGTGATTGCAGTAATGCCATAATGTGCAATGTGGTCATGAAGCCCTCTTTTCTAGGGTTCTATATATAATCTTTAAGGGTTTTCCCCCTAAACACAAGCCAAAACCACTTTAGAATTTTAGGATTTAATCATTAAAACCAGCTTCAGTCCAGTCAAGCTCAGTTCACCAGTTCAACACTAAGTAGGCCAGTCTTTCATCAGCTTTCTCCTTATTTGACCATTGAGCTCCTGGGCTGCTCAGATTGTCTTGGATCTAAACTGCTTTTACTGCTGGTGACATGTGAAAGTGAGCTGGCTTGTAATGAGTGTATTTGCAAATAATGTGACCCACCAGTGACAGGAAAGGTGGAAGGTTCATACATGAATGGAGAAAACAGATTGAGATTGGATCTTTCACAACTGTTAGATTCACACCCGGACTCTGGACACTGGCAAATAAATGACAGACAAAAGATAACACAGAGCTTTTTGAAGCCACAGACAACAACTCGGAGCTGCATTTGGAATGAGATCGTCATCATCATGATCATCACACACACACACACTCTTATCTTACTATCCTTGTGAAGAGTTGTCATACTGATTAATGCAGTTAATTAAGTCTATGCTTACATTAAAACCTAACCTTAACCATATTAACTAAATATGTCTTATATATTTATATACATATCAAGATATTTATTACCCACTCAGATATAAAACATGCATGTAGACTGAAATACACACACTATGTTACTGTCATAATGTTTTGTTCTACTCATTTATCCTTTCCTCAGACAACAACTGACACCCTGTGACAAACAATTGTCACACTGCATAGTAAATCGTTTGATTAAACATAAAAAATAAAAGAGATTTGCTTGAAACACCAGGCACCATGTAGTTTAATCTTTCAAAAGTCACACTTGTTGTTTAATATATACAGAAATACACATATTTTTCTTCTCAAATCCCCAGTGTTGCTGCACTACAGCAGGTGTCTGCAGTGAGTCATGTGTATGCTGTATCATGCCTCCAGCTGAGAGAGAACTCCTGATGGGCAGAAAGAAATGACAGGGTAAACCGTTCCAGACAGCATGAGCACACAAAAGAAATTAATAAAACAGAGAACAAAAACCTTGTTCTTGAGTTCATTCAGGCTGCATTTTGAGTTGTGTTTGTTCATTGAGTACCACAAAAATGTGTGTGCTGTATTTTTATTTTGTTGAGAGAGCTGGTGATTTTGTACTTTCAGTAAGACTACTTTTTTCTAATCCAGTCACTTTAGCATCAACTATGAAATATGCTAACAATTTATCAATACATGAAATCTAATGCTAATTAGTTATAATGAGCTGATTAATAAACAGGCATTTAACAAAACATTATGAAGTGCCTTTTTTCAAAATTCTGATTACCTATTGCTGTTCTCAGATCACTACTAACATGCCCATTTTCTTAGTTTTGTGTTCCTGCTGTCAGCAAATTAATCATATTCAACAGCAGCCTTATGTGTGAAGTTTTAAATCACAGCATGGCAATTCCTAGATGTGCACAGGAAGCAAAGACAGCATTCAGGATTCATAGCTCAGGCTGAACTTGCTATGAATTCAGAGAATGCTCCATTACAAACGTGTACATACGCATGACACATAAGCATGCGAGCTAGCAATGCCAGTTATAAATGATCTCCAAGCAGAGCAGGCTTCTGGATTTATCACCTACTAGAGCCTTGCAATAGTATATAATCTAATAACAAAGACACATCTAATTTATTTTTGATTATTTTTCAGTTGTATTTAGACCTGATTTGGGAAAATGTAGTGTCTTCAGTTCTTTCACAATATTTAACAGTTATTTTAGCTGAAAGGAAACAAACAGCCAGAGAATGAATAAGGCACATTCAGGCTATAGTGCACAGACTTTTTCTACTACCATAGATGTAATGGTAGCTGGTCCATACGGGAATGTGATCATATAGATCAAGAAATGTTAATCTTCATAAAGACCTAATTCCCTCCTGCGTCGTATATTTTAAATTCCATTGAAATACTAATAATTAAATGATTTAAAGTGAAGTGAATCTAAATCATACTGATTTTTCTTTTTGTTTGGAACTGCTTTTCAATTAAAACAAAAATCTTCACCAGTAAGCTAGTGTAGTGTGGTGTGGTGTGGTGTGGTGTGGTGTGGTGTGGTGTGGTGTAGTGTGGTGTGGTGTGGTGTGGTGTGGTGTGCTGTTTTTCATGTAAAAAAGTATAAAGATTGGATATAAATATGAATATGGTTGTTTGGGGGCCTACGTTGTCATTAACAAATAAAATGTGAACAAAATATACTTCTGTATAAAAGATAATTAAAATATATTCTACTTACTGTTAATCTAGCTCAACTGGCAGGCATGCCAGTCTGTGCCAGTGGTGCAGAGCTCTGCCACTGGCATGTACACAGCAGGAAAATTGCTGGCATTGTAATTCCCCACACACAGACCCTAATGGGGAGAGTGTCACTTGGTACAGCCCACAGCTGAGTGAGCACTTGTTCTGCTGACAGTTGGTAGAATGCTTGAAGATGTGGTCTAGTAGCAAACCTTTGACCTTAGACAAGCTGTTTAACACCTTAACTTTGCTTTTATTTTATGTAGATATTAAGAGTTTTAAGCTAAATGTTCTGTCAATGAATTCCCAAATAATGCACAGAGTCCATTTTGATGTTGTAGCAAATCAGTTCAATTTACAAATACCCAATATGCAGTATCTTTATCTCTATTTTAACTTGATATACATAAAAAAAACTATTTAACCATTTATAATAGTCAACTGTTTAAAAGCTTAGGATACAGTAGTAACATTACTTGTTTATATAAAGCCCAACTACTACCACAGTTCTACAGTTATGCCTACAGTATATGCATGCAAATACACACACACACACACACTTGTGAATATACACATCCAAACACACATGGTACTGATGCACATGTAAGCCATCCTTGACAGGGCTGTTAATTTTTCTGAACTCTTGGCCCAGATTCCCCACTTATTTCATTATCCTTCCTTCCACAGTGGCCAGTTGCTGAGATTTGAGACAGGTGTGAGTGGAACAGAACAACTTCAGCTGTTGAGAGGCTTTACTGAGTGACCGATGGGTATAAGGGGATGGAATAAGTAAGGGCAATGGAGCTACAAATTTGGCATGATAGAACTGATATGCAAGAGCTAAGTAGTTTTTCAGCCCTCCCTGTTGGCTGACCAACTCCTTAATCTGTCAGAATGAATAGCAGTCTGAATAGGCCTACTTTTAGAAAAGTGTTTGTCACTTTTGGTCAAAGAGTACCAATGTCCTGTAAATGTCATAGTTTTCCCTGCTTCCCTCACCTGATTAAATTCTTTGGTATGTAGGAAAAGCAGACTTCTTCTTACTGTCTTTACAGTAACCAGATCTAAGCTCATTTTGTATTTTGTATGAGAGATTATGGACTGATAAAAACCACCACAATCATCAAAACACTAATTGGAGGCAGTTTATTTTAGAAGAATGGTGTGCTATCATTCCAGAACAGTTGGTAAATCTCTTCTGAACGTTTTAAATCCCAGTTCAATATCAGGATTTAATAAAGATTTCATGGTAAGGCCAGTACAATGTGCTTCCCCGATTCTGCCCTATGATTACGCCTTTAAACTGGTAGAGGGTGCTGTTCCTCCACATTCTAGGTCAGACCCTCCTTCCCCAAAAGAAACACACTATAGAGAAGTATGTTCTGAATCATTGTTTAGAAATATATCCATATATCCTGATTATATTGGACTAACTAGCATTCACTTCTCCCAGTAAGAACAGTTGCAAGCAACCTATGTCATGCTGCAATGGTCTGATTTTCACTCATGTGCTGAAAAAGCAAAACTGAATTCCATATAAACTCTACAGTTTAAATCTCTTTTCAGTGCTTCCTAAACTATCAACCTCCAATTATCCACTGAAACTCATCACCTGCTGCAAATAACTGGATTAATAGGTGTGACTGCCACAACTACCATGTCCTCCAGAAACTTCAAGACCTGTGATCCTCAGACTGCAACCACACCCAATTCCCAGTAGAATCATTTAACATCCCCTGTCTAGTGATTTATCTCACCTGATTGATCTCACCTAACCTCATTTAACTGTGTGTGTATACAGTGTATACATTTGCCATCCACTTTATTAGGAACACCTGTACATCTTAATATTCATAGATTTTATCTAATTATATAATCAGACAAAAATTAAGTAAAAGCACAGTGTAAAATCTCATGAGGATACAGGTCAAAAGCTTCAGTCAGTGTCATCAAAATAGGGGGAAAGTGTGAAACCTGTAACCTTCTCTGTGTGTACACATGCCAATGGCTCAGTTAGGAGACATGATGAAGGGAATACGTGCCAATAAGTCAATTTAAGCATCTAAATCACATTACTCTAGCTTCTACTTATCTGAAGGAAGCGAATGGACACTGGGGTTGTAGCAAGCAATTTAGCATCTCGTTCCCTTCTCAGGGAACTGGATTACATATGTAACTGGATGTAATTCCCTGTTGAGGAAACTTGGCACTGCTAAGTGAATGTCAATACTCACGCCGCCACACTCGATGGTCGATGTCTGTCCCAGAGGCTGTGAGAGAACATGAGCAAACCAGGAACAGAACATCTATTATCCCTAAAGGACCTGGGACTCTGGAGTGTGCTCCAGGTCCAGGTTATAGAACCTGATAGGTGTGTGGAGAGGACCAGCCTGCCACAGCCCAAATTTCTTGGAGGGGAACACCCCTGGCACTGGACCTATTAAAGTGAGCTCTGACACCTACTGTAGATGCAAAGAAATACAGCGTACCTCATAGGCCGGGGTAATAGCCTCTACTACTACTACTACTGTGCCAAGTGTTGCTTGAAAACTAGATTGCCCTTTTTCTGGCTCCCAAAGACAAACAGAGAGGAGAACTTAAGCCACAAGCTCGAGCTGGGCAAAGCATATGCAGCCTCTCCAGTCTCGCTAGGACATCTGGGAGCAGAGCTACCAGGGGAAAGGTGTACAGGCTGAGCCTTGGCCATGTCTGTATCAGAGTATGCAGACCCGGAGGGGCAAGATGAAAAAGTGAACACTATAGTGGACAATGGGTTGACTCTTTGTAGACGAACAGATTCACTTGATCCCATTCAAAAATCTGCCAAATGTGCTCCACCACCTGTGGGTGGAGAAGCCACTCACCAGGCCTTAGCACCTGCCTTCTTAGGAAGTCTGTATCCTGATTTATGTACCCTGGGATGAAAATTGCTCTCAGCAAAAGAAACCTGGTCTTTGCCCAGAGCAGACTATCCTGATGATTGATATAGGAAACTACTGTAGTGCTGTCTGTGCACACTAACACATGGTAGCCCCTGAGGTGTGGGAGAAAAGGTTTCAATGCTAGAAACATGGCCCTCTTCTTCTAGCAATTTATATGCCAGGAGAGATAAGGGCCCTCCCAGAGACCCTGGGTGGGGCAACTGTCCAAGACTGCTCCCCAGCCCAAAAGTAAGGCGTCCATTGAAAGAGTCTTGCGATGATGACACAACACTCTGGTTAGGACATAAGTTCAGGTATCGGGGTCTTTTCCACATAAGAAGGGTGTGAAGCCTGTGGTGCATAACCCTTATGACCCTGAGGGGATGCCTGCAGGGATGAAAGCCTGCATGCCTGAGCCAGAACTGGAACAGCCTCATGTGAGGCAGACCCAAAGGGATAATGTTGGCCATGAGGTGAGCACTCTCTCTGTGTCTCGGCAACAGAGAGACTTTGGCCTAGCCGAATAGCTTTCACAGCTGACAGGATGGAAGCCGCCCGAGCCGAGACATGCCTGCATCATGGTGGAATCCCAAACTTCCCCAAAGAAGGTGGTTATCTGAGAAGGAGAAAGCACACACTTCTCTGGGTTCAACTTAAGGCCTAAAGACCTCATATGGGCAAGCACAGCATCTTGATGATTGGCTGCCATAGCCTTTGACTGGTCCAGAATCAGCCAGTCGTCCAGGTAATTTAAGTAAATAGATACCCTGGAGATGCAGCGGTGACAGAACAGCATCCATGCATTTTGTAAATGTGCATGGTGATAGGGTTAGGCCAAAAGGAAGAACACAATACTGGTATGTGTAGCTCTCAAAAGTGAACTTGAGCTTCCTGTGCTCTGGCAGAATGTCTATATGAAAATAAGAGTCTTTAAGAGGTCTATTGTCACAAACCAATTCAGGTCCTCAGACCTGATCTGCAGCTCGATAAGTTTGAGCATGAGCATCTTGAACTTGAACATCTTTAGTGCACAGTTCAGAGCCTGCAGGTCCAAAATTGGATGCAGCCCCACATCTTTCTTGGGAACAACAAAATACCTGCTGTAAAATCCTGAGTCTCCATCTGGGATGGGAACATTTCCTATGATCCCTTTCCTCAGAAGCAAGAGAAGTTCCTCTTGGAGGACTGTGGTTTGGTGCTATCTGCCCATTTTCTTCTGACTCTATTATCAACAAGACATTTCCACCTACCTAACTGTCCCTCACTCAGTGTATTTTGTTTTTCACACCATTATGTGTAAACTCTAGAGACTGTTGTGTGTGAAATTCCCAGATCAGCAGTTTCTGACATACTCAAACCAACCCATCTTGTACCAACACTGTTAGCGATTTTTGTAAATCACACAGTATTTAACTGTAAAATGAACTGTATTTTACTGTTGGACAGTTATACAGTATGTTACTGTATTGTATAGTTGCACTATGGTAAACATCCCCTTGATGCCATTAAAATACACTATTTTTCATTTAATGTAAATCAAAATACTGCAAAAAACAATGAGCGCCAATCACAGAAAGGCATTTATTTCACACCTGGAGGAAGAAGAAGACACAGATACAAGAACTTGACAGCTGCAAAGGTGTGTACAAATATTCCTGCAGTACTTCTATATTTCTCCTATATATTATTATTTTGGTTTAATTAATTAAAAATAATTTAATAAAATAAAACAAAACTTGCGTATGCACATCACTTAATGATGCGCAGTTACCTCACACTTTATGGTGTAGAGGCGAGCTCAGAGAGCTAGAGAACTTTGTAGCAGAAACTTCATATTTCTTTCATATTTCTTTCTTTTCTTTCCTTTTTTCGATAAATTTACCGAAGTATGAGCATAAACGGGTGCAGGTGAGTGTTCATGTGAACTGTTAGCCGACAGACCGAGCTTTTGTGGGTTTAGTTTGAGTCGATTTGTTGTGATTTTTTTTATTATTTTTTTATTATTATTTTCACAATTATTATTATTTTTATTATTATTATTATTATTAGTAGTAGTAGTAGTAGTAGTAGTAGTAGCAGCAGTAGTAGTAGTTGTACATAAATAATAGTAAAAGGCAATGCTCAAATTATTGCGATTTACATCCCCTAAAAATGTGCCTTTTCCTCCCTCTAGTGGATAATTATTATTTGCGCCAATCCATCGCCGTTCAAAACAAATGACCCGTTTCATTGCTGCCAGCTTGGATGGTGTTCCTCCTTTATTCTTTTATTTAAATTTATTTATTTATTTATTTATTTATTTATTTATTTATTTATTTATTTATTGTTTACAGATTATTTGACTGATTCCCATGGAGCTGTAGTCAGTTTTTTTTCCTTCCTTTACAGCACAGATTTAATAGCTACAACTGATATCCCTATTATTGGCAAACTTATATTTCAAAGTCTGCAGATCAGCAACTGTAGGAAAACGCTAAGCTTATGTTAAGCAGTGTTAGAGTATAGAAAACAGAATCCTGATTCAGTTTTTTGGATTCAGTTTCTCTCTCTATTTATTGATGTTTAGCTGTCATTTAGTTAATCATATAAATATATGATTTATGTTCAAAATAAAAGTTATATTGTAAACATAATTATATTTAATCCGAGTACATATACTTTATTCGGGTATTAGTTGACACCCGTTACCAATTTAGTGGACAATAGTGGAAAATTCCAATCTGGCAACCCACACCCTGCCCATGGCGTGTTCTGTTCAGTACCATGGAAAGCTCCACAGGTCCAGATTTTCGATTACAAAAGAGATCCCGAATTCCAAACTCGACATATAGCATACTATATGTCGCACTACATAGTGCCTACATATTGAACTATATCTTATGCAGGCCACAGAACATATGTAGAATACACGGATGCAAAATTTTGCACTTGTGTCTTCAATTGTGTATATGCTTTACAAAGCACAAGATTATACAGTTGCATATAGTAACACTATGGTGTATCTGCCTTCATTTGAATAACGTACTTGCTTTTCGTAGTCCAGATATTTGAAACTCTGCGGCTAAGCCTACTCTTGTACTATATATTTGAAGAACCTGCAGTTATTTCGCCTATTTAAGTATGCGATGAAAAAAATACATCACTGTTGCTTTAAAACGTGTCGACTCCTGGAGCGCTCTCTCTCTCTCTCTCTCTCTCTCTCTCTCTCTCTCTCGTTTGGTGTGAAATGTGACTGCATCCGTGCATCTCTGCTGTCAAGCTCCAGGACATCTAGCTAGCTGCACGGTGGAAACAGGCACATTGGTGGTAGAAAGCGGATGAATGCTTGAACAAGTGTAGCGTTTGATACTGAATTATATAACTGCACTCGCCACTGATCAGTAAAAAAGTGTGTGAAACTTCATTTCGCATTTACACAGTTGAAAACAGGCGTCTGGAGGAACATTTTACGAGCAGGGTGAGAGAAAAAATACGAAGAATCCACCGCGGAGACTAAGGAAAGCTCTTTAGAAGAGCGCTGTGCTTGCGGTCGGTGCGCGCGACTTTCCCTAAAGTCGAAGCTTTTCGCGTAATGTCGAGGAAAAAGGCTTCAAAGGGCAAAGGCGGCAGCGCGAGCCCATCTACAACCAAAGACAACAGTAACAAATCGAGTAAAAGTGGCCTGGTGGCTGGAGTTCAGGCTAATGGAGTGGTGCATCCGAGCCGACCATCTGTCAGCAGTAGTGAATTTTACGACGTCGCGTTCAAGGTGAGCAACAATGAGTTGTGTAGCTCAATCAAAGAAATAAAGGTTGTATCCATCACCTTTTGCCTAGGCCTCTTTGTTTTGTCTTTCTAAGGGAAGCCCCCAAAGTTTTTATATGGAACCCTAGATCAGGTTTCTTTCACACAACACCAGGTAGAGCCTCTTTAGAACCCTTACATAGGTCTCTTGGGAATAGTTCTTTAATTGACAACACAGCCGTGGTGTAGACCTCATGAAGACCTTTTTTTCTTATTAGCTATTGTGTATATTTCCTTGTAAAATCATTTTATGGTGACTGTAGGTTCTTAATATTTCTCCTCTCACTTACAGTTTTACAATATAACTTTTCATAGTTTTGAGTTGGTGTAAATATAATAATACGATTAAATAAAATGAATTTCAAATATTTGTCTGAATCTTAAGAAAATAATCATAGCCGTCAGTTTTCCCTGGGGTACATAGAATTATTTAATAAATTCAGTGTAATTTTATCACACTGTTATTGTGACAACAGGCTGTCTGAAAACTTTTATAGTTTTTTAGTTGTATTCTTGTGGTGCATAGATTAGCATCATGTTTATTTCAAACTGATTTGCATTGCTGGACATTTTGCTTAAGTGATTCATTTAGATCATAATTGGGTTGCCATATTTATAGTATATCTTTAAAATACCAGCATGGTCTCTGCATGGCCCCACTTGTATAAAAAGGTGCGAGTCTTTAAGACTGTGATAGAGGCAGCATTTATATTTTATATTTTAAGTCTTTATTTGTATGCAGTTCAGTGAAGTCTCCCTTGCTCTGAATTTTGCACAAGATTGGATTGCTTGAAAGTATCAACACCAGCTTGTCTAAAACAATCCATACACATATCAGCTACAGCCAGTGTTCAGCCTTAAAGATAAGCATGCACCTGTGAGCACACAATGTTTGCTACACATGTTGTGAGCAGATGCAGAAGTGAGATAACTGAAGTTTAGGGCTGTGTGTAATTGACCGTGGCTGCTGTGTGCATTGCCAGATCCTGCAGAGTGCAAACAGCACTCACATACGACAGCTGTGTCAATATGCTGCATAGTTTGAAACAGTGGAAGTGCAGTGACTTAAAACAGTTACAGGTGGAGAATTACAAATACAAAACCTCCACAACAACCAGAGCCAATTAATGTGCAATCAAAAATAGTAAGCATAATGGAATCAAAATACAATTGCTTAATATCAAAGTTAATTTGGAACTGAATTTCTACAGCCTTTAAGCTACAAGTATTGAAGTGAAAAGTAATCTATATAAACCCACAACTGAAATTTGGCACATACTTCTTTCAGATTTGCCAACTTTTTTTTTAATCAGCTGTTTTATCTGCAGTGGTCTGCCTGCAGGACCTGCAGGTTTTCATTTCATCCTAACAGGAGACACACAGCAGTCCATACTGAAGTGATCATGATTATGACCTGCTCCCTCCAAAGGCTACACCTTTCACAGTGAGAACTCTGAAGGGTTCTCTCTGTTAGTGAACCACAATTTTTCAGTATTAAAAACAAGTGTCCTAGTGTCCTAGTTTAACAATCAACAAAGGGATTAAATAGTGAAAAATTTCCCTGGTTACCACCATTACATTTCAACAGTTGCAGTTAATTTAGCATGATGATCTGTCTATCTATCTATCTATCTATCTATCTATATATATATATATATATATATATATATATATGTATATGCATGAGCTATGTATGCACTGTTACTTGAGAATAAAAGAATAAAAATGTGAATCCTCTATTAAATAACATATTGACAATAGCATTACTTCCAGCTTTTTTTTTAGCTTTTCTTTTATTCTTTTTCAGTCATGAATTACTAATATAGCCCAATAAATTCAGCACAAAATAACACAAAGAGGTTTTCAAAATTACCATTACAAAGTAAATTCTTCTTATAAGCACCTACTAAAGAACAATGTTAATTGCCCTGTGTAGGCTTCCTCATTTCATATGGACAAGAGCCCGACAGTGTTTTTCTTTTTTTTTTAATGAAAACCTGCAGACACATGATAATTAGCATCCCATTACAGATCAACAATAGATTACTGCAATTCATCTATCATGCATTTAAAACTGACCTACACTGTTTTGTTTTCCAGCCCAATGATTGTTCTAAATCTGCTGCAATGAATAAACATCAAAAAATAGTATACTGCAAGACTTGTGTAAGGTTGTGTGTGCCACTGGGAAATAAAACTGATATCCTTCAGTCTGTTGGTGAATGACATGGAGTTTTGTTAGTTCAGTTGCATGATTAAATAGTGCAAATAATACATTTGCTGTACTCATGGCAAAACAGTCTTTATAATACAGCTGACAGAAACAAGCTGCCCTCGATGTGTGTAACCTAAATTAAACTTTCTTTCAAGTTTGATTCATGTAATACTGATAAGTCCCAGAAAAGAATGAATGTTTTGTATATGGTAATTACATGGCAGCTTCAGGAACCTTACGGTTTGTCTGCTGTTGTTTATTAGATGTATAAAAAATCCATAAAGGGGAAAATGGGCATAAGTAAATCTAATTGTGTAGTGAAATGGACATGGTACGCAAAGATCTAAAATAGTCATGTTGGATTCGGTTGTAGACATCAAGCTTCAAATAACAAAGATCAAACAAAAATGTTCATATTTGCATAGTTTGGGAATTTTGAGCAGTTTAACCTGAGTGAGATTAGAAGGGATAACCTCTGAGTGGCATTTTGGTGTTTCAGCATATGAGCAGATGGAAGGAGCAAAAAGGAAGGGGTGTGTAGAAAAGTGAATAAGTTTCCTATGAACAGGGACATTCCATTATTTTCCTATTTGTCTGTTTTACTGGAATCTTATACAGTGAGGAAGGATTTAGTTATTATTTGGTTTTTAGAAAATGGATAAGGGGATGAGAAGAAAATGACAAGATAAAAGATTATTAAAAATGGAAAAAATACTAGGAAGAGAAATGACAAAATGAAAGTGCAAGAAAAGGTGTGAAATAAACCTTTAATATAGTTACAGGAAGCAGATGGAACAGACATTTTGGTGTCTGAAACTGATGAGACCACTCACACTTTCCCAGCTAACCCAATAAGTTTAATCACATCAATGCCCACTGCTGATCTGCAGGCTGGAGAAGAGGAACACACAACTGCCTGAACTGTTTGAAGCCTTTATCATGAACTCTCATAAATCTCATAAGTTACTATACAGATGTATTTAAAAGTAAAGTAATGCAAGTCACTAGTCAAATACAGATGGGTAGTATTCAAATCAAGAAGTGATAAGTGAGGAAGAAACTACAAAAAGAGTCATTCAAATAAAAAAACCTGTGATCTTAAATCACTATAAATGCACTTGTATAGTAAAGTGTTCATATACAGTTGTGATACTCAAAACAACATTGTTTATACTTTCTCACTATCCCACTGTCCATGTTACATCTTTATTAAGCTAGGAAGTCTGGGAATTGAATAAGCTGATATTTCTGAATGATGAATAAAGTTTGTAGGCATTTTCATGCTATTATTATTATAATGCAGCAATAAGCCATAGTATTGCATTATTGGTGCACATGGAGGTGGAAGACATTTTGGTGCAGGTGGTTTCCCATAACAGATAGATCAGCCATTACATTGCATTGTGTAGATTCCCCTTAGGCCACCAAAACAGCTTTGCATTATCCAGGCATGGACTCTACAAGACCTCTGAAAGGGTGCAGATCCTTTAAGTCCTGTAAGTTTTAAGGTGAGGCCTTCATGGATCAGACTTATTTGTCCAGCACATCCCACAGATGCTCAGATGTTTCTCAAATAATTCCTGAACAATTTCTGCAGTGTGACAGTCCGTGTTACCCTGCTGAAAGAGGCTGTTGCAAATTAGAGAATACTGGTACCACGTGTACCTGGGTGTACCTGGTCTGCAACAATGTTTAGTTAGGCTATATGTTTCAAAGTTACATTCACATGAATGCCAGGATGCAAGGTTTCCCAGCAGAACATTACCCAGCACATGACATGTGCCACTTGTGCAACTGTTGACAAGTTTATTTCTGACTTGGTGAGAACAAGAAAATTGGCATATGATCAACCAAATCAGCAACATGCCATGTTATATACTGTCCCTCATTCCTCTTGGTTTCATAATTCAAGAACAAATTACCACTATTAAATAATTCACATACTGTATAAATACAATTGGAATATAAACCATGCATCCATAATATTTGTAAAGTTATAATCTACTATAAAATAAACTTTTTTTTTTCACAAAAACTGCACTTTTATTTAAGAAACTGAAAGAGCCAATGTTTCCTTTCTGTCTCTGGGGTAAAGATTAAGGTTAGACTAATGCATTATGTATGCAAAGCAGTAATTAGCTCTATGAATAGTTAGGTCAATGGGATTTCCTCACAAGAACTGTAAGTGTGTGCGTGTGTGTGTGTGTGTGTGTGTGTGCGTGCGTGTGAAGTCAACACTAATGAGTTGTCTTTGCTCCAGGTGATGCTGGTAGGCGACTCAGGAGTAGGGAAGACCTGTCTGCTAGTGCGCTTCAAGGATGGAGCATTTCTGGCTGGCAGCTTTATTTCTACTGTGGGCATTGACTTCAGGGTGAGTGTGACATACGCAGACACAAGAAATAAAAAAAAAAAAGAAAATAAATTAATTTTATGTTCTTGGGATTTTATTGGATATGCCGATTTATTAAAAAGGTATTTAGGTATTTTAGAAATTTGTTTTTAAATTTGGCTTGAAATACTTTGATTTAGAGCTTTCATTGGTCTTTGAAAGCTAGTTGCCTGTATATAAATGAAGCACACTTCTTTAAGGAAACTTATAACTGTCAGTAATGTTGTTCTTTATATCACACTCAAAGAATTTAATTTAGGGAACCTCTAATCACTCTATGTATTATTTGTCAAACCAATAAAAGACCATGTTTTTTGATTTGGAAAGTTTAGCCTTTTTAAATATAAATTGTTCAAAGGATGTCCAACATATCAGGATAATATTTTTATTTCCCTCCCCATGTTTCCTCTCAAACATCTGGTTTTCTCCCACTTCCCAAAGTCATCTCAGTAGAGGAATAAGTTACTCTAACTTGCTATTAGGTTTAAATGATTTCATATATGTATGTATGAATGGTGGCATGTAGTGGATTGGAATACTGTTCGAAATGTATCCCTTGATTGTGCCCTAGTAGGGATGAACGAATTATCTATACTATCACATAACATTGAAACACTGAAGCATAATTTTGACAGTGTTACTATTTTAGCTTCATTATTAGGGCACATATTTAATTTATATATGCGTCTGAGAGGATCTGATCCTTTTTTTGGAAACATGTTTGTTTGTGGCTGTTCTTGTACCATAACCTGGATACTATTTCAAACTAATTCAAGCTACTTGGAGATTTTAGCAAAAACAATATAAACCAAAATTGGGGTATAATGCAGTATGCTTGTGACATTGTGTGAAGCATACAGTCATCCAATCAAACGCTCTGGAATCACTGGCTGACAGTTACTTTTTTCCCCACAATACCATTCTGCATTATGAATCAAATCAATGTTATTATGAAATGCAAAACAGTGTGTGACTTGCTTGCTTGTATCAAGTATTGCATTCAAAATTATTTATTTGGATAATGCCACATTTAAATATATCCATTTTTTTTAATTAAATTGGCAAAAGAAAGTGCTACTGAAGCCAGTCTAAGCATAAAGCTGTTAAAGGGTCAGCAGAGCTGAGGGAGAATCAGAGAATCAGTCAAAATATGCATGATTAAGTGTTATGATAAAGACTAAATTGTAAGTATCCTTCCAGTGAATAGCCAACATTTATTGCATAAAATCAACATTACACACTTGGTCAAATACAAATCCTTAACAAATCCCAGAATCAATAACTGATACTGAAAAATACAGTCAGTGTTTTGTAAAACCCATTTCAGTGTCTGGATTTTAACCCTGTTGAAAATCTGAGGACAGTTCACATGCATAAACATAGGGCTGTAAAGACATCCAAGATCAGTCTACAATTACTTACATCCTTGTTAAAAACCTCAGGAATGGACTTCACTAAATAATATATGTAGGTATGCTGATCATTTTTAAGTTAGTGTTTTGACAAAAACACTGCTATGTGGAACTAAAACTATACAGTCCCTCCGTATGTTGAAACACAAAATATAGTAATTTAGTGCTGAATTAAATATTTTTGTTTAATGAAAAGCATCAATATTTCTGGAGTCAGTCATATACATACACTATATTGCCAAAAGTATTCGCTCACCCATCCAATTAAACAGAATCAGGTGTTCCAATCACTTCCATGGCCACAGGTGTATAAAATCAAGCACCTAGGCATGCAGACTGTTTTTACAAACATTTGTGAAAGAATGGGTCGCTCTCAGGAGCTCAGTGAATTCCAGCGTGGAACTGTGATAGGATGCCACCTGTGCAACAAATCCAGTCGTGAAATTTCCTCCCTCCTAAATATTCCACGGTCAACTGTCAGCTGTATTATAAGAACGTGGAAGTGTTTGGGAACGACAGCAACTCAGCCACGAAGTGGTAGGCCACGTAAACTGACGGAGCGGGGTCAGCGGATACTGAGGCGCATAGTGCGAAGAGGTCGCCAATTTTCTGCAGAGTCAATCGCTACAGACCTCCAAACTTCATGTGGCCTTCAGATTAGCTCAAGAACAGTGCGCAGAGAGCTTCATGGAATGGGTTTCCAAGGCTGAGCAGCTGCATCCAAGCCATACATCACCAAGTGCAATGCAAAGCGTCGGATGCAGTGGTGTAAAGCACGCCGCCACTGGACTCTAGAGCAGTGGAGACGCGTTCTCTGGAGTGACGAATCGCACTTCTCCATCTGGCAATCTGATGGACGAGTCTGGGTTTGGCGGTTGCCAGGAGAACGGTACTTGTCTGACTGCATTGTGCCAAGTGTAAAGTTTGGTGGAGGGGGGATTATGGTGTGGGGTTGTTTTTCAGGAGCTGGGCTTGGCCCCTTAGTTCCAGTGAAAGGAACTCTGAATGCTTCAGCATACCAAGACATTTTGGACAATTCCATGCTCCGAACTTTGTGGGAACAGTTTGGAGCTGGCCCCTTCCTCTTCCAACATGACTGTGCACCAGTGCACAAAGCAAGGTCCATAAAGACATGGATGACAGAGTCTGGTGTGGATGAACTTGACTGGTCTGCACAGAGTCCTGACCTCAACCTGATAGAACACCTTTGGGATGAATTAGAGCGGAGACTGAGAGCCAGGCCTTCTCGTCCAACATCGGTGTGTGACCTCACAAATGCACTTCTGGAAGAATGGTCAAAAATTCCCATAAACACACTCCTAAACCTTGTGGACAGCCTTCCCAGAAGAGTTGAAGCTGTTATAGCTGCAAAGGGTGGACCGACGTCATATTGAACCCGATGGATTAGGAATGGGATGTCACTTAAGTTCATATGCGAGTCAAGGCAGGTGAGCGAATACTTTTGGCAATATAGTGTACATGCTATAAGAGGAAGAGTACTTAGGTTTTTTTTTTTAATAATTACATTTGACTAATGGTTGCATAATCAGGTTAATGTATTTCTTGCTCTATTCCATTATCAGGCTGAAGGTTCTACTTTATTGTACTTCACAGCAAGACTCATTTGAATAAATGCCTCAGTGCTTTTGTGTGATGTGTAAGCTACACAAATACATACAATCCCAATGCTACCTGTGTATGTGTGTAGTACCAAAGAGAAGGTTGAAGGCTGGATAGACCTGGGAGAATTAGTACTTGAGCACAAAGAACTGGTGAAAAAAATACGCCACATGGTGTATGTGTGTGGGCGAGTATGTTTGAGAGTGTACAATGGAACAGACTTTTCTGAACAGCGTGTGCAGTGGGCTGGTCATAAAGTACCGATAGGGGAGGTAGGGGCTGCTAAAAATATAATTAGAGATGGAAGCAGTCTCTATAAAAGAGAAACCATATTTCAGTGGGCTTTTAAGAGGTTTCCTCAAGGAACCACAGTTTACTTTTTAATGAAAGATTGTGGCTTACACTGATGAGTTACCCAACCTTAGCTGTAAAACATAAAAGCAATATTTGCTTGCCATGAGACATTACTAAAAATAAAATACACCAGTTAATTCTAGTGATACAGCAATAGGAAACTGAGCCCGTGTATTTAGTGTGGTGAAATTAATTTGTTGTTCCAAACATTTTAATGAATAGAATCTTATTAGCAGTATGACATCAGCACTCCCATTTAGTACAAATTAGCACATGCTGGGATTTGCTCAAATAATATTTGCACAGCTTTCTCAAAATAAGAATAAGATCTCAAAATTGCAAATATGCAAGAATGATTTAAGAATGTTTAAAGCAAGGAGTGAATGAATGGTGGTCTCAGCAGTCCCAGAGTTGGTTTAATGATTAAAGGAATTATTTATGAGAAGGTCAGAGGACCCTTAAGCAAGGCCATTAACCTGACCTGCTCCAGGGGTGCCTTATCTTGTCTCTGATCACAGATTCCTTACAAGCTGGGCTATGCAAAGCATCTTTTTCACTTCGTATATATGACAAATATAGGCTTTTGCATCTTTTGCTTGTTTGATTACCTTATTTTCCAAAAATGGTTTGGAAAGAAGAATACACTTGTGGATTTTATCAGTGTGCCAATCTGAGATTTACATTTTTAAAAACCTCAAATGAATTCAACTTGCCAAACCACACTGAAAATACCATAGTGGATAAGCTCTTTCCTACAGCAACCCTGACCAGGGTTAATAGATTACTGAAACTGAACTGATAAATGAATGATATCCTTGATGCAACATGAAACATGCATGTTCCTGTACACAACAGTGTCATTGTAATGAGATAATTAATGTTATTCATCTTTCCTGTCAGTGGTTTTATGGTTATTGCTGAATGCTGTATATACACTTCACCTACAAGTGAAGTGAAAAACATTGATTATCTCATTACAGTGACACTTGTCAAAAGGTGGTATAAATTAGTTGCTTAGATGGAGCTGTGGAACAAGATGGCCTGATCTGACTAAATCATGTTTTCTTTTAATTTAAGTGGAAGGCTGGGTGCATATGTGTTGCTTTTCTTGGGGAAGAGATGGCACCAGAATGCACTATTGGAAAAAGGCAAGCCAGCAGAAGCACTGTGATGATCTGGGTATATTGGTTATTGTAGTGTTTTTGGTCTTTATACTTTACTTTTCAAATGAAACATTGTGATCTAAGGAAAAGGTAGACAGGCAAAAAAATGTAGATCGATTTTTCATTTTTACTAAGCTTTAGATGCTGCCACTTCAGGTTCTGATCATTCAACTCTAGCAAATTCTTCCTTCACCCACCTGTGTCTGGGTGTCCAAGGTCACACCTAGGCTACAAGTGATTCTTTCCATAGAAAAACATAGCAATAGCATTCCTTTTCCAACAGGAGCTGCATTTACCCAAAAAAAGGTACAAGCTCAAGGCCTGAACACTGAAAAATTTATAGAAATCATGTTTTTTTTGTTTTTGTTTTTATCATTTTATTTCAAGACATCATCACTTTACATTTCATCATCACTTTTCATTTCAAGAACATCATTAGATATATGTGTTGTAAAACTAAGAATAATATCTCTTTTCCCTTGTCTATTTTCGGCAGCTGTTTGCAAAACAAAATTCTTTATGATATTTTATTAACAATATTTTTACAATAAAGTATCCTTTTTAGCTGTCTACAAAAAAATGGATGTGTCAGCCACTCCCCTTAACTGCTTGACATTACTGAAATATGTCCCATTCATCTAGGATGTAACTCCATTTGTAAATCATTTACAAAAGTGATCACATGTCTCATCGTTGAAAGCCCTCTAGAGGATGGTGGTACTGCCATTGTGTTTGCAACTCCTGTTTCTTAGGCAACCGTTCTACAGTGTTTGCTACAAAAGCACTTCTTTTAGTGCATAACCATTAGATGGTTCTGCACATCTGCAAAATGATACACATCAACCTATGTTAAACTCAAAACGAATCTGACAGTTTTCATAGTAATGTAACATCAAATCTTATTTTACTTGCTTTAATATGAATTGTAATGTTTTAGCACAGGTGATTAAATTAAAACAGTTGCCAGCAGTAGTAGACATTTATATCATTGTAATGCAGTCTTGATGTAGGTGGTATGAGCTAACTCATATGCATGTCAGCAACTTTTTTTCAAGCACAAATTTGGAATTGTAGGCTCTTATATTAAGCACTGGATGAAGTGTGAGACATGTAATTATATTCAGCATGAAGCCAAATTTGAATAAGATGAATTTTATGTTCAATAAAATCTTCTTTTTGCATAATATACATGATTCTTAATCAACGAGTCAATCTCAACATGAGTCAATGTTGACCAGTCACTGAATGATTACTTTGTATTTCCACGTAATGAATGGAATATTTATTCCAATTCTCCACTACAGTAGGCTCCAAATTGCCATGACAACCATGACCATTGGCAGAAATAGATGTGTCTATAAGGCTTGGTCAAAGCTAAGGGTGTGACACCCTTAAACAGTATTAAAATGTCTACAGCAATACCTTGTATTTTTACAGGGGATTACTATATTTACTGATTTGCATACTGTAGTTATAGATTTAATTATTGTTCATTAAAGAATTAAAAATAGCATTTTTTTTTTATTTTTCACAACAGTAGTGGCAATAGGAAATGAAATACAACAAACAAGCAAGGAGCATAAAATTGTTAACAATTGTTAACAATTAGCAAAGCAGTAATCATACTTCCAAATGTGAACTGAGAACAATTGAATTGAGAATGGACAAGTTTTTCAAAAATTTCTTGGAAAATATAAATAAAATAATATATTATATATTATTATATAATATAATATATATAATGTTATGACTGATTGGTATATGTCTGTGTGTGTGTGTATGTGTGTGTGTATGTATATATATACTGATCAGTCATAACATTATGACCACTGACAGATGAAGTGAATAACACTGATGATCTCCTCATCATGGCACCTGTTAGTGGGTGGGATATATTAGGCAGCAAGTGGACATTATGTCCTCAAAGTTGATGTGTTAGAAGCAGGAAAAATGGACAAGCGTAAGGATTTGAACGATTTTGATGAAGGACCAAATTGTGATGGTTAGATGACTGGATCAGAGCATATCCAAAACTGCAGCTCTTGTGTGGTGTTCCTGGTCTGCAGTGGTCAATATCTATCAAAAGTGGTCCAAGGGAGGAACAGTGGTGAACCAGCGACAGGGTCATGGGCGGCCAAGACTTATTGATGCACATGGGGAGTGAAGGCTGGCCCGTGTGGTCTGATCCAACAGACGAGCTACTGTTGCTCAAAATGCTAAAAAAAGAGGCTAATGCTGGTTCTGATAGAAAGGGGTCAGAATGCACAGTGCATTGCAGTTTGTTGCGTATGGGGCTGCGTAGACCAGTCAGGGTGCCCATGCTTACTCTTGTGCACCACGGGGCCACACAGACATGTGAGCATTAGAACTGGACCATGGAGCAATGGAAGAAGGTGGACTGGGCTGATGAATCACATTTTCTTTTACATCACATGGATGGCCCGGTGCACTTACCTGGGGAACACATGGCACCAGGATGCAGTATGGGAAGAAGGCAAGCCGGCAGAGGCAGTGTCATGCTTTGGGCAATGTTCTGCTAGGAATCCTTGTGTCCAGCCATCTATGTGGATGTTACTTTTACACGTACCACCTGCCTAAGCAATGTTGCAGACCATGTACACCCTTTTATGGTATTCCCTGATGTTTGTGGCCTCTTTCAGCAGGATAATGCACCAGGCCACAAAGCAAAAATTGTTCAGGAATGGTTTGATGAGCACCCATCTGTGGGATGTTCTGGACAAACTAATCCGATCCATGGAGGCCCCACCTCGCAACTTAGAGGACTTAAAGGATTTGGTGCTAACATATTGTGCCAGATACCACAGCACACCTTCAGGGATCTAGTGGAGTCCATGCCTCAATGGGTCAGGGCTGTTTTTGCAGCAAACCAACAAAATATTTCAAAATATTTGTCATAATCTTATGGCTGTTATATATATATAGGCATATATATATATATATATATATATATATATATATATATACATATGCCCATTTAGCCTCATCACAGGCATAAATGTTAGATTATTTGGATCATCCATTATCATGCATCACAGGACAAACTAATGCTTGAAATTGTTATCTCAAAAATCAATGTCTGTTCAAATCATTACATTAAACCCTGGAGAGAAGAAGTTAAAATTTGCTAAACCTAGAAACTTGAAAAAATAAAACAACAAAAATCAATCCCTGAGTACAATGTCTTTACAGTATGAAACTTTATTTCTAAAAAAAAAAAAAAAAAGCTGAAAAAGAAAACTGCTGTATATTTGCAGCAATTCTGTAGACATGTTATTGTTTTATGGATATACAGTAAAAGACTGTTAGAATATCTACTTTTGATCTGAACCCTGGCTTTCACCTGTGAAGACTGCATGGAACTGTCTAAAAAAAGCAAGCCGTTTTGAAGCTGAAAAAGGGAAAATTGATCAGAGGCTTTGCAGAGGCATTGAACAACAGTTTGGCCAAGGAAAACAACAGCACTTAATGAAAGAAACATTGTTCAAGCTGTGAAGACACCCCCAAAAACAACAGGTACTGACAACACCAGCCACCTCCACATTGGCAGGGGTGAAGGTATCAAAATTCACTGTTCAAAGAAGTCTTCAAGAGCAGAATGCCACAAGATGCAAACCACTCATCAGCATTAAGAATAGGAAGGCCAGATTAGATTTCACAAAGAAATACAGAGATGAGTCAGAAAAATTCTGGAATAAAGACAAAGTGATGGAAAGGCAAAAGTGTGGAGTGGGAACGGGTCTGCTCATGATCCAAAACATATGAGCTCACAGTTGAAGTACCGTGGAGCTAGTGCCATGACTTGGGCTTGCTTGGCTGCTTCTGGAATAGGCTCATTAATCTTTGATGACAGCAGCAGAATGAATTTAAAAGAAATGTAAATTATTACAATTATTTTGCTGTGCTTTTGGGCAGACATTGTCGTGCTACTGTAAAAGAAGTAACCCAGAAATATTCACATATATTTATTGGAGAATTAAACTGTTCTTACTGTAGTAAATTCCGAATTATTTTAAACATCTATTTCAATAATATAAGCTCAGCAGCTGATTCCTAGGACAACAATTTTCAAGTCAGAGGAACTGTTATGTTTAAAAGGTGACACCTTTTGATAATCCAGACATGACTTTACAAGTAGCTATTTATATACAAGCACTTTTAAGTTTCACTACAGAATATCAGCAACAGATGAAGTATCAGATAACAGTAACAGATCATGATTCTCTGAGAGAGAGAGAGAGAGAGAGAGAGAGAGTGAGAGAGAGAGAATAAAATCAGGCCATTTTTCTGTTATTCTCATCTATCAAAGCTAATGAAGAGCTCCCTTTGATGAGTCTCCTGCACTCCCCCACCCCATGAACAAAAGTGGCTCATTTTCTCTCTTTTGTGATTATCTTCTCCTACACTCATCCCTGTGTAAGCCCTTAAGCGTCTTCATTTTTACATCTTTTATTGCTTGTCCAAAATAAAAAAGACCATATTCCCCCACTGCATTAACCTGTGATGTCTGTATCATGTCTTTGCACAGATTACAGGCTCTTTTTTATGAAACAAGTGATGTATCATTGTAATATGAACGTGCTTTGCTGATAAAAAAAAAAAAAAAAGAAATCCTTGCTTAAGGGAAAACAATGTTCCTTTAAAAAATAGAGCAAGTAAATGTATACATACATATTTGAATAAGATAATATCCAGTTTAAAAAAAATTACTTACATTTTTGGATCAAACAGTGATGACTGTGAGATCAAAACCATTTAGTAAAAAATAAATTACCAATTATTTGCTCTCATATACAGTATTCACATACATAGTATATGTAATACATCATATCTGTTTCTCTGGGTTCAGAAAGAACATTATGTTTGATATTAGCATAGTTGTATTATGCCCAAAAAGTCATGAAATGTGAGCATTAAACAAAATATCATTTTTATCAGAAACCATATTACTTGGGATTAATGAGGTTATGCTTTACTTAGTTCAACCCTTGTGCCACAAATTGTCCTCAGCGTACATTGATGCAGTCATTGAAATGAAATTCTGAACCATGCAGAAAAGTACTACTGCTTCTGCACTAGCATTGGTAGGGTCTGTGAATGGCAGAAAGAGGAATGAATTTTATACTGAATCAAGGGCGGCCCAGGTCTAATTATAGGCTGCAGCGCAATTTTCCCTCTACCTCCTATTCGTTTGATAGACTATTGTTGTGATTACTGCTATAAATGCCATTTTTCTCATTCCTGATTTATGATTCATACCTGGTACCTCTGGGTAATGATGTTCTGGTTCAAGGGGGTTGTGTAATCTGAGGCAGGATTATATAATTACATGTACTAAACTGGCTGAAGCACAAGCGATTCACACACAAATGTACCCCTAATGTATATTTTAAAAGATAGCTGCATACATCAAACTATGATAGAACAAAGAAACCAGGAACACGCAGGGAGGTATAATCAAAAATAACTTGTATAAAGAGCAAATGAAAAACAAAGAATAACAGCACTTTTAGTGTTATAAACATGGGCAAGTGCCACATAGAAACATGCTGGATGTTGTTTTGACTTATTTTGCAAAGAGAAAAGGCTAAAATACAGAAGGACATGGTATGTCTATACTCTAAACAAGGATAGAACTGAGAATGGAGCGTTTCAAAAATTCTTGCCATGAATTAAAAACATCTCTTCTCAACCTTAAATACAAACTCAAACATTCAATGTTTTACTTCAGAAAGTCTTTTGACTTTAATGTACAGCTTGTGGAACCCTACCTGGATGTTTTTTCTTTTTATTTTCTTTTAAGATATACTTGTATTCTCTTTCACTTGGGGGCTATTTTCTGTTTGGATTTCAGACAGAGAAAATGGGTTTCTGGCCAGTTCTGTGTGCCTCGGAGGAATTTGAAAGTGGTTTGAGTCACCATTACTGGAAGGATGTGAGGTTACTTTACTTTGCTTGCAAAATATACAAAAGCTGTATTAGGAAAAATAGACTCTTTTCTCTGAAAGTGTAGCCTTTGGACACTCTCTAATAAATGTATAAGGAAGTGTAAGTTGTTATTATGGTGGGTTTAACTTGAAAATATCAGGCTTGTAGCTGTGTTAACCTCATGTAAACCTATTCCCCATATATTTTCATTATGAATAAGCCACTGCCACCAGGACCCCAATATTGAAATGAGAATGACACGTGTTTATCCTTTCTACTCCCCCTCTCCATAACACACAATAAGCATACACTACCATGCTGTTATGTGAGCCTATAGGCAGAACTGGAGCAGTGGGCTGAGTAGAATGTGGTTGGTACACGTTGGTTGTGGTTTTTGCATGACATTATCATTTTAGTACAATCCTGAGGCGCAAGGGGAGGTTTTGATTCTATATGTAGATCCATGTTTATGCAGTGGTTAGTAGGTTTTTTCATCATGAGGATGGCTGGGTGCATGTGCTTCACTTACCTGGTTCACTGGACAGCAACTGCTTCACTGGACAGCAACAGGATGCACTATGGAAAGGCGGTGGAGGAAGTGTGATGTTTTGGCCAATGTTATGCTATAAAGCCTTGGGTCCTGACATTTATATAGATGTTATTTTGACACGTACCACCTACATAAGCACCATTGCAGACCAAGTACTCCCCTTCATAGCATTTAACATGTTTCCCAATGGCAGTGGCCTATTTCAGCATGATAATGCACCCTGTCAGACTGCAAAAATAGTTCAGGAATGGTTTGAGGAACATAACAAATCTGTCTAGGTGCTAGATACAACAGCACACCTTCAGAGATCTTGTGTGTCAGAGTTGTTTTGGTGGCACAAGCGGGAACAAATCCTGGTAGATTTACAATGGCCCCTAACTTGGTAGGGTGACAGATTCACTACTTTCTGTGAAATAAAACATGACATACAGAGCATTTGAGTAAATGTCAACATGACATACAGAGCATTTGAGTGAATTTTATATGTTGCTATGCTTGGAGAGAACATGTATAAGCATTGAATACAAGCTATTACTTTCAGGTAATTGAGGTGAATGTAGGTGCAAGTGTAGATATGTCTTACTACAGTGTAACAAGAAATAAACAAACCCTGAAGCATGAACAGAACTGTGACAACAACAGTAACAGTAAAACACCTAAATATGGTGATTATTTAATCAGCACAATATAGGTGAGCGTAAACAAGGGGGGGGATAGAATTAACAACAAAGAATAAGTTTAAACAATGTGTAAGGGTGCCCTTTGATTGTCTTATGATTGATTGTGCCTTAAAGCACAGCCCCAGTTGAGCGATGTCCTCATTGGAGCAAGGGGGCTAAGTAATGTCCTTAACTTGGCAAAGGGACAAAGTGGAATCTTTGACAAGTTGGGGGAGTGCTCTCATCATGGAGTGGAGGTCAATATCCTCTGCATAGCAGGGGAGCAGAGTGATGTCCACAGAGGAGCAAAGGAAGCAGAGCAATATCCATGGTGGGGGCAGGGAGGTTGTAAGGTGGGTTCAGTCAGGGCTGGCTTCTCCTTGTCAACGAATTCTCCAAGGAAGTGCCTGACTTCAGGCTTGGTCATGAGTTCCCAGAGGGCCTAGAGCCTGTTGATCTGTCTGTGGGTATCATGGATTAGTTCCTTTTAAGGAAAATGGAATCAACAACTAAAGAAGACATTCATGGTGTATAAGGGTGCCCTCTGGTGGTTTGGGGGAAACTGTCTAGTGTGGCCATGACAGTTACAAATAAGATGCAGGCAAAAGCTTTGCTGCAGCAAAATAAAAGAAAACTAGAAAGAAACTAGAAAGTTTTCTTTTATTAAAACTAAGGACCAATTGTCCTAAATGACCCTGTTCTTGCACACAAAGTGATGTCCATGAAGACATGGACCTGCATAGACAGGTCAAACAAAAGAAATTAAATCAAAAGCTTAAAATGGCCAATATATTGCACCTATCAAGCTTTAGTTGGTTCTCTCATTCATGCACTTTTATACTACTAGATACAGGGGGAAAACAACTTTTCTAACTATGCCCTTGCAACCCTGATGAAAATATCTACTCCCTAAAACACTTCAGCTTCTCCTGCAGCTTATGTTATGCCTCTGATGATTACTTGTTTTGTTCATTTCTTGAGATTTTCCAAATGGGAAATGCCTTTGTATCTAGTCTGAAAGGCACAGTAGTAATTATATGCTTTATGAAATATTCAGGGTTTATTTGAGTGACAATGTCTGCAGATGACTAAGAATAGAAACAAAGCAAGCAGTGAAATGGGGGAGAAAAGACCATTTTTTTCTGCACTGTATTAATATGTTTGTTAGAAACTTTATAAAGCATGAAATATATTTTTTTGAATGAAGAAAAGGTGTTGTGTGTTTTATGTAGCTGTTTGTTTGTATTCTCTATGATCTTGGATGGATTTGTGCCAACTCCCACCATGAGAACAGCTATTATTTAATGTAGTTATCTTTGTTGCTTCAGTTGGTTGGTATAGTATAGTTGTCTGTCTCAATTTTGCATGCATTTTCATCATCCTGCTGTCACTTTGTCTTTTTGCATATGAAAATGTAGGATTTTAGGTAGTTTTTAAAATGCAAATAAGTTATTGTTCTTCTTACAACCCTCACAACTGAACAGGAATATGATGACTATTAAAACTTTTAAAAATAGATGATCATATTCACTGTCATTTGACAGAAACTCAAATTAATGTTAATGTAGCCCATGAGTAATCTCCTACAATTAGCAGAAATCTTTATACTCATTTTTTCATAGATTTTAAAAATTTTGAATTGACTACATAAATAGTAATGTCCATGATAAATCGTAAAACAGGTTTTTTGTCATTTTAAGAAAGAGGGAAAGAGAAAGAGAGAGAGAGAGAGAGAGAGAGAGAGATGCCTGTGTAACTTTTTTATTCTCTAATGAATTCACTGTATGTTCAGAGCATGATTCTAATTAATGGAAAGGACAATTGCCACCTGCCATTTTAATGTCAACAGGATGCAGAAAGCCTGAACCAGAGGAGACCTCATTAATATTTGAAAGATATGGCATAAGGTGTGTTGCCCCAGCAAGGTAAAATATTCCTGCTCATTTTATAGCAGTCCATCGAGGATGCACATTCAGCCTGAAATGGATTGTGGGCATTTTTGGGTGTAAGTAGTAGTAGTAGTAGTAGTAGTATATTGAATACTCATGAGACACATATACTAGACAGCAGTGCTCAGTAATGCATTAATTAAATAAAATTCAAGACTTTACAAAGAGACAAGGTGTACACAATAATAGAAAAAAGACAGAGGCAGAAACTGAATCAAAATAAAAAGTATGTGGTGTCCAGTCTATGGGACTACAACACAAAGGAGGGAACCTAGCACTAGCCAAATGACAATGCTAAATTAGCAGTTGTTCTTATTATACTATTAAAAGACAAAGTCTGAAAATAATTATGGCCGTTGTGCTGGTGTTTTTGTACAGCATGTACAGAACATCTAAGAGTTTCTGCATTGCTTGCATTGTGCACCTTTTCATTTGCCCTTTTTGAAACATTTGGTGACATGGTGAAAGTGTAAATATAAGGTGACGTTAAAGCATTTGGAGCAAGGTTTCCACCTACAATACTGACTCAACTAAAAAGAAGTTGATCCACTGGTCCATCCTATTCCTATTTAACTCATTTAATTTTTTCATGCACTGTGCTGAGGATAACTAGTCCCCATGGCACCTTCGCTCTATTTACATATCACAAATCTTTTTCTGTACTCAGCTGTACACTCTGCCAGTGTTAAAAATGGAAGTCCTGTCCTGAGAGTCCCATTCTCAGCATGGCATGTAGATCAAAATAATACAAAGTACAAATGCAGTAAACCAATACAACTTTTACTGACGAATCTTTGCTGCATTTTTATAGTTTTGTTTTGTAACAAAAAGGTCAAAAACATAGAACATAAAACATGGCACTTAATCCATAAATCCATGGATTCAAATCCATAAATAATTAGTGATTCTTAATATAAATAATTAAATGCAAATAGATCATTTGATAAGCTACTTATTACATGAAAAGCTAGGAGCAGTGCTTTAATGCAATGCTTAAAAACAGTCATATCCTCTTGCACAAACCTACATTTGTTAAATAAGGGGTTGTTTCCCTTCCTTTTTGAGTACAAGTAGCACAGAATCTTTCCTATGATAAGTAAATAATACATTTACATTGACAGCATTTGGCAGAAGACCTTATCCAGAGCAACATACAAAAAAGTGCTTTTGAAGTCTGTATCAATGAATGCATCAATATTGGTTCACTAGTTTGCAGACTAAGAATACCATCAGGCTAAAACTCTGTTGGGAGGTAATTCACAACATAGTAATACAGTAATCCCCCTGCTATTTCGCAGTTCATATATTGAGGTCCCTGGAATATCGCGGATTCTTATTTGGAACATAACAAATTTTTTTGTGGATTTTCCCGGTATATTGCGTTATCCACAAACCTTTTAGTAAATTGTTTTTATGTTGAAATAAGGAAATTTATTGATAAAAATATCTTAAAGTAAATTATTAATTACAAAATATAAACATTAATTAAAATAAAGTAAAATGTTAATAATATATTAAATACTGTACAGCGTAGTGTTGTTTAGGAAAGTGCGGTGCAGGGACGCTGAAAATCAAAATTCAGTACAGCTGGAGGAACGAGTCTGGCCAATCGGAATGCCCCATTCATTTAATCATGGTTGTGATTGGCTGCTGAGAAAGTGAAGCAGAATTCTCCAGCATCCCAGTTTTTCGTGTGTCACTGTCCCAAGTGTTTTGTTTTGTTCTATGTATGCTGTATTTTAACGGTTTTTCTGCAAGCCCTGTTATGTCGCCCAAACGCTCTGCACCTTCTAAGGCTTCTGGCATGGAACCTACATACATACAATACTCACTATAAATGTGATATTTCTACGAATTTACTCAAAATTCATCTCACTATATGCTTGCAAATGTTTTCTGTGTGTGTTTAAAGAGTGTGGGAGGGTAAATTATGGCTTAAACAATAAAATAAAAAGCATTTGGGGGTGTCATCCTTGTATCATGGATTTTAATTTATCGCCGGCGGTTTTTTAATTTATCGCGGGCTCCACGATAAATGGGGGATTACTGTAAAGTATTCAGTACAGTGTGGAAGTTTTAGGCAGGTGTGAAAAAATGCTGTAAATTAAGAATGCTTTCAAAAATAGAAATGTTAATAATTCAATTTAATTTATTTGTATAGCACTTTTAAGAATACAATACAAATACAAACTTACATTTAAAACAACTACCGTTGACCAATGTGCCTTCCAAGAAACATTAAAACAACAAAAAGAATAAACAACAACAAAAATTATAAACAATCACAAATTCAATATAAACCCAAAGACTCTAGCCAGTATTACAGGCCACACTAAAAAGATAAAACTTCAAAGACTTAAAAGCATCCACAGAAGGAGCAGATTTAATGTACATAGGAAGAGGGTTCCATAAGCGTGGAGCAGCCACAAAAACAGAGATAATCCGAAGTTGATAAAACCCTTAACAAATGACATTGTCTCAAAGCAGCGTTCAAGAAGTATAGAAACACACAATTAAACGCACAATTCTTTATTGACACAGAACCACCAAACCGAAGGTACAGTGTAGCAGAGTTAATAAACTGCGATCCATAGAATGAATGGAAACAAAAGGCATTGTCCATACATGCAGTAATCCTCAGAATCCTCAAAAAAGTAATCCATAAACCGGTAGTAACAAAAAGCAGTGAAGCAGAGTTTGTTCACAGAAATCCACAAAACTGGTAGTAGCAAAAGGCAGCCGACCTGGAAGTCGATCCATTATGGCCGACAAACCAGAAGTGCTCCTTGCAATGAGAGAAAAGCTGTGAGAACAACATGACAAGGTCAGCATAATTTCTGAGTTCATTATAGACTCACTAATTCTTTGAAAGATACAAAGGCATTTCAAACATGGGACGATAGTCTCCATTCCCCTGGGTCATGGGCAGTCCACACAGATCTATCCCCAGCAGCAGTGAGCACTACCAAGCAACAAGACTCCAACAAGGGACAGAGCATCTGGATGGATCAGGCAGGTCCAGAAAGAAGAAGAAATGGTCACAATGGGCTCTCAGAACACTGGGAGCTCAGGAGTGGGACGTATAGCTCCACAGAGAGAGACAGAAAGAGAGAAAGAATGAGTGAAAAAACAGAGAGAGAAACAGAAAGACAGAGAGAAAAATATTAGGTATGCTTGTAATCATGTGGTGGTCAAGACGATGTATATTATGTGCAAAGTGCAGGCAGGGACTCCAGCAAGACTAGCTATGACAGCATAACTAAAAGGGAGAGCCAGTAGGGAACAGACATGAGGGCTTCCTGAGAAATAAAGCATCCAACCACTTCACAGTCAGCAAATCTGAATGGCTTGTGAAAGTTGTAAGGCAACAGCATCCAAATATCCCAGTACACTGAACACTCTAATATTGGAGTGATGTGCTCATATCTTGTGGTTCTAGCTGCTGCATTCTGGACTAACTGGAGTATGTTGTTTATATACCTACTGGAGTATCCAGACAGTAAGGCATTACAATAATCCAACCTAGAGGTAACAAAAGCATGAACTAGTATTTTTGCATTATGTGATATAACATTTCTTATCTTAGCAATATTTCTAGTTATATTATCTACATGACCTTCATATAATAGACCGTAGTAAATCACACCAAGGCCCTTTACTGCTGTACATGATGGAACAGAAAGCCCATTGAAATTTACTTTATAATCAGAAATGATCAGAAGAGAAATCCAAATCAAAGGACACATCTGAAAGAATCTGCAACTCTGGCCAGTGCTTAAACACCAACATCGTCACCCAGGAAAGACACGTCCTGAAAGCCCTTAGCAGCGATGAATGTTTCACCATCTTACCTGTAGATAAAGGAAGATGCACTGTCATACTGAATACTGCAGAGTATCACAGCAAAGTCACAACACTTCTAGAGGAACACCTATCAGATGCTGAAAAGGTACCCTACCAGCAACTATAAGAAAAAAAGATTAGATTACCTAAAACACCTGGAAAGGGACATTACTATTGACAGGGGTACCTACCACCTTCTATACCCTGGAGAAGCCATTTCCTGCCTTTAATCACTTCCTAAGGTAGCCAAGGATGGAACTCCCTTCAGACCAGTCAGAAGCATTAAATCAGTAACATACAACATTACCAGATATATTGATACCATTCTAGCACTGCTGGCTGGACACACTGAACACCATATCCAGATTTCAGAAGATTTTGTCATAACCTGTCTCTATTTTTCATGCTGCTCTTTCATCCATCCCTTAGAAGATCAAGACCTCTTTATAGGTCCACCAGTAGGCACCCCTAAGGACCCCCCTCCACTTTCAAATTCTCTAATTGCTACCCCTAAAACTTTAATAGACTCTCCCCCTACTCTTCTTCTCTGGGATCATTACATACTAACAACTTCCCTTACTTCTAACAACTCATCACCTTCCCCTGGTTCCTATAATGATACTATCCAGGAAAAGGAGGATCATTGACCCTGGAGGATACAAATTTGTGGAATTCTGCCAACTTCCCTCACACTGAAGAAGCTGCTTGGATGAGTAGTGAAAAGTTTCGATCAAACTAGAAAGAAGTCCAGTTGACATGACTTCCAGGTAACTGCACCTGGATCACTAAGAATCTCTTCAGACACATTTGCCTTCTGCTGCTTTATGTCTTGTATTCTCCTCTGTATGGTGGTAGTTGGCAAGTTGTAGATTTTAACTGTGAGAGAACAAATTAGATCCATAAGGAGGTTTACATGTAAATTTTTATTTTGATTAAATTGCTTATTATGTTGACTGTCACAGATATCTCATTAGAATCTAATTCAGTGTGCAGTATGAGGTAAGAACATTGCCTGAGCACTGAGAGCATTGCCTGATGTCCCTCACAATTTCGCCTGCTGATTATTTTGCTTGCGGGTTATATTTAGCTGATTATGTTACACAGTATGTCCATATTAATCACAGATTTACTTTTATTCAAACGTGCATTGTGAAACGTCACCAAATAACATAAATTAAATAAAAATATATACATGAATGGCTTCTACCAGGAAATATAAATAGCATGGTACATCTGGATATGTACATGGATGCTTTTATTTCCAAACAGCAGTTTCATAAGGTAATCCAGTGATCCATTCATACAGAGTTGCATTTATTTTATCAAAACATTTTTTTTCAGTTATAATAAATGATCTGTATTTCAGAAAGTTCATTTATTTATATTTTTTACCTCGGGGGAAATTGCTTATATTTTGTATGCAGAAGAAATAACAGTTGCTATATACCTGTCATCACGGGCATAGGAGTAATTTTGGAAAGCATTAATTATGGGTCAGGGGAACTTGCTGCCATGGGAAGAGCAATTCAGCATTTAATTGTTCATTACAATTTACTTTTGGAATCACCATTTATTAATCTGTCACATATGTGATAGAAGCAACAGCACTACAAAATCAGTCCATTGAAAAAATAAGGAAAAAAATTGTAAAGAAAAAAGCACAAGAAGGTACAGTTGGTACTCTTTTGTATGGTATTTACTAAAATGGAAAGATGCACTTATAGGCCTAAAGCTACAGGATTGACAAATAGCAACAAAAAGTATAATAAGCATCCCATTAAGAGCAGACAAAGCTACAACACAGTGGAAATTTCGAATCAGTGAATTTAAAGCTCGATGGGCTACAGAAATGTTGAACCTGTCAGTGATCAGTGGAGTGAAGAGATGATGAGGCTTGTGTTTATCTGTTACAATTGATTTGTACCTTCCAGCTTAGGATAATTCCAAATGAGATAATTAAACATTGCTTTTGATTAAAAAACTGATTAGATTTAATTCCAAACATTTACAATAAAAAAAAAAATCTTGGTTGTCACAGTGTATAAATATTCAATCTAGCCCAACCTTGTAACCCTGTCATTAATGATTTTCTCCACTGAAAAGCAAATGTGGGATGGAGAGCACGCCCGCCCCAATGAACCGCTATTATTGTTAATTCAGTTCTGATTTCTTTTATTTAATTCACTATGTAAGTTATGTGGGGTAGCAAGTTTATTTTTTTATTCAAAATCATACTCAAAAGAGGGTAACTGGCTGCATTGAATGGCTCTGCCCACACCTATGAATGAGTCACCATTGTGTATAACTTAATGTATTATTATTACTGTAGTACTGTATTTTGGGTAATAAAGGCCATGATTACTAGTTACTATGCACTGTACATGGTATATGAGTTTCCACTCATGTCATAGAAGCTGTTTATTGTATTCTTTGAGCATGCACAGTCAAACGTTCTGAAGCCATTGTATATAAATGAACACTCGCTTCAAACATGCCCTTCAGTTAAGATTATTTTTTCCTTGATCCATTTCTCCAAGAGCAACTAACCTTATCTAACCACATTAATTCTATTTGAATATGTGTTATGTTTGTGTTACTACCATGTGTTAATGGTGAATCATCAGTTAATTAGTCACATTCAAATTCAAATGTGGGTTGACTGCTTGGAGAGGGATTCAGAACTTGGCATCCATCCTTTCAGAAATAGCCCAGCAGTGAGACAGGCCACAGGATATAATTATATTCTCTTATGATGAAATTCTGTGCTAGATGACCTGTTGCCACTTTGTAGGGGGAGATCTGATCAGCACAGTGTCAGTACTATTGCAGGGGGGTGGGAGGAGCAGGGGGAAGGTCAGAAAGCAAATGATTCAAAAAGAGACAGACAGTGTGTGGTGGGTGTACTTGCATCCTTTGACTGAGGGACCAGATTAAGTACAGTGCTAGAAAGCTTGTCAACAAGTTTCTGTATTTTAGCATGCATTTGACCTGAAATATGATCAGATCTTCAGCTAAGCCCTTAAGCTATATAGACAAAACTCAATGACACAAAACATACTTTTTAGAAAATCATTTCTAAAGAGTTTGGCCTTCAATAATCCTCTGCAAGGCAGGTGGTTAACGGTGGTGCTTAATTACTTCATTTGTTTATCCCTCAATGAGTCTTCCAGTTAAAATCAGGGGCAATAGTGAAAAATATTACGAAATGGTCCAGGATAGCTCCAAGCCTGTTGAGGCACCTATGGTTCTCCTGGAGCAGCCTATCTTGGTCTCTCCAGTACAGCCAAAATTCTACTGTATCCAATGTTGGTCTAACTGTCTATTAGGGTTTGATGATGAAAGCGGATGCAAGTGCAGGATTACTTTAATAAGAAACAGAAACTAACCTGTGACATGGAACTAAATAACAATATCCACATAGCATAACATAACAACTAGGAGCAAGACTGTAAAACAGCAAACACACTGACATCAATAGGAGGTATTAAAAGATAATGTGAAAACCAGGAACTTAAATAAGGTGACTTATCAGCAAACACAGAACAGGTAGGCACAATGAACAGAGGAAATGGGAGACAAAAAAAGAATAAATGTTTCACTTAAATGGGCATGGTTGCCCTCTGATGATCTGGCAGGGAAGTGTCCAATATATCTGTGACAATATACTACACAAATATCTATAAACGTTTGCGTTTATAGTTTACAAAGGTTTGAAGTCACACAAAAATACAGCCCTCAATCTGCTCTGAAATCAATTATAATATCGACATTTATGGAAATTCACATTCATTAATTCATACATCAATTTTAACTAACCTGTGTAAGGTGATGAATTTGGAGATGACTGGTGCTAAATGGGAATACACGTTGGACAGAATCCTTTACAGTGCATCACAGATGCTTGTTTACACAGTAAGTGATTAATACTTCAGGGTAACTTAAAGGGAACATACAAATAAACCACACAGAATAATGCATCATCAATTTAAAACAATTCTGTTAGAGCTTGGGCTATTCTACTCCAATAAGTGACAGTTTGTATTCTAGCCCCATTAGTCCTTGCAGTGCTGCGTTCTAAACAAACGATATAATGAAAAGACAGCAGCCAGAATCTTCTAAGATCCATGTCAGATGTGAACCATTGCTGTGTAATTGTTTTTTTAGCAGCAGCGAAACCAGACATTAACAATCTTCTCTTTGTAAAGTTATAGGAAGAATCATCATTTAACAACATAAGACAAGGATCAAGGTCAAACTGCAACTTTGTGATATGCTTTAGTACTTGAACTACATGTTTCCTAAAATTGGATATAACTGAACAGTCCCAAAACATAAAAGTACCTTTAGAGTTATTGTTACACAGACTGCAATTAGGATCTGATGAGAGTTTCATCAAGTATCGCTTATATGGGGTACAATACTTTGTGTGTACAGTTTTGAAATGAATAAGAATGTGCCAGGGGTTTTTGGAGGTAAGACAGAGATTTGACCAAACTGTATTCCGATCAGGACTATAGCCCAACCATGAGAGTTCTCTCTCCCACACAGCTAATATCTTTAGGGACATTCAAGTAGTTGTTTATAGATCAAGGAGACTTCCCTGACTTTTTCCAGTATTTTTAAACCACTTTAACAATGGCTAGAATTCCAGGGTACCCCATATGCTTTCACTGCAGACCTTAACTTCAAGTACATAAAAAGGAGGTACCTGGCAAGGAGTAATCTGCTTGAATATCCTGAAATGTGTGCAGTCCACTACCATTGAATATATCACCAAATGTGAGCACACCTTTTGAGCACCGGGGGGGGTAAATGAAAGGCTGATTACCAGATAATAGACGGGCATTATTTCAGAGAGGAAACTGATGTGAGATTTTTTTTAACGTGACCGGTAATCTTTTCTGCATTGAACCAAGCTTTTAAAGTAGTTGAAATAATATTTCCAAACTTCTGATGTAAACTTCTTGAGCCTACACCAGTACAGTAAAAGGCAGATCTTGAAGTCTCTGGGGAAGAACACAGTCAGACTCAATGCTTCTCCAGGGTACTTTGGAGTGAGTGTCCACCCAGACACTCATGGCCCTAGTTTGGAAACAAGGTAGTAAAACATTAAATTTGGAAGAGCAAGACCGCCATGTTTTGCACACTGTATTAGACTGATTAGGACACTTACGGCCCCAGACGAATTTAGAGATTAAAAATTTTATGGGAGGAAAACAAGGAAGCGTGAAAAATAAAAAGTTAACTTTGGGAAAATGTTCATTTTAACCGTGCTAATTCTGGCTTGCATTGACATTTTTAGGTTGTCCCACCTCTGTATGTCCAGCATAATTTTCTGACTGATTTCAGAAAAATTTGTCTGATCAATGCAGAGAATCAACAATTTTAATACCAAGATAGGTGCATGAATTAGCAAAGACAACTAGGTAGAGAGGCTGCTTTAGTAATGCTATTAAGTACCATGAAGGATGACTTATCCCAATTTGTTTTATAACCAGACATAGTTCTAAAGGAGTTGAACAAATGCAAGACCTCTGGTAGAGAGGTGTTTAAATCTGAGACATAAAGCATAATGTCATCAGCATACAATGAGATGTAATGATGTGAGTTGTTGATAGTTATAGGTGTTATTGTTTGTGCGAGAGGCTCTAGTGAGAGTGCAAATAAAATTGGTGATAAGGGACAACCTTGCCGGCAACCTCTTTGAAGTGGGAAAAGTTGCGATTGACAGAAACCTTTTGTTACAAAAGAAAAAGGACCTTTATATAACAATTGTATAATATTTAGGAACTTGGGACCAAATCCAATTTGCTCCAGAACAACCCATAGATAGTCCCATTCAAGTCTATCAAACACTTTCAGAGCATCCAAAGAAAAAATGGCAGAGGTAGCATTAGTAGTCTGAGCGTGATCAATAATGTGTAATAGTCGGCGTATGTTATCTGAAGCTAAACGGCCCATCAAGAAGCCAGTCTGGTCATAATAAATCACAGTGTCAATATATGGTTCCAATCGTGAAACTAATGCCTTGGCTAGGATCTTGACGTCAGCTGATATCAGAGATATTGGATGATAACTATAACAGTTTTTTTAAACAACAGAGTAACAATGGCTACATTTTAATCTCTGTGAAGTGTACCGTAATCAATGGCATAATTCATGGACTTTAGAATTAGGGGGCCCACAATATCCCAGATAGCAAGGAAGAGCTCCAGAGGAATTCTATCAGGAGCAGGTGATTTACCTTCCTGCAACAGTTTATCTGCATTGTGGAGTTCTTCCAGTGTAAAAGGAGCATCCAGCGATTCTTGAGCAGATATTGGTAAAGTGGGAAGATTCAAGTGACTCAGAAAGTCAGTACATTTTCCTCTGTCAAGAGAGACCTGTTTATACCTTTTAGGTGCAAATTTAGAGTAATTAATCAACCTACTGTGAAAGTTGGGAGAAAAAGAACTGGCAGAACATAAGCAAAGCTCATGACCAAACCAGAGATGACAGTGATGCTTTGAAACATTTTAGTTCATAGGATTGGGCTTTGTCTAGATAAATTGCAAGTAACACACTTCTGTCTTCATTTCTCTTCCTGATTACAGAACAAAGTGCTTGACATTGATGGGGTCAAGGTCAAACTGCAGGTAAGGCCTATTTCTCTTTCCGGCATGCTGTTAATGTCCACCTAATGTTTGTATTTAAGAAACTCTGCTTTGAACTATAGTCCAATAAAATGAGTGAGAGAGCTTGTTCTTGCAAACCCTTTCCCAACGACCCAATGCATTCATGTTCCTCAGTGGTTACATCTTTTTGTGTGACATTCTTATTAAATATATTTTTTTGTGTAAGGCCAATTAGAAATGCTGATTTGGAGACAGAATTTCTTGACAGGGTTTATGAATGTGTTAATGTGCTATTAGTCTCATTAGTGTTTTTCCAATTTTCTAATTTAAACCTGGCTATATTCAGGTCATTCTGAACAGTTTTAATTAAACTGTTGTTGTAGGATATTGCCATCAAATATGTTAATTTGGGCTAAGTGCACTGCCCACACTGGATGTAAAGTGTAAAATGCTATTTCTCACTAAAGCTATGGTACTGGTCAGTGTTGTGCGCAACATATATTTGTTACACTATGATGCATGTACTACTGAGTTGCATGTGCATTAACAATTCATTTATCCATAAATCTACTGTATTTTCTGTATCAGTTATCTTACACAGGGTCACAAGGCAGGGGACACCCTGGATTGATGCACCATTCCACCTACATAAATAGTATTTGCCACAAAATGATAGTTATGTGGAAGCTGAAACTGAATCAAAGGATACCTGACAGATAATAAACAACATGGGAAAACTTTCATGTGCATACATGCAAAACAATTAATGACAGCAAAAAACATGTCTTTGAAAGCTTGAAGGTTTTCATAAGCATAAGAAATATCTGTTATATTTGACACTATATCTTATACTTGATCACCTCTGAGAAGAATCGGCTCTGCTTTAACCATGTGGTTTTCCACAGTGTGAATACTTTTTAATGGTTTAAAAAAAAGGCTACTGAAGACAAAGGGCCCCAATTATCACTGATAAAAACCAGAACATCAGTTTTACTTTTTATGAGGGACAGGAGAAGAGAGAGACCCCTTTCTCCAACCAACCTAAAGCCTGACACTCCATCTGACACTCCATTTACTTTGTGAGTTGCCTCTTAAGGAGAAGGGGCAATGCTATTACCTATGGTGAGAAAGCAAATTTCAGTGCCAGAAAAGTGTAAACAGACACAAAAAATAATCACAAAAAAGTCACTTCTCTAGGGAATCATTGCAACAATAGGCATAACTGAATACTCAGTTTCCTTTCAAGGAAACCTCAACATTGCATCATGGCTTGATGCTATGGGAATGCCCCAGAGCAACCGGTGTCTGAAGCACATGTGAACACATTTCAATTTTCTTTAGCTGGAAGGAGCAGTGCATGTCAGCAAGACCATAAAAAGGCGTCTATGTCAGTAAACGGAGCTCCACCACACCAAAGACCTCTGCCACTGAGCCCATGTCGTCGGCCATTCTATGGCTGCAGTGGTTATCATGGAGAGGCATCTGTGGCTCAACCTCATGGGCGTAAAGGACAAAGATAAGACTTTAAACTGTAAACTGTACTCTGAGGACATACAGATTCAAGATGTTCATGCTCAAAATGATTGTGTCACAAATCAGGTCTGAGGACTGGTTTGTCATGATAGATCTAAAGGATGCATATTTTCACATCAAGATTCGACCAGAACACAGGAAGTTTCTCAGGTTTACTTTCAGGGATGAAGCTTACCTATATCGAGTTTTTCCTTTTGGTCTAGCTCTGTCTTCACAAACCTACACAATGTGCATGGATGCAGCCCTGGCTCCTCTGCGAGTCCAGGGCAGCTCTCGGGGGTGTGGCCATCACAAGGCACTTTAAACAGATGCCTCTCTCTGATTTAGCTGTGGTTCTTGATGGCTGCCCCACACATGAGAAGGCCTTCAGCTTTCATGAAAACATAAACTGTCAGGATTGTATTTCCAGCTGCTGGAACACTTTTCCCCCAGCTCAAGGGTTTTTCATTTGTTGGTCCACACAGACAACATCGGGTTAGTCTCTTATAGCAATCACTAAAGCGGTCTCAGTTCATGCCCTTTTTTTTCAGGCTGGCACAGCAGATCCTGCTTTGAGCAGAGAACAAATTGCTCTATGTAAGGGCGATTTATAATCCAGGGCATGAAAACCAGGAAGCAGAAAAGGCAGTGGCTGAGGCCAGAAAAATGTACCTCTATTCTCTGGTGGGGAAGGCCATATAGCAGAGTTCCTCTCAGGTTGGACACTATGGCACAGATGTGGCCAAGGCTCTGTTTGTATACTTTTCCCCTGATAGCACTTCTCCCAGGAGTCCTAGCCAGGGTATGCCCGGACCAAGTCCACCTATTGCTAGTGACTCCACACTGGCCTGCCGATGTCTCTTTAGGAGATTCCTGTCCAGAGGGATCTTCTTTTGAAGGTACCAGATCATAAGTTCTGGTCTTTCTACCAATGTAGTGGAGATCGTTGGATGTCAAATCGGCTTCTAGGGCTTCCTCAGTTAGGAAACTGTAATTTAGAAACTCCTATCATGGTGCAAGCAACGCCTCCTGGACCTAGTCCACTTCTCCATTGGTTTAGTGCTGGAGTTCTGCCACTGTTCTGCTATTGATATTTCCTGTTTCATACATGAACCTCCTAGGGTCCAAAGTCCTGCAGGACTGATCTGGGGCCACCTGCACCCAGCAGCTGTCTATGCCAATTCACATGGCCCTGTGGGACAGGCACTCTCTATCGTGTGGCGGCTTTGGTATTGATGTTTCCATAGCAATGTAAAGTACCCTCAATAGGGAAGATCTAAGGTTACGTATATAAGGAATGAGATCTGACTGCATGTAAGGTCATTATTCTGCTCATGTTCCAGTTCTCTTGAAAAAGCCACCAGCATCTACCCATCTCAACAGTCATTTTCTCCATCAGTTCTTTATTTAGTTGCTGTAGGTCAAAGTGTTTTAGCACAGTAAGAGTGACTCAGACAATGCAAGGTAACTTACAGCTTTTGTCATCATATGTTATCATGTCATCATATCATCTACTCTGTTATTTACCTCTTTATATATCTGCAAATGCAGAAAGGTTGTGGGAAATTTAGCATTTCTCGCTCATGTCACAGGATACATAATCATCTAATTCTACTCACATCAATGTAAATTTAGGTGCTATCTTCTACCTAAGAAAAAACTGATTAGAGCAAGTTCTTGGATGTAGGGTTTCTGCAACAAGACAAATGGTGCATAGGACAGAGACGGACATTATATTGCCATAACCTAGCAAATGTATTGTTTTATTTTCATACTGCTGCTAAAATTCATCAATGAAATTTAACAAATACCACTGACATCAGTTCAACACAAAATTTCTTTTAAAACAGTTGAGAAAAAAGCAAAAGGATAAATACATGTGCTCAAATTAATAAAATTCTAGCCTCAGTAAACATCCAAATAAATAAAACTCAAACATTTCACATTTAAAAATCTTTGTTTAACAGATATGCACTAACAAGCATTGTACTTCATTGGAGTAGGAGAACAGAGAGCTTCAGTAGCTGCCATGAAACATGCATGAAACCACTTCTTATCCTTTAAAATACTTCCCTGCATGTCATGTTATTCACACAAACCAAAATGACAAAAGATTAAACACCCTGATGGAAAATGCCGTCCTTAGCACAGTTTACATTTAACCACTATATTCACACCATTTTGAAAAAAAAACAATTATAAATGAACAATTTACTCTGTTACAGTACTACTTTCAATTGTATAACACCATGGCAATAGCTTTTTGAACAAGTGGAGTACTTCCCACATGGGCCCCATAAATGTGTTAGGTAAAGATTGTTCTTTGTTCTACTTTATTGTTAAATCTAGACCATCAAAAGAATGTGATTTAATGCATTTAATTATTTAAACCTGGTGAATTTGTGACTTGCAGTATTATTCTCACAGTTGAGTGTGACCTTAGAATAGATAGAACAGATATATGGCCTATTGTTTTTGTTGGTAAGTCATAGCTTTTTTCATTTTTTTTTTTTTATAAATTCAGAATGGGATAGCAAGTTGTTCTGTTAGGCCCCATGGAGTTGGGTGATGGACACTCACTAAAAAGAAAAAGGCATGGTCCTTCACCATCTTGTCATGGCAGGAACAGAATGTGAAATATGCTTGACTACTCAGCCTCCTAGAATCAGACTTTTGGCTTTATAAAACTTGGAATGAAGAGGAGTTGGCAGCTGAAACAAATGTGTTAGCATTATTATCATTAGCAGAGCATACTGCAGGAGTATGGTTCAGCAGCAGGGTCTAATACTAAATCTGCCTTTGTGCAACTGAAGCTTGATTTTCCATTTGACCAGCTGACTGATTGCCTAACACATATGAAATAACTATGGAAGTAAGTGACTTGATATCACACAATGTATAAATTCCATTATAGCTCACTGATCATTCTAACTAATAAACAAGATATACATGCTTACTCCAATATAGAAGCATTATTAATGCACCACTAGTGGTACAGGCTGATGGTGCCCTGCTTGTAAAATTATATAGCATGCTGGCTCACAAGGCACAGCCTGATTATGTATCCCAAAAATAATACTATTGCATACATTGAAAGGCTGGAGTGCAAAACAACTGAATGATTCATGTTTGATCAGGGTGTGACTAAGCTTAGTTCACAATTCACTGAAACTGGGAATACATTTCAGAATGGTATCAGAATACATACATTATCATTACAGTTCAACACAATGTGAGACCATTGCCAAATAAAGTGAAAGGCCTACTAATAAAGCAGGAAACATATGTATTGTCATTTAATCTATTTAATCTTGGTCAATCTGTTATTTGGTGTGGCTCATGCATGAAAACATGCAGCTACAGCAACTCTTGATTTATAAGGTTATACTCCCCTGCTATACTCCCCTGCTATTACCTCCCAGAGGAAGAGCTTCAAGTAAAAAATTAAGCTATATGAAATTATGAAAGACAGATAACAATTAAAATATTTTTTTTCTCACCTCACCGTGTTTTTTCTCTTTTCAGATCTGGGATACTGCAGGACAGGAGCGCTTTCGCAGTGTTACACATGCCTACTACCGTGATGCCCATGGTGAGTCTTAACATACACATACATAATTCACTTTCAATATTCAAAGTTTTGGCAAAAAAAAAAAATGTGGTTGGTTGTGTGCCCAAGGTTGGTACCTGCCCTACAGCAATGGTAATTGTGGGGTGGGGCAAGCATCCTGTTTGCAGATGATTGGTAGAAAAATTGTATCACACAACATGCAAGACTATTTGAACCTTGAACAGTTCATCATCTGCAGAAGGCTAATTTGTTGACTGGCAGGGTTTGAGTCTTGTCCATGAATATTTAAAGAATCAGCTATAATTTTTTTCCAATTATATATGATATGATATATAAGATATGGCTGTAATCCTCTTAGGAAAGCTGCAGCAAGACATGACATTTACATTTACGTTACGTTTTTGGCAGACTCTCTTATCCAGAGCGACGCACAAAAGTGCTTTAAGTCTCTATTAATGAATATATTAACACTGGTTCAGTAGGTTACAGACTTAAGATACCATTAACCTAAAGTTGAGTTGGTGTGTTTTTTTTAACATATAACAATAGATAAAACAGAAAAAAATAAGAGCTTCAGGAAAAGGTAGGTCTTCAGACGTTGTATGAAGACAGTCAGTGACTTGGCTGTGTGGACATGGGGGAAGTTCATTCCACCACCTCAGTGCCAGAACAGAGATGAGTCTAGATGTATACCTACATTTTGCCCTGAGAGATCGTGGGACCAGTTGAGCAGGGCTAGTGGACCTGAGGGAGCAAGGTGCAGTGCAAGGAGTAATAAAATCTTTGAGGTAAGATGGTGCTGGTCCATTCTTGGCTTTGTAGGCAAGCATCAGTGCTTTGAATTATGCGTGCAGCTACTAGAAGCCAGTGGAGGGAACGCAGCAGAAGGGTGATGTGGGGGAACAGTTGAAAACAAGCCATGCATTTTGGATCATTTGCAGTGGACAAATTGCATTTAGAGGAAGACCTGCCAGTAAAGAGTTGCAGTAGTCCAGTCTTAAAATGACCAGAGACTGAACAAGCACTTGAGTAGCCTGTCTGGATAGGAATGGTCGAAACAGCATAGCAGTGGTATGAAAAGCCATGTGAGGATAAGATGAGAGGACAAATCAGTCCATCAGACAGAGCACCAGTCAAAAGGCTCATTGGGACATCTTGTTATTCCTCTGCTTAAATGGTTTTGGGAGGAAATGGAGGAGAAGGAAAACAGAGTTCATTTCCGCATCCTAGTCCAGGCAGATTTAGGTTTAGGTTCCATCTAAATAGAATCTGAGGCTATCATGAGCAGGCTCAACCAGACTGGACAGCTAAAGACTGGAAAAAGAAGGGTGATTTTTTTTAAATCTTTAAATCTTAAAACTTTGCAATTTGGGTGAGTGCTCATGGATTCCCAATAATCAAGACATTTCCCCCCCACACAACAGTTTCTGTAATATTCAAATCAGCCCATCTAACACAAACAACCATGCCAAAGTTAAAGTAACCAAAGTTCTTTTTTTTCTACCACTTTCTGATGTGAACAATAACAGATGCTCTTGACTAGTATCTGCATTGATGCATGCATTGTGCTGCTGCCTCATGATGTGAATGCCTGGATAACTGCATAACTGAGCAGGTGTTAAGTAGACAGTGAGTATTTATTACAGTAAGCCATAATTAACCACTACATTCACTTCGCTTTTAAGTACAAACAAATTAACTACATTCATTTGACATTTTATTAAAAGTCAAATGGGATAATAAATGCTGCAGCATCAAATCATAGGTTACTCTTAAAAAAATCCACTCAACAAATTAACCTAAAGTAACAAATGAAACAACTTAAGATCAGAAAATATATAAATCGTCTCACCAATCCTTTTACATCCAGAAACCCTGGTTGTGATGACTTCTTATTTGGGGCTCAGGGTTGCAGACAAGGTCTTGATTATATTTAAAGGTCTCTTTTTGGCCTTCATCTTTGATATACATAAGAAACTAAACAGATTCCTTCCAAGCATCTCCCGTAAACTGTTGCTCATGAAGAATACTTGTCCTTCATATTTACATCATGATTCAATATGCAATTTACAATTGAAATTTCTTCCCCTAAATAACTTTTTCCACTCACTCTTCAACAACTGTTTATGACTCTGACCATTACTATGCAAGTCTTTGAATGTTCACACAATGAGATTCTTTAACTTTTAACTTTAAATTCTTTTACCTTCAAACAACCAATCAAATATCCCTTAATATACCATAATTAGTGAAATATGGAAAATGAGTCAGCTTTTTTCTTTTTGTGGTTCTTTGTGAATGTAGCAAATCATGCTTTTTTCTTACTCACATTTTCCATGCAAGGGAGTAACATGGTGATATCACATGATGTACAAAGCTTTTACAAGACCACCACTCAAGTATGTAGTATTTATACATTTTTTAACACGAACATAAAAAAAAAACTGTAGGGACTTTTTGTACAACATATTTTCGGTTAAGCTCTAGTAACTATTGCAGTACATTGTTGTCGCCTGCAGTCATCTGGCATCTCTGCTAAAGAGCACAGAAAGGTATCAATTTTTATTAGATATAACTTGTGACTAGTAGTACAATAAAAAATTGCTACACCCATTCTAGGCCTACAGAAATTTAGAAAATATGTACGTGGCCTAAAAAATGTATCACCTTCATTAATAAATGTTCCGTATGAAAGGCCTGGTTGCAGCATAATACACTTATTTGTTCCATGGTATTGGACCTTTTCAAACGTAGTAAGCCATAAATAAAAACACAACTGTAGGGAGTGACAACCATTAGCTTTGATTAATGATAATACTGTCAAGACAAAGTGCATAATTGCTTTTCACCAAAATGTCTAAATATTTAAGAATTCTCCACTCCTAAATAGACCTGACTTCCTGCAATGACAAAAATTTTTATAAAAACAAAATCTTCTTTTTACTTACCTGCAGAGCGGTCATACAGTAAAAAAAAATGAACCACAAGCTTCACATAATGTAAAATCAAACAATCATTAAATAACAAATAAGGGGGTATGCTAATTATATTATTAGTAGAAAAAGGAGCGATGTCCACTAATATTCCTAGTTTGGCCCTGGTAATTAGAAATGTATAGTAAGTCCCTGACCTATGAACATCGGTTCCGGGAGAACGTTCATAAGTCGGATTTGTTCGTAAGTCTGAAAAAGTGAGTCTTATACACCTTAAACACAAATATACAATGTAAAGCATAAAAAACGATTTATGTTATAAGAACGAGTGATATCTACCATCTTTTTGCATCAGTCCATCTCTCAATTATTTTCACCTTGTTTCCATGGTTATTGCTTTGCACTTCCTAGCAGTTCCCTCCACATCATCACTGCTTTTCCTTTTGCTTCCGGACATCCTTGGCTCTAACTGAGCACTGTACTACTGTACACACTGTACAGTAAGCACACAGCAGCACAACTTTGACAATGTCCCGCAGTCTCGTGAGCTACTTCCGCTATTTGTTTGCATTTACGAATGTTCGTAATGCAAAGACTATTCATATCTGTGAATGTTCGCAACTCGAATGTTCGTAAGTTGGGTACTTACTGTAAATTTTTTTAAGTATATGTCTAGTTATAAACATTGCGCAATTATACATTTTTAAGCATTTTTAACCTCAGTTGCTCAACAAACTGGGTGTAAAAACAACTCCAGAATCAACACTTTCCTACACTAAACATTTTACTCTGGAAAAAACAACACTGTTTGCACTGTTTTAAATTAAACCAAACTAATATAAACAATAAGTGCAATTAACTGGAAAATGCACTAAAAAATGCAACAGTTAGTTTTGATGCAATTAATTAGATCAATTTGAATCAAGAGTGCTTATGTTTCTTACAACCAAAACTAATACTAATGTTTATACATACAAATACAACATTTTAAGCTGAAATGACAAATGATATTTTTAAAGATAAAAAATATAGATAAAATAAGATAAATATATAGATGACATTTATACCAGACGTACCTTGTTCAAATCAGTGTGAGATACATAGAATGCCATAAAATGAGTGTGGCCTCCTCATGAATAGCTTCTATTTAACAATAAAAAACAGCCTGTTGTTATAAAAGTTTATAGATGTTGCCATTTAGATGATGATTTTGAAAAATGCCAGGCACAGCTAAGTTGTACTTCCAAAACTTTTGGGTGAATGTAGCAAGTCATGTGCTTTTCTTGCCAGGGTAATATATTCCAAACTTTATTCACCATCTTCCTTATAGTGTGGGGATACAATGTGCTAGTGGGTCCACTTCCTGGCACATTTCCAACTATTTCAAATATGTGAAACATTTTGCTATATCCATATAGTTGCTTGATGGCACTTTATATATTAATGTATTTTATATGTCCTGTCCCTGAGCATATTGAGAATATGGAGGTGGTTGCAAGTACAGATGATATTTTAATGAACTAGAAGAGCAAGAACTAGGCAAACGTGAAACTACACAAGAACATGAGGTGCATATGAAAAATGCTAGACAATGAATGCTACAAATGAAAGAAACATGCTAGTGTTCATTAGATATTACTGTCTCAGGTGCATGTGCTTTTGTGATGTGCAGGGGCTGATTGTTAATGTAGTCATGATATCAATAACAATATATATATAATGTTTTTTGTGCTTATAGCACGTTTCACTTACTCACTCACTTTCTCCTTTCACCCAACAGTAGCTGTAATACATCCAACACAGGTAATAGATAAAATAGGAAGAAATATAACAAAAATACTAAAAGACCCAAATTCGGGTACAAAAATATAACAAAAAATATATCAAATAACAAAATATTACACAATTTAACAAAAATACTAAATACAGAGATTGAAGGAATAAATATGGAGAATGAGGTGAAAAACAAGATAAGTAGATAAGATAAGTGCAAAAACTGTGTGTTTATGAGTCCTGTGCAAATCTCAGGTTATTGAGAGTTCTATATAAACCGGAGTGTATTGTTTGTAGTGTGTGGTTTATTGTACAGTCCAGGACAGAGAGAAGAGTAGTGTCAGCACTGACTTATCCCACCCAAATACAAATTAAAGAGTCGTATGGGATGGGGGAGGAACAACCTCCTCAGTCTGACAGTGGAGCAGGGCAGTGACAGGAACCTGAGCCCACAATCGAGCCCGCCTTCCTCACCAGCTTGTCCAGTCATAAGGTGTCCTTCTTCTTTATGCTGCCTCCCCAGCACACTGCCTCATAGAAGAGGGCACTTGCCACAACAGTCTGATAGAACATCTGCAGCAGCTTTTTGCAGATGTTAAAGGAAGCCAGCCTTCTTAGGAAGTACAGCCGGCTCTGTCCTTTCCTGCACAGAGCGTCTGTGTTGGCAGTCCAGTCCATTCTTTCATCCAGCAGTACTCCAAGGTACTTGTAGGTCTTGACAAACTCCACACAGTCACCATTGATCGTCACAGGCTCAGGTTGAGGCCTGGGCCTCCTAAAGTCCACCACCATCTCCCTGGTCTTTGTAGTGTTAAGGTGCACACCATGCAACGAAGTCCTGTATCAGTTTTCTGTACTCTTCCTCCTGTCCCTTCCTGATACAGCCAACGATAGCAGTATCGTCCGCAAACTTTTGCATGTGGCAGAGCTCTGAGCTATACTGACAGTCCGAGGTGTAAATGGTGAACAGGACCGGAGAGAGAACAGTCCCTTGTGGTGCCCCCGTACTGCTGACCACAGTGTCAGACCTTTCAGCAGGATAATGTGCCATGCTACTAAGCAAAAATGGTTCAAGAATGGTTTGATGAACACAACAACGAGTTTGAGGTGTTGACATGGCCTCCAAATCCCCCAGATATCAATCCAGTGAAGCATTTGTGGGATGTACTGAACAAACAAGTTCAATCCATGGAGGCCCCACCTCGCAACTTACAGGAATTAAAGGATCTGCTACTAACATCTTGGTGCCAGATACCACAGCACACGTTCAGGGATGTAGTGGAGTTCAAGCCTTGCTGGGTCAAGGCTGTTTTGGAAGCAAAAGGGGGACCAACACAATATTAGGCAGGTGGTCATAATGCTATGGCTGATCTGTGAATGTCATTTGCTTAATCGCTTGGAATTCACATAACAAGATTCATTGTTATTGGGAAATGCACTTCCGACTGTTGATTCTGGAGAGTGGGCGCTCTGAAAAGGGAGATCAGATATTTCTTCTTAGAAATAGACAGAAAACAGATATCTGTACCATGATCTCCCAATCACCATATTTTAATGAAAAGACTGTGCTTGACCCTCTGGACTTTTACATCTCCAGGCAAGTTGACAAATCTGAACTACTCTAGCGTACACATACACCAGGACTTGAGTGCAGAATGAATACAGGTGCATAGAATAAGTAGGTTCTATTATTTTATCTCATGTCCCTTATTTTCTCATGACGCTCTTATGGCAACAACACTACTATTAATTAATATATGAGATATAAAAACAGAACACACACTCATGTACATAAACAAAGGTACACATCAAGAGAACAAGGATTGTATCCATCTTAAGAGTTTGTGTTTAACACCAATATTAAATAAAATATTAATATTGCTTCACTTTCACAAGATTATATGACTCCTTTCAATCTAATCTGTGGAATTTTACAACTGCTATATATCCAGGTGAAGCAGTGCCCTCCTGTTCACTAAGATTTTGTGTTCATTTTACATTTCCTAACCCCAAATGACAATATTTGATAAGACCTCTGCTTGTGTTTCAGTTAATTAGAAAATGCAGCCTTTTTGTTTATAATTTATTGCATTATTAGTAGAATGAATGGCAACTTTAAAAAGTCATTACTGTTTTACTCAACTCAATTAGATTTAGTTTTATTTGTATAGCACTTAAAATATATGTAAAGAGTTAAATATATAAAAGGTATAAAAACATAACTTACCCTCCTTTTCTTCCTCCATTCTTTTTCTTAGCCCTGCTGCTACTGTATGATGTTACCAACAAAGCATCATTTGACAACATTCGGGTAAGAACATTACAGAGTGCATTTGTTCCCTGCAGCAACATTCCCTAATAGCAGATAAAATTGATCAATTCATTCCTTCAGTCATTTAATGTAATAGCTTTATCCTAGTCTAGGTTGTGGTGGATAAGGAATCCAGGAACACTGGGCATTTGTGAAAATGTCATTGTGAAAATATCTGTCATATGTAAACCATCATCTATAATAGCTGAAAAAATTAAAAATATACCACTAAAAATAAAATTATATAGAATTTAGACATAATTGACAGGTTTTGTGAGAAATCTGTCAGATAGAAAATGTTTGTGCACATCTGTGGTTCTGTGGTAGAATCATATACTATGTGACCGTAAGTTGACCATCTCTGTGGTCAAGTCTCCCATTTGCTGTTATAAAAACCTCCACTCTTCTGGGAAGGCTTTCCACAAGATTTTGAAACATAACAGTGGGGATTTTGCTCATTCAACCACAAGAGCATTTTTGAGGTCAGGCACTGATGGTGAATGAGGCCTGAGGCACAGTCAGCATTTCATCTCAAATGTGTTCAGTGGGGTTGAGGTCAGGGCTCTGTGCTCTCAAGTTCTTCCTTCCTATGCAGACCATGTGTTCATGGACGTTGCTTTGAGCCCAGAGGCATTACCATGCTGGAAAAGGTTTGGTACTCTTAGTTTCCCCTTTGGAATTCTAGTAATACTACAACATATTAAGACATTTTATTTAACTGTGTGCTTCCTACTTTGTGGCAATAGTTTCGACCCAAATATGGGTATGATGTCAGGCATCCACAAACTTTTGGCCATTTAGTGTATGTTGACATTCAAACATCAATAGATAAGATAATCGATAAGAAAATAATGCTGGTGAATGTATTACCACTCTCCAACAGTTTTTGGTGAAAGTTGCCAGGTGCTTCTTGTGTGAAATATTATATATTAAAATAATTTATTATATTGTCTGGTTTAAGAGACAATATCTAAGTATCTTTGAGATATATATTTTACCTTTCTAACCAAACAATTAGATATTTCTATGCTATAACTGTTTTTCTAGTAGGAACTGCAGACGTTTTCCCTGCAGTCATCAGTCTCAATCAGATTCAAGACACTTTTGCCCACATTTATGGGCCTCTGGCAGTCTCTCATTATACTTATGCTTTTCCACAAGAAATGTCAAATTTGGTGATTGTATTACAAGTGGCCAAGAATTTGACAAGCAGTCAAGGTTTTCTATATAGTTCTTGTTTTGCTTATGCTGTCAACTGTTCAGTGGTCAAATTATATGTAATAGTTCATTATTTTATATTACTACAGCTTGAATTCTATACAATATTTAATACTCAGTACATTAATGGAAGAATCTGAATATATGCATATGTTTATGATCTAACTCATTTCTAGATGTTTTTTAACTATTTGTAGTGTAATACAAAATTGTCAGGTGGCAGAAGCAATTGGAAAATAGTGCTGTCATTAAGAGACATGCAGAAACACAACACAAAGACAGTGAAAAAGGGAAACCAGAGAACGAGAGCAAAGTTAAAAACCGGGATAATTATAGCAATGGATAGATCAGTCACACTGAACTAGATACTTTGCTGCATGTGTTGGTTTGTAGTTTGTTTATATGTGTGTGTGTGTTCAGAAACATGTACATGAATGAACTGAATGTTACTTTTTGTGGTGTTTTGGATTCTCTTTATGTGGTGTGTGTATGAGTAAAGGCCAGTGCTGTGTAGTGCTAGGGGATGTACTGTAGTTCTGAGGAGCATTGTGTGAAGGCTGCTGTGTAGTAGGGAGTTGAAATTGGTTGTCAGTGTGACAGTAGTATTAAAGCAAATTCATTTTGTTTAAATGTGTCATAATTTGACTTTTTTCCTATTTTGTTTTGCTTTGTTTTTCAAATCTTCATAAATACTATTTAATGTGTTGAATATTTGTTTTCTTATAGATCACATAGATCATATAATAATAAAAATTGTTATCTTTAATATGATTTTCTTGTAATATGTCACATGCTTATATACTGTATAAACAAAATTTTGCCATACATACTGTGGGGCGTCCCCAATTTGTTGCCACAATGTTCAAAGCACACAATTGTATAGGATGTTTTTATATGCTGTAGCATTATGTAGGATCCAAGGGCACCAGCAGGACAAAAACATCGTTACAGGGATAAAGAAGTCCACAGTAATTCTAAGTGTGTGGCGATAGGAACCATAATTTAATGGACTCCTGCATACAGACCCTGAGGAGCTGAGATAATTACTGCCTGCTTGTGCCAGCCAGATTTCAACTGTCCAGTGTACAACAAGGAGAGTGTGACCAAGGGAAGATTCATCATATCCTATAGCATTTCTCAAACATTTTCATTTTGGCTATTGACCAAGACCAAATTACTAGCCCAAAAGATAGCAGCCAAGAATCTTCAAGACCGAAGAGGTGACTCACTAGAGAGGGCCTCTGGAAGGGATTAAAGCAGGCTTCTCAAGAAATGAGACATTTTGATTTTCTTCTCCCAAAATTCAGCCTGTTCTCACCACAATTCTCACAATTCTTCCACAGGAATACAACTATTTTAACAGACTGCACCAGAACACTAGATAATCTAAAGGGCACACTGCCTTAACCACAGTTCTCACTTTTTCTCCTCTAGGTTGTATTTTGTATTTATTATGCCTGCAATCCCAAGGTCACTATTAATCGTTTTATTATTTAGCACTCATTATTATGGTTGATCAGTGAATTAACAGCCAAAATATGTCTTGTTTGGTATGTCTGTGATCATTGAATACTTTCCTAGATTTACATTTCTGGCATTTGGCAGACACTATTATCCAGAGTGACTGAGCATTGTGACATTTTATACAACTGAGGGTTAAGGGCCTTGTTTAGGGGCCCAGCAGTGGCAGCTTGGTGGACCTGGGATTCAAAGTGACAACGTTCCAATTAGTAGTTCAACACTTTAACCATTTAGTTACCACATCCCCCCGTGCTTAGCATCGTGTCAGATGAGCAAATTTATGTAGAATGTCACTGTATGTCTAACAGGGGAAAAGAAGAAACTTATTATGAACTGATTATGAAAATACTTTTCTAGTTGTGAAATAGTTTTATTATATATTGTTTATTATGTATTGTTTATAAGTACAGTGTATATTTTTATTCAATATACCTGAAAAGGGGGGAATTAGCGACACCCACAGGCAATGCGGGTGAAAATTAAGTTGCATCAGTCATTCATTCATCAGTCCCGGTTGAAGTGTAGAGGTGAATAGCAGGTAAAATCTCTCTCCGGTCATATTGTTATGTATTAATAGATATATTTTGATTTTATTTTGAAATTAAGTGTCACTTTGGGTATGTGTTTGGGGCAATTTTGTTTCCGATTAGACTAATAGGAAGAACTCAGTTTGCTATAGTAAATGAGTTTCAGGTGCTTTACACGTGGCCGAAGCGCGCTACATGTGTATGTAATCCGTATTTCTTTTATTTTTGTGTATTCACTTTGTTTATTTTTATTTGTATGATTTTTTTAACAGCTTTGTGACCGGATGAGCAGTATTTATGTATGTTTGGTGTTATGTGTATCCTCAGGTATCGTTTATTATTATAGAGACAACATACTGATTAATCTCATAGGCAGAGAATGCAATTTACACCCTAATTTAAGATTATGCTGACTGAGGGAAACACTGGGGGCAGCCAAACTAGAAAGGGTTAAAAAAAACTTCTAACACCTAAGAAATTTTGGGTTCTTGCAAATCAACAGCCTCAGAAAACTTTGTCAATCTTTAACCTCAAGAAAAATCATAACCTTCAAAATCAATAGAAGTTTCAGAACCTCAGCTAAGTCTGTAATGACCAGTTCCTGCGAATCCTACTGACTCCAGTCAAGACAGTGCCACAAACCACCTCTACCCTCATCGAGCATTCCCCTGAAATCTGTCTACAAAACTTGGCGAATCAGAATTGCTGGAAAATTGCTCTATACATTGACACTAGAGGGGAATCCCCATCTGGAGCCTTGTGCTCAAAGTGAGGTGCATGAGTGAGTGAGACCTGCACAGAGCCCTGTATCCAATCCCACCTAGGGTTAGAACTCAAACTGAGTACCCAACATGGGCATCACTAGGCCAGTTTTAGGTGGGCTTTAGCCCTCCTAACATTTCTACTCAGCACCCCTAAACAATCTGTGATTCTCTGTAAACTGTACACAAATTCGTGATCGCCTCAGTCCCCTTTAAATTTCATATGAGCCCCCCTTAAATGAAAATCCTATAATCGTCCCTGGTACCCAACCCTGCTAATGCTCTTTGGGCTGTATGGGCAAATTTCCTTAGCCATGTTACATAATCAGGTTGAAGATTGGAGGTTATTATAAAATTAAAGAAAACTAAATCTAGAATGGAATATTCAAACCTCGTCTGGGTGTGATGGTCAAGTGTCCACAAACCTTAGCCCTATGAGAGGTTGGCAGGCTGTTTTTAGATTAGATTTACTTTAGTCTTTGACTTAGACTGGCATACATTAATGTTCTCCTTTGTTCATTAAAAAGCTCTTCTGCTCCTTAAGCACATTTGTATCAGCTTGTTGCTCTAGTGTTATAAGTGAGATAATTTTCCCATGAGAAATGTGCAGCTCGACTATTTAATTGTATTTGAACTCTGTGCTTATTTTTCAGCTTAGCTCCCTTATATTTCCATTTGTTTATGTGTAACAGAGTAATTCTACAGCTTAATTTGGGGATTCCATTTTATTACAATACTCTTGCTTATATAATGTCACTGCTAGGTTAAATCAAAAATGCATCTGCCAGGACACTCAGTGAATATTACATCCTGCATCACTCAATAACACAGACTCTATTTCTCATTACAAATTCAAGACCCTTAGCCAGCTAATGAACTACAGACTGCATCATATTACCTGGGCAATCTTCAGTTCTTTATGAAATCTCCTTCTAGCAATCTGTCGGTAACAATACAGAGCCTTTTGTTTTGATTGACATTCTTGTTTTGAATGAATTCTATATAGTTTACGAGTTTACCCTAGCCTGGCATATTCAGTTACTATGTCTTTCACCCTGAATTCGCATCAACCTTGGGATTGTCTGCGATGATCTTTTAATAACCCTGCATTTGCATTTTAGCCAGCTCACTAGCCAGTCTACTCATTTAACCCATTTAATGTGACATATGTAATTAAAAATTAAGACAATTAAACCAAGTTTATGAAATCTAATCCACTGCTTTGCTAAGAAATTGTGGCTATCATATTTCTTTTTAAAGTTAGTTCACAGATATGCTTGTAGTGTACTCTTCGCACAATTATTAATCAGTCTTCTGCTATACTGATGAACATGCATTGTTACCAAACCTTATTTTCAATAGGTACGTGCATGCTGAATGAAAAATTCACAATACAGTCTGGAAGACTCTGCACTGAAATGAAAAATAAAGATATTAATCCAAAAATGTAGAAAGATGGAATGGATTTTTTTTAAAAGAGTAGGCTATTTTCATTTCTTTCGAAAGGGGGCCTAGGAAAAAAGAAAAAATGTCATTAAAAAGACTGACTGAACAATTGTCTGTGAGCAAAAGATGTTATGTAAATGCTGAAAAATTTTGTGTGCAGTATAACCCAGAATTGAGGGAGTAGTGGCTCAGCAGTCATGACATCAAAACCACAACAGTGGCATCACCAAGCTCCCACTGTTGGGTCCTTAAGCAAAGAATTTAACCCTGCCTTAACCAAGGAAAAATGCAGGGACAGCCATAAGGATGAAGAGATTCAACCATAAATCTTATTCGTCTCAAATCTTAAATCTTATACAGAAGCTTCAGTTAGAAATGCAGGTTACAGTACAGGATCTAAAATGTATGCTACCAGAAGCTTTAGCATTTACTTTAATGTAGTCAACAAATTCAAAGGACATCAAAACATCCTCCCACCCCAAGATCCATAACTTCAAAAACCATGTCACACCCTTCAAGGATTGGTTGTGGCACTGGAAACACATGGTTAAAAATATTGTGAGCAAAAGAATCTCAACAGCATACTAAACAAACCGAGGCAGATACTGAGAACCAAAGTACCATTATCTTAATTAACATTTCTTATTTATTATGCGTTGAATCAGGATTAAAGGGTATTTTACATTAATGCTCAAAGGATTATTAAGCATTTTAAAAGAGATTATAAAGGAGGATTTTGTTATCTGATCAAGCAACCATGTCAACAACACAGATTATGTGCTGTCCCCATTTGCTGGCTCATTTGCATTCCTCATGGGTGTGGAAGAGACTAATCACCCTTACACATCCTAGAGAACTATTGTATTTTACTTACACCATTTTCTCAGCATTTTTGTACATGTTAAGATTAACTTATGATGATTCTCTCTCTCTCTTCCCCACTCACATTTTCCCAGCTACTGATTAAAAGTTTACTCAGCCACATGAATACTCATAGTTTAAAAATTAAAAAAATTTCATTCTTTCAACAAACATCAAAGTATTTGCTCATTATATGCTCTATGTCTGATATTACCATTATTCTGAATTCTTGGTTTTGACTATTGCTTTTCCCTCGTTTACCTGTGTTTTTGCCACTGCCTTTGATATTCTGTTTGTTGATTGCCTGACCATTGCCTGCTTCTGATTATGATTTTGATCATAATATTGTTTTTAATTGTTTGCTTGCACTTTGATTAAAGATCATATATTTGCATTTGCATCCACTTAATGCAGGTTTTTCATGACAATTACAGATAGAATCCCACTGGGTTTTGTGATCATTCCTAAACTAGCAATATTAATCACTAAGGACACTCCTGGACTATCTGAAATTTGAATATGAATAAATTCTCTGCACATTGCAAAATGTAAATTTTAATTTGATAGTTTTTTAAACATTATTCCTCATAGCTAATAGACTATTATAGCTATTATAATCTAGTCATATGTGCTGCCTTCTCAGTGATTGCATGCACTGCTAGTTTCTTAATTTTATCACTGCAATGATGACACTCTCAAATTTGTGTCATTCACAATGTGTGCAGGCAGTTCTTGTAGGGCAGAGGTTTGTTCAAACAAAAGTGGATCTCTAGAAAGGAGTTAACATTTTTATTTGCACTTGTTATTTTTAATACTTCTATGTTGAGATAAGTGACCCTTGATTCCCAAATACCCATCATTTAGAGTTACCATTCTGTATTAACTGTATTAACCTAGGTGTACATCTAAACTCTGAAGATTTACATCTAGATTTTCTTCTACTTGCTGATTTTAATGCTAATCTGTTCAATTTAATATTTTAGAAAAATATATTAAAAATTAAAGAGTGCCAATTGAAGAGTTAAATCCTTCAAGTGACCCACATTTTTGAGTACACACACTGTTAGTAACTATTTACTCAAGTTAATAAAACTAATTAATGTATGGACATGTAATAGAGATTTATTCTGCAACCATAATGTGAATTACAGTTTCTGCTTCTTATTTCAAAGCTGAGAGCCACCCACTTAATTTGCTGCCATTAAAGGATTTTAAATGCCAGCAGGTGCAGGTGGTCACACTATATGCTACTTTTTGCATGACTAGACATCAGATCCCATTACATTCATCACATGCACACAATATATTCAAGCTTATTACATTTGTGGCCTTGATAGCTTGTGGTCCATGTAAGACAGCCTAATTAGTATTCAAACCGTTTGCCAAAATAAATTATTTCCATAATAAAGAAATGTGTACAGTATTGGCATGTTGTGAAATACTACATAATCACAAGAAACAGAACCAGTGCCAGTCAATATGGATATAATTAAAATGTATATATCAATAAGTCAACCTAAAGGCAATGTTCTTGTTGCAGGTTTCATACAATGTATAATTGTCATACACAGTTAATTGTATTCACACAGTGAGACTATATTTCCACTGACTAATATGATGCTTGTGATACTCCTGAGCACTAGCCCTTGCTCAAACCATTGTGTTCAGTTATAGTTCTCACTGCTATACCTCCCTAGCAGTTCTTGTATAATTTATTGTCTGGCACTTGGATCACAGGTGGTTCCTTTAATTGGGTTGAATTTGATCTCACTTATATGTCCTTTTTGATAAAATCATCTTTCAGTTTAAATATAAGGCAGCATGATTGCCAAAGTAGGTTTTTGCTGTGATGAATAGTCCAGTAGCAGATTAGAGGAAATAGACAGATCTTGTAAAGTCATGTATTTTAGAGGTCACTTGTCATTGTGACTGATTGCTGTTGTATTGATGTCTTGAGTCTAGGAGAATTCACTTGTGTTTGAGGATGAGCCCCTGACAGAGGGTCAATCCCTGACAAAATCTCATCAGTCAGGTTCATTTATCATACAGAAATCCAATCAATACAGTCTTTCTGTATTATTTTTGATATACTTCAATGACATTTCAGAACGTATGTACATGCCATACTTGCTGTTTTTGAAACTCTCGACCATATGATTTAGCAGCCAAGGGCAATTCTCAAATAATAATACAGCTTCTGTAACCTCTTCATAACAAATGGAATTAATGTCTTATGCGATCAATACTGAGCTGGTAATCCTATTGGCTCATAATTTTTTTTAAATTGACTACATAAATCAATGATTAAAGAAAAAATATAGTGTTCATGATATACATTTGGTTGATAGTTTATGCACCTAGTATCTAGTATCTCCATAATTTACAGAATGCCAGCAATTGTTATGCATTACAGTTTGTCTTGAAACAGAAAATCTCTCACAAGATTTATTGATCACCATGTTTTGTACACATTTCAGTAATTACTGTCAGGAAATGCTGGACTGTTCCCTGCCAGGCCTGAGGAAGGCGCTGGCAGGTGAACCTCAGAAGCCTGCTTGTTCGTGTGTGTCTTGTGATTACCTGTCCTATTCTCTCCCCTGATTGTCTCACCTGTACCCAGTTTACCCTAATGTCTAGCCCTATAAATAGGGATCCTTTTGTGCCTGTTCCGTCTTTATTTTCCATTTTTAACCACACCATGTCTCGTATCCTGTTTGTCTTCCCATGTCGTGTCTTCATGTGAATAAAAGCAGCGCTTCGCTGAATTTTATGTCTGGGTCTGCATTCAGCCGCGTGCTAGCGTGGGCACGCACCATGGACGGCCTGGGTTCGCGCCCCGCCTAGGGCGAGGATCCCGGCTGGGACAATTACACATTCTTTCATTTGTAAATTGACATTTTATGAATTTATTAATATCTTTGAATTGACACTATTAGGTTTTAATAAATATGCTTGTTCATATTCATGAAGTCCATTAACTAATTACCCAAAATGTTTTTGCAGTGTGCTGAAACAACTGTCATAGCAAAAAATATGTTTGAAAAATTTTGTATTGTGTCTCTACTAACCTTCGGCTTTATGCCAAAATATTCTGGCATACAAGTATAAGCACAGTATGTTGACTAATTTTTGTGTAATGTCATTATAATAGCAGACAATTATTTGCTAATTTCATACATAGTTTATATTCAGCTTTATAAATACATTTGTGACCCCAGATTGTGCCAGTCACATATGGTCTTCCTCGTAAACTATATTAAAAGGTTGCTGTTCTCAGGGAAGCAAACACTTGGAGGTAGAATGCAAATGCAGGTTGTTTATTACAAATCGTCACAAAATTAGGAATATTCCAAAAATTAGACAACAGTTAAAAAATAGGGGCAGAAAGTGAAATAAGACTTATAAGAAGTGAACAATCCAACAAATGTCAGGCAAAGAGCAGGGACAAAACAAGCACAAGTTAATTAGACAATAAACAGGACCCAGTCAGGCTAGGCAAAATTGTAGTCGAGAACAAAGAAAAAACTAAATCTAATAACCAGGTAACCAGGCTTGGTAAATGTCAGAAACAACTAACTGTATACTTTGCAAAGTGCACAGTGAAACAGAGGTGCTTATAAAACAAATGAACACAATTAGAATGATGGTGTCTATAATCATGGGAGTGCAGGCGGTTGCTGGAAGTGAGAGTCCATGGAAGTCATGTTTGTAAGCCACGGTGAAGCTTATGATGTATGTAAAGTACATTCACAGCCATATTTAGGGTGTCTGTATGGTGCCATCTAGCAATCCATGGTTATCATTAGGTTAGCCATGTGGGGGCATTCTCTGCAGCAGCCATAATATTCAGGTGAACAAGGCTCCATCCAGAATTGTGGCTCAGGCAGGACCTAAGAGCAGACGTAGTCAGGCACAGTAGTGTAGTATGTAGATTAACAGTAAGAGAGAGAGAGAGAGAGAGAGAGAGAGAGAGAGAGAGAGAGAATTAATCATCATAAGTTAATATTAATTACCATATAAAAATGCTAAGAAGAAATGCTGAAAAAAAAAAAAATGTTCTCTTGCGCAGGTAATCAGTGAAAATGTGCTGCACCTGGCTATGCCTTTGTATAAGCTCTCCAAGTGCCTTACTCTGCATGCAGACATAGTTCTGTGCCAACCAACTGAATGGTGTCATGCTGCTCTGAGGTTTAGATTTATCTACCTGGTTTGGAAAATGTGCTCTATTTTTGATGGAGCCATTTCTGGTTGTTACAATGGGTCAGGCATTTTCTTGGTATGGTCTGCTTGTGAACTATGATTGGGGTGGATGAAAGACCATTGTTCCAAAAATGTTGAGTAGCTTTACAAAATTTAAAAAGTTAATATTAAAATATGAGTAAATATTAGAATATTACCTTTATTTAAAACAATACTGAAACCTGGGATGAAGATCAAAGCCATCTTATTAATTTAGTTTTTAATTTTTCAATGCTGTTTGATCGATGATGTCCTATTTATATAATCATTCAATTTATTTAGCATTAATCATTTCACTGTGAATGGGGCAGCAAATAATACTGTCATTATTGAGTAGCAAAAATCTATGCCATGAAGCATAACAGTATAGCTGACTGATGTAGCAGTATGGACATAAAAGTGTTACTTGAAACTTTAAACTTTAAATCTCCCAACTTGGAGATTTATCCATAATACATCACTGTGGAGATTATGACAAATGGAAATGTAACATGTTGCATTTATAGGGATTGGTCACTGGCATATCATACTATTAGAGTCTTCTACACTGCTGAATCAACTACTAGAGTCAGTTCAATGTTTTCCTGTCACAGCGGTGTTTAAATATTAGTTGACACAGTGGTGAAATTCTGTTAGATATTTACAAATGTAGAGAAATAGAGATCACACAAATTTAACTACATAAAAGTGGGTTGATCTTCATAAATAATGCAATGGGCCAGATTAGACAACATCAAATGACCCAAGGGCCAATCACCAAAATATTAAAGTTTAAAATGATAAAATTTAATTTAAGTGGAAGAACTGCAGCAGGATATCATCTAGCAGCTGTAGTTGTAAGACATAAATGTATAAATTTGTACTTATTTTAGCAAATATGACATTGGCCACTATAGTAAAAGAGTCTATCAAGAAATTCCATAATCTCCACTTATTAGCCCTAGTAAGGTTCTGTGCCACATTTGTTCTGATAAGAAGTTGCTTCTGCCAGTATAGACTCCAACTGTTTCAATTTCTTTTGCCTCTCTTATTACCCTTATTGCAGTGATAATTTCATAATGTCTACTGATATTAAATTCCTTAATTGCTGCAACAGTCTTGAAACGTGAGGCACTACAGAGACGAGGCTAAAATAGAGCTCTATGGCAACAAACACTCAAAGCATGAGTGTCATAGAAAAAGGATGATTTTACAGAAAAAAAACTGACCCCCACTTTAAATTTGGCACCTAGGCACCTTGTTATGATACAATGGCATTATTATGTATGTACATAAAAATAATGGTTCAGTTACACAGAATAAAGTTTTTGACATGGCTATCATAGTCCTCTGATTGAATCCCCACTAAAATCCTTTGGGGTTAGCTGAAGAGGAGAGAGCACAAGAGATCACCAAGAATGCTTGAGGATCTGTAGAAATACTTGGAGTGGTATCAGAGTTTTTGCTCTGTATTTTCAGATCTCATCAATTATTAAAGGAGAAGCGTCAGCTGTCCAATGGGAGGTTGGATAAGCTACTAAATTCAGGGATATCTATTATTGTAACACATTTTTTTGAAAATACATTTTACTTTGAATTTACTTCAAATAAAGGTTAGATTTTTTTCATATTTTTAGTGTGAGATTAATCTAATTAACCACAGCCATTTCTTTCATGACTTAAGAAAGCAATTAATTGTGGATCTGTGTAACTGTGAATGATTCAGGGAAAACATTGACCCCAGCTCCTCTGGACATCAGTATATTAATGTGACACAGAGCGGCATGGTTAATTTAAGGTTCTTATACGAATGCATTTCAGAGTAATATCCTTTAGGCTGTGGTACACTTTACACTGTTTTCTGCACACAAGCTCGTTGCTCATTTAAATGTAACATTGCTTTTTAAATGTAACTATGAAGGTAAGGTGCAGAATGTTAACTTTATTGTAAATGTAATTGCATATACAGTAATACCTCGCAGATACGCGTCTCACGATTCGCGGCTTCAGTGATCGGTGAAATTTTCTTTGGAATATAACTAATTTGCAAATCCTGCAAAAGTTTTTACGGCTAATTTTGTGGCAATTTATACATTTTCATGCTTTTTAATGTGAAATTAGTAAGAAAAGTTTAGTTTATTAATTAAGTAATATAAATATAAAGGTAAAATCAACAAAATATCAATATAAATAAAATATAAATGTTATTTTAATGATATTGAATGTCGCCGAAATCATTACGACATCCTATTGGCTGGAAGGGTTGGAAGTAGTCAATCACAGAGTGTTAACAGTTTTATCTAGCTGCTGATTGCCTGGTAGCTATGTCGCTTTCTATGTGTGATGTCTTTTTTTTACAGGCGATACTGTACTCTATTTTTATGTCAACCATTTATTTCTTTTTTAAGGGTAATGAATTAAGCTAACTTTTAAATGAAATTAAAGTGTTTTGGGAGCATGATTGGGGTCATATTTAGGGTTTAAACTCCAAAAATAAGTAATAATAAGTATTAGCATTTTTAGGGACTCCACCGAACATCCGCGGTGGTCATTTCCGGGGCGGCAGTCATCGTGGACGGAGCACTTCCAGGTTCACCACTCTTTGTGCGCCCCAGCGCTATATAAACACGCTGTTGGCATGCCTTCCTTGCCAGATGATCTCTCCTGGGTTGATGTTGAATCGTCCTGTCTTTTGTCTCTGCCAGTCTTTCTCTGTTGTCACCTTCAGCTGGATTTCTCACTCTGTGTTTTGGATTAACCTATTCAGAGTTATAGCTCAGGACTCTTCCTTTGCAAGGACCTTTGGCTGCTCGTGTGTGTTGTCCTTTGTTTCTCTTCCCTGGTAATTGTTGGCTTGGACTTTTTGCTGTTGTGTTGCTTCACCATCGTTGCTGATTTTGTGCCCAAGTTCGTCAGGTGAACGTTTTTGGGCCACACTCCTGTCTCTGTTCATCCTAATAATATTAAAGATAAAGAGACAAGAGTCTTTATTGTCATTGTAGTGATACAACGAAATTTGGTTGGTAGCTCTCAGAGACCAGCAGCAAAAAGCAGAGTCAAATTTACATTATAACAATATAAAGAAATATAAAATAAAAAATATTATAAAAAAATACAATATAAGAATAAGAATATACAGAGAAATACCAAAGATGAATAAATACAGAGTTGATGAATGAACAGGGTGATGCAGGTTCCTTAGTCTGTTTGTGTGTGCCTGATTGTCCTATACCTTTTGCCTGATGGGAGGGGCACAAACAGTTTGTGTCCTGGGTGGGTTGGGTCCTTAATGATGTTGCTAGCTCTCTTGTGTAGACGGCTAGCATAAACCGTGTCTAGTTTGGGAGGCTTGGTTCCTACAATCCTTTGTGCAGTCTTGACTATCCAAACCAGGTCTCTACGGTTCTCTGTGGTGCAGCTGGTGTACCACACTGTGATGCAGTGGCAGAATGCTCTCTATTGTACTCCTGTAGAAATTTACTAGGAGCTGAGAGGGTACTTTGGCTTTGTTAAGTTTTCTTAGGAAGAAGAGCCTTTATTGAGCTTTCTTCACTAAGTAAGTGAAGGTCCATGTTAAGTCCTTTGTTATGTGCAGACCCAGGAATTTGATGTTGTTAACCCTTTCCACCTCTGTACCGTTTATATGGACAGGTGGAGGTGTCGTTTTCTGGGTTCTCCTGTAGTCCACAACGATCTCCTTTGTTTTCGTGGTATTCAGAACCAGGTCGTTCTCCACACATCATTCAACCAAATGTTGGACCTCCTCTCTGTAGTGTGTCTCGTCATGTCCTGATATCAGTCCCACTATTGTGGTGTTGTCAGCAAACTTAACTATGGTGTTGGAGGAGTGGATGGGTTTGCAGTCATGTATGAATAGGGTCGATGCTTTGGTGATATCGATCTTTCTCAGCATGGATCTCACCTGGTGGCTCTCGAGGTCGAGTGCTGGCTCATCCCCGGGCAGTGGTGTTGTCTGAGTTTCCCCCTGGCTGGTCTGATTATCAAAGCATGCAAAAAAACTCATTCAGGGTGTCAGGAAGTGTAGTGTCATGGGTGGTCAGTGGGGTGCTGCTCTTATAGTCTGTTATGGCTTTGATACCCTTCCACATGCTGCAGGGATTGTTTTTTATGAAGTGGCCCTCGATCCGCTGCTGATATCTCTGCTTGGCTTCTTTGATGCCCTTTTTCAGCTCTCTCCAGGTATTACTATAAGCCAGTCTGTCCTCTGACCAGTAGGCAACATCTCTCGCCTTCAGCAGAGAGCGCACATTCCTGTCAAGCCATGGTTTCTGGTTGGGAAACACCTTGATGGTCTTGGTGGTTAGCATGGTGTCGGTGCAGAAGGCTATGTAGGCCAAAACGGATGAACTATATTCCTCCAGGTCTGCACTCTGTGCAAACAACTCCCAGCCTGTGTTTTCAAAACAGTCCTGCAGCTGTGAGGTAGACCCCTCTCTCCATACTTGGACAGTTCTGAAGGATGGTTGTGTTCTGCAGATGAGAGGTCTGTAGGATGGAGTCATCTCTATGGAGATGTGGTCTGAAGATTCAAGATTCAAGAAGCTTTTATTGTCATTTCAACCACATATAGCTGACGCAGTACATAGTGAAATGAAACAACATTTCCCCACGACCCTGGTGATACATAAACATACAACATAAAGTTCAAACACAAAAAAACACCAACACAGAGCTAGGACAGAAGTTTGTCCTAGCCACATAAAGTGTGCAACTAGGTGCAAACAGAGCAAAGACAGGACAATGCAGAAAAAATAAGTAAAAAAAAAACAACACAAAAACAGACACATAGTGCTGAAAGAGAACATGTGCAATTAAATTAAAATGAAATGATGTAATATATATATATATATATATATATGTATATATATATACACTATATTGCCAAAAGTATTCGCTCACCCATCCAAATAATCAGAATCAGGTGTTCCAATCACTTCCATGGCCACAGGTGTATAAAATCATGCACCTAGGCATGCAGACTATTTTTACAAACATTTGTGAAAGAATGGGTCGCTCTCAGGAGCTCAGTGAATTCCAGCGTGGAACTGTGATAGGATGCCACCTGTGCAACAAATCCAGTCGTGAAATTTCCTCGCTCCTAAATATTCCACAGTCAACTGTCAGCTGTATTATAAGAACATGGAAGTGTTTGGGAACGACAGCAACTCAGCCACGAAGTGGTAGGCCACGTAAACTGACGGAGCGGGGTCAGCGGATGCTGAGGCGCATAGTGCGAAGAGGTCGCCAACTTTCTGCAGAGTCAATCGCTACAGACCTCCAAACTTCATGTGGCCTTCAGATTAGCTCAAGAACAGTGTGCAGAGAGCTTCATGGAATGGGTTTCCATGGCCGAGCAGCTGCATCCAAGCCATACATCACCAAGTGCAATGCAAAGCGTCGGATGCAGTGGTGTAAAGCACGCCGCCACTGGACTCTAGAGCAGTGGAGACGCGTTCTCTGGAGTGACGAATCGCGCTTCTCCATCTGGCAATCTGATGGACGAGTCTGGGTTTGGCGGTTGCCAGGAGAACGGTACTTGTCTGACTGCATTGTGCCAAGTGTAAAGTTTGGTGGAGGGGGGATTATGGTGTGGGGTTGTTTTTCAGGAGCTGGGCTTGGCCCCTTAGTTCCAGTGAAAGGAACTCTCAATGCTTCAGCATACCAAGACATTTTGGACAATTCCATGCTCCCAACTTTGTGGGAACAGTTTGGAGCTGGCCCCTTCCTCTTCCAACATGACTGTGCACCAGTGCACAAAGCAAGGTCCATAAAGACATGGATGACAGAGTCTGGTGTGGATGAACTTGACTGGCCTGCACAGAGTCCCGACCTCAACCCGATAGAACACCTTTGGGATGAATTAGAGCGGAGACTGAGAGCCAGGCCTTCTCGTCCAACATCAGTGTGTGACCTCACAAATGCGCTTCTGGAAGAATGGTCAAAAATTCCCATAAACACACTCCTAAACCTTGTGGACAGCCTTCCCAGAAGAGTTGAAGCTGTTATAGCTGCAAAGCGTGGACCGACGTCATATTGAACCCTATGGATTAGGAATGCGATGTCACTTAAGTTCATATGCGAGTATTTGGCAATATAGTGTAAATATATACATATATATATATATATATATAATATAAAACGGCCTGACAACACGCATTGTGCAAAAACATAGTAGCAGCGGTAGAGGTAGTGCAAGCAGAAATAAACATAAACATAGCAGCAGATGAAATATACGGGCTGAGGTAGTGCAATAAGTAATGAACAATATAAGTCTGTTCACACAGGTGAGAGAGAGTGTGTGTGTGTGTGTGTGAGAGAGAGAGAGTGTGTGTGTGTGTGTGTGAGAGAGAGAGAGAGAGATAGAGAGCGAGAGAGAGAGAAAGAGTTTTGTACAGTTCAGTCCTGGGTGTTGAGGAGCCTGATGGCTTGAGGGAAGAGACTGTTACACAGTCTGTTTGTGACGGTGAGTGATCTTTTCAGCTGTCCTCATTATCCACTGAAGGGTCGGTGCAGTTCCCAAACCAGGCAGTGATGCAGCTGCTCAGGATGCTCTTGATGGTCCCTCTGTAGAACACAGTCAGGATGGGGGGAAGGAGATGGGCTTTCCTCAGCCTCCTCAGGAAGTAGAGGTGCTGCTTGGCTTTCTTGGTGATGGAGCTGGTGTTGTGTGACCAGGTGAGGTTCTCTGCCAGATGAACACCAAGGAATTTGGTGCTCTTTATGATCTCCACAGAGGATCCATCGATGAACAGCGGAGAATGGTCACTCTGTGCTCTCCTGAAGTCAACAACCATCTCTTTAGTCTTGTCGACGTTCAGGGACAGGTTGTTGGCTTTACACCAGGCTATTAGTTGTTGCACCTTTTCTCTGTATGCTGACTCGTCGTTCTTGCTGATTAGATCCGCTATGCTCGTGAGCCTTACAAATCTGCTCCTAAGAAAAACTATACATTGAAAGCTTAAAGGCTTTCCTTCCACGTTAACTGAAATATTGCCAATTTAGTTTGACGCCATTTACATACTAGTTTCCTAGCTGATTTAAGCTAGTGTGTGGTCACTTCACTGTTCTGGCACCCAGGTGATGGAATAAACATCCCCTACATACCTGAGTTATGTCGATAAAGACAAGGTTTACCAATGTTGTGGTCAAAGAACTCAAGTGGTTTGCACAAAGCCTGTTTTACACTGAACACCTTAGGGATGAAGTGGAATGCGCAGTGGATGCCCAAAATTACTGTCCATTCAAAAAATCAATCTTTACAACTGTAGTAAGGTTGTAGAAATCCACACCATATATATGTACATATTGTATTTTTCTATGTTATATATATATTTATACATATTATATTATATTATATTATATTATATTATATTATATTATATTATATTATATTATATTATATTATATTATATTATATTATATTATATTATAGTCACATATATATTTGTGTATGCATATCCAATAACTATTGAATTTTCATAATTTATTATGTCTTTAATTTCTAGTATGTTAGTTTTTATTTTTCCTATTTTTCTCTAAATATTTTATCTATATCCTTGTATTTTTCATGTCCACACACTTTAAATTTTCTCTATTCTTCTTTCTTCAAAACGAAGGACAGTCATAAAAAGCATTTCACTACATGTCGTGTATGATTTCGTATGTGATAAATAAAATTTGAATTTGAATTTGAAACCAAGCCTGGTAGATGGACTACAATAGCAGAAGACCACATTGCATTCAACTCCTGTTGGCCAAGAACAGGAATCTGAGATTAAGTTCTTAGACAACAAATCCATTGAGACATTATGTGTGATGATCGAACATATTGCAAGTGTACTCATTTAATTGGTCTACACTTCAGGAAGACTGATGCAAATTGGCCAGAATGGGAAAAATGAATAATGATAGCTTCAGACATATAACACATGACTTCACATTCTATCACATACTGCATGCACCTATACAATTAAGCTACAATATTAATTTTAGTATATTTTGTCTTTCGCTCTTTTAATGTAAGCAGAGTATATTTATGTATACATTATGCTCATGAGTAGACTAATTGTATATATACACTATATTGCCAAAAGTATTCGCTCACCTGCCTTGACTCGCATATGAACTTAAGTGACATCCCATTCCTAATCCATAGGGTTCAATATGACGTCGGTCCACCCTTTGCAGCTATAACAGCTTCAACTCTTCTGGGAAGGCTGTCCACAAGGTTTAGGAGTGTGTTTATGGGAATTTTTGATCATTCTTCCAGAAGCGCATTTGTGAGGTCACACACTGATGTTGGACGAGAAGGTCTGGCTCTCAGTCTCCGCTCTAATTCATCCCAAAGGTGTTCTATCGGGTTGAGGTCAGGACTCTGTGCAGGCCAGTCAAGTTCCTCCACACCAGACTCTGTCATCCATGTCTTTATGGACCTTGCTTTGTGCACTGGTGCACAGTCATGTTGGAAGAGGAAGGGGCCAGCTCCAAACTGTTCCCACAAAGTTGGGAGCATGGAATTGTCCAAAATGTCTTGGTATGCTGAAGCATTGAGAGTTCCTTTCACTGGAACTAAGGGGCCAAGCCCAGCTCCTGAAAAACAACCCCACACCATAAATCCCCCCTCCACCAAACTTTACACTTGGCACAATGCAGTCAGACAAGTACCGTTCTCCTGGCAACCGCCAAACCCAGACTCGTCCATCAGATTGCCAGATGGAGAAGCGCAATTCGTCACTCTAGAGAACGCGTCTCCACTGCTCTAGAGTCCAGTGGCGGCGTGCTTTACACCACTGCATCCGATGCTTTGCATTGCACTTGGTGATGTATGGCTTGGATGCAGCTGCTCGGCCATGGAAACCCATTCCATGAAGCTCTCTGCGCACTGTTCTTGAGCTAATCTGAAGGCCACATGAAGTTTGGAGGTCTGTAGCGACTGACTCTGCAGAAAGTTGGCGACCTCTTCGCACTATGCGCCTCAGCATCCGCTGACCCTGCTCCGTCAGTTTATGTGGCCTACCACTTCGTGGCTGAGTTGCTGTCGTTCCCAAACACTTCCACGTTCTTATAATACAGCTGACAGTTGACTGTGGAATATTTAGGAGCGAGGAAATTTCACGACTGGATTTGTTGCACAGGTGGCATCCTATCACAGTTCCACGCTGGAATTCACTGAGCTCCTGAGAGCGACCCATTCTTTCACAAATGTTTGTAAAAACAGTCTGCATGCCTAGGTGCTTGATTTTATACACCTGTGGCCATGGAAGTGATTGGAACACCTGATTCTGATTATTTGGATGGGTGAGCGAATACTTTTGGCAATATAGTGTATATATATATATATATATATATATATATATATATATATATATATATATATATATATATATATATATATATATATGAACATTGTCATCTTATAATGTAAAAGATATTTCTTGTTTTTTAAGTAAATGCAATAATGAAGGAGGTTGTTTGTTTAATACAGTAATGAAGCTGTTGGGAGGAGCAGCAGTGCTGATGCACTTGAACCAGGTAGTGCTTTGTGCAAAACTGATTTCAGGCAGCTTAATGCTGTTAAGGCAGCTTTAATGAACATAAAAATAAAGACCTACTGATTTTGCTTGCTACATAAAGGAATTTTGGCTTAGATAACAAGAAGATAACTGAATAAATTGTCAAACTGAATGTGGAAAAAAGGTTTAATATTATGTTGTGCCGAAACAGAAAACAGGATATCACACAACACAAAAAGAGCTGTGAATGATGGTGCCAGTGAGAGAGAAATCAAAAGAGCAGTATCTAATATACTGGTAACTATCCTTAGGCTGTTGTCAGGACTGTGTGTGCAATAGTAGGAGGTGGAATGATGGTGTCATTTGTAACAACAGCTGAGCATTGGCATTTTCAGCAGAGTCAATTGGTGGAAACTAGAAGGCCACAAATGGCAAACAATTGAATTTTATTTTATTTATAGGTCATTTACCATTTTAACTAGCACTGTATTTCTGCTATGATGAGGCCTAAATACTGACTCATATATATCATGAATGTTACTCCTATGTAGGTATGACCACAACTTCTGTGCTACAACTTTTCCTTGGATCTGGAAATTAGATTTTGGCCTGGTGTTGGACAGCTAACAGTGGTCAGGTCATTTTGAATTGCTTGATTCAGTTACTTAAAAAAAAAAAAAACACCATACTCAAGCTGAATACTTAAATGGGGTTTGGTGGGAGATCATCATAAGAACTCAAAGGCAGCAGACATTTCTCTGAATGCTGTGAAGGCCTTTGACCAGACTGAATAGAGTGATTTGTTCTCAGTGCTGTAATGGTTTGGCTATTTGAATTGGGGTATAATTCCAGGTTATTGATCACGATGCTTTATGCTTTTTCTAAATGAGAAAATTCATTAATTTTGACAATTTTGAATGAATTTCTTTTGACAGCCTCCTGATTGTAGAAACCTGGTGTCATGATTCATGTCCATGTTTTTCTCACATTTTACAGTATCTTCTGTTTGCCTTAGCCTGGGCATGGGAGGATGATGTGAATACCAATAAGGTTTCTGATGACATTTTTAGGTAGAGTTTTTAAAGAATACATTCATGTATATATACATATACACACAGAGTAGTCATAACATTATGACCACTGACAGGTAAAGTAAATAACACTGATTATCTCCTCATCATGGCACCTGTTAGTGGGTGGGATATATTAGGCTGCAAGTGAAGATTTTTTCCTCAAAGTTGATGTGTTAGAAGCAGGAAAAATGGACAAGCGTAATGCGTTGAGCGAATTTGACAAAGGCCAAGTTGTTATGGCTAGATGACTGGGATCAGAGCATCTCCAAAACTGCAGCTCTTGTGGGGTGTTCCCAGTCTGCAGTGGTCAGTATATATCAAAAGTGGTTCAAGGAAGGTAGAGTGGTGAACCGGCGTCAGGGTCGTGGGCGGCCAAGGCTCATTGATGCAAGTGGGGAGCTAAGGCTATATTCAGCAGGATAATGTGCCATGCCACAAGGCAAAAATGGTTCAGGAATGGTTTGATGAACACAAAAAAGAGTTTGAGGTGTTGTTCTGACCTCCAAATCAGCCATAAAATTATGACCACCTGCCTAATATTGTGTTGGTCTCTATTTTGTTGCCAAAACAGTCCTGGCCCGTCAACGCATGGACTCCACTAGATCCCACTAGATGGTATCTGGCACCAAGATGTTAGCAGCAGATCCTTTAAGTTCTGTAAGTTGCGAGGTGGAGGCTCCATGTATCGGACTTGTTTGTCCAACACATCCCACAGATCCACAACTGGAGATTGACAAGTGAATGTGAGAATACCATCCCTCTCAGCCAGAAAGTATGGGTAATTTTGCACCTTCCTTGACTCCCAGCCGTGAATGGAATCTACCACATCCAAGTCTACCATGATTTTCATAAAAGGCAAACTGAGCTATTTTCTTCTCTTCAGCTGGAATAGGAAACGTTACTCAAACACTGATGCTGAAAAAAAATCTCCTGTATCTGAAAAATATTAAAGTTTGATGTGTACCCCAGCAGTGTCTGTAGTATCTGCTGTATATTCCTTGTGGATGTATTTTTTAATGGTGGTCTGTTAAATCCGTATTTCCATATTGATAATTACTCATTAGGTTTACAAAGATTAATCTCTGTTCACTTAACACTCAATCCTCTGTAGTGATTTTAAAGATAAAGCTATACTGGCTCATTTCCACCTATTTTTCTACAAAAATATTTTTTTCTTCTTTTGAGACAGGTTAAGCCAGCCAACTGTGCATTGCACAGCAGCAGAGAAAAGTGATTTATCCCCATACAAATCTCTCACAAATGTTCTCAGAAAGATTGTCTAGTGCTTCTGTGATTGCTAGGAAAAAGTGAGAATGCTGTTCCTTTCAGTCAGTTATCATGGTCATTCGTGCTCCTGATAGATAGATAGTTTATTACTTTATTCATCCCAAAGGGAAATCTACAATTTCGTCCCTTGGCTGCTGGTCATGAATGTCTCTGACATCATCGTGATTCAAACCTGTGTGCTTATGGTAGTGTGAATGCTTTTCTGTTCTCGTTGTTGTTGTTACACTGTTTATTTTATAGCTGCATGTTTCCCTGTCACATGTCTCACTATGCACTAACACTAGCTAAACACTAGTTTCACCTTGATTTGCTCCACTGTGTTTTGTTTGCTGCTGTCCATTTCATAGCCCTGTTTACATATGTCTATAGGTTTTGCTATTTTGGTTTGTACTCACTGTTTGTTGTTATTTGTACAGTGTACATTTTATTGTGCACAGACTGGGGTGGAAATACTTCCCACTGTGCTACCGTGTCATTGATAGTCACAGACAGAATTAAATTAAATTCAGTTCATTTCAATTTTTTTTGTATAGCACTTTTAACAGTAGATATTATCACTAAGCAGCTTTGCAGGAATATAAAAACATAATAAAAATTATTACATTTTAAGTTCTATTATATATTTATTCCTAATGAGCAAGCCAGAGGCAATAGTAGTAAGGAAAAACTCCCTGAGGCTGTTTGAGGAAGAAACCTTGAGTGGAACCAGACTCAGAAGGCAATATATACTCATCTGGGTGACACCGGAGAGTGCTATTATATATAATGGCCTTTCTATAACCGTATCTAGTCAAATGCAATTGTGTAACCAGCAACTTAGAAGTATGAGCATCAGCATAATTTGTAAATTCATTAGTTTTAACATAACATTGACATCAACGATAGAGACCCAAACACAAAACCGATGACGGCAACAGCATTTCAAAGCCACTTCCCTGGTGTCCAAGTGGTTCAATCCACAACAGTCACATATATCTCCATGCAGTCCATGTGGGGCCATTATTAGCACAGTATGCAGCCTTAAAGTGATGAGACTCCATCCAGAAGTAGGGCATCAGGATGGATCTAACAGGTCCAGAGAGTAGAAGTGAATATACTAAATACTATGACAGTATGCCAGCCACCTGTGAGTGTGTGTGTGTGTGTTGGCTGGGGTGGGGGGGTCAGGTCGGTTGACAGCATCCAAACATCCTCTGCCTGTTGTTGTTGCCCTGTTGTTACTACTTAAGGGTACTAAAAATAGCCTGTACCTTTTATGTAGCTAATTTTATAACCATTTACTGATTTATGAAGCTCAGCACACTTAGACTAGTTTTAGGTAACCTAACATGGCTTCTGCCTTATTGAGTCAGAACAAAAGCATATGTATAAAAAACAATATATATATATAAACAATATTCCTAGGAAAAGTAATGTTACAGATAACTGTTTATGTGTTTATAAAGAAAACAACACATTATGTAACAGAACATTTTGAAAAAAAAATATATATATATATATATATTTGTGCATGTGTACCCAAGGTTCATTGATATGCATGGGTAACAAAGGGTAGCCTCACGAGTCCAGGCGAGACGAGAAAGACGAGAAAATGTTAATGATGGTTGTGATAGAAAGGAATCAGAACACACAGAGCAGTTTTAGCTATGTAGCTACAAACCTGTCATAGTGCCCATGCTGACATGTCCACCACCGAAAGTACCTACCATGAGCATGTGTGCATCAGAACTGGACCATGAGGCAATAGAATAAGGTGAGGTGACCTGGTCTGATGACTCATGTTTTACATAATGTGGATGGCTCTGCGTATGTGTGTGTGTGTGTTACTTGCCTGCAGAAGAAATTGCACTAGGATGCACTATGGGGAGACAGAAAGTCAGCAGAGGCAATGTGATGCTCTAGCCATCCAGGGCGTTTTTCGGGGCATATCCAGGCCATTTTAGCATTTAGATATGGATCTGAAATGAATGATGTTATTTTGGCAATTAACATGTCTACAGTTTAAACAATTTGAATGTTATGTGACTGGATTATTGCTTGTGGGTCCATGGGAAAAGCCTGTAATGGCATTGTTATTAAGGTGGTGGTGTGATTGCTGATTATTCTTTTGGATTATTTTGCAGTATTATTTGCTTCTGCTATTTTCAAGGGTGTTATTTATATCTTTTATTAACATTGTGGTTTTTTTCCTCCTTCTTTCTTGTTTATACAGGCTTGGCTGACAGAAATCCATGAGTATGCTCGGCAAGATGTGGTCTTAATGATACTGGGCAATAAGGTGTGTGCATGAATACAGTCATCTTCTATTCAATAATCAGAGGATATTCAGGCTATACAAACCCTTTTGTAATTAAAAAAAATGAAGGCAGGATAAATCATGCCTATTCTTCACTGCTATAGCAACCAACAAAATTCCAGTGAAAAACAAATAGAAATGTGCAAGGAAAAGAAAAAGAAAACACTTATAATAACCTGGATGTAGGATTGTTAAGTAGTACTTTGTTAAAGCATCTTATGTTTGTAATACAGCAGTCAGTCTTTATGGGAAAGATGAAACATGGAACATTTTGGCACAACCACTCAAATGTATGGAAAATTATGCTACCAATATTTTTTCACTGCCTTCAGCCAAATGCCTAATGTTCATGTACGGGATCGTCATAGTTCTATGTGAGTTCTTGGCAAGAACCAACCATTGTCTTGTGCCCTGATAATCACTGCTTGTAGCTCTATCGTGATATGCGAGTTTGTGAAGTAAAGTAAGTAGTGCCTTTCCTTTTCCACCAACAGAAAAGCTTTCGAGTTTCTTTAGCCTGTTTTTGGCTAAAATGGAAGGAAAATAATAGTAAAAAGAAAAATTGCCTCGTCACACCAACTTTGCACCCCTATATTAACATAAAACCAGATGCCCATGTTGCATTTGGTATACATCTGGTAATAAGCAATGATTAACATTATTTTTCCAGGCTGTAAGAGAGTTTGTTTGTCCTAAAGAGCTATGTTTCTACAGGCTGATGCCTCTCATGACAGAACAGTAAGGAGAGAGGAGGGTGAAAGACTAGCTAAGGTGAGCTGGTTACCATGTTTTAAGGTCTCTAAACAATTGAATCCAAAACAATCGGAACTGACATTTTGTGATTTGGTATCATGTATCTACATGCACAGTTGCTATGTAAGCAGCATTATTAACATATTATCACCTATGAGTGCTCTGGCTCACTTGACTAGCAGGTTTTCATGCCATTGTGGAGGATGTGAGGGGGGCTAGAAAGAAGAGACATATGAAAGCATGTTTGATTTGACAAGCTCAAAATTCTGTATTTGGTTCAGCTCTTTGTATAGTGCAACATAATAAATGCCATAGCTTTTACAAATGTAAAAGTACTCAGTTATTTTAGTACAGAGTATGTTGATGTTCAGTTTTCTGGAGCCATTTCTGAGACCCCCCATTTGCCAGTACTTTGCTGTTTAAGGGGTGGCAGGATATGAATGAACTTGTCAGTCAGTCATAGTTTTCAAATAAATTATTTCATTGTAGGTGGCTACACTCATAAATGTAGTTCTAAAAACTGTTATGTGCTAAATATCTTTTGAAGTGTGAAATTAAAATAATTCTTGTTTATTTTGTGTGCATTTACAGTGGCATGACATTACAGTTGAAATGTGCCATTAAAAAAAGAGTACACATCTATAAATACAGAGAAGAAATGCTCAATATTAGCTTCAGCATGTTTTAAAGCAGTGCTTCCCAAACTGTGGGCCGCCGCCCCCTGGTGGGCCGTAGCGGTATTGCAGGGGGGCCGTAGCTAGGCTAAATCAAAATATTAAAATAATTAAAATATTTTAGAATAGAATATAAAAAGCTTCTGTTACACACTTTGATTCAATATAATTGTAAATAGTATGCAGACAGTATGTAGTGTTAAGGATTTAAATATATTTGTAAAGAATGTTTACATCATCTTATTTTCACCAGCATATAAAAATATTATATTTTATGGTAGTTCTCATAATTCACATGAAATTCTTACAGACTGGTTAATAAATGTTGATAATTTTGTGCAAAGAGACAATCTTCTTTATTAAATATATCTAATATACAAAAATATGTATAAATATATCTTTATACTATTAATCAATATACTGTATTTTTTAAACAAAGAGGTTGGGGGGGGTTCGTGGAGCTTTTGCTATGTATTTGGGAAGCTCTGTTTTAGAGAAACAAGAGGGCTGTTGTCAGATGACACACTATTTATCAAAGCAGAATTATTTATTATTATTTGAGTTTCATCTGAGTATTTATAAAGTACTGTTTTAAAAAAAATCATAACAAATGCTATTGGATGGTGCTGTAAATAGGCAACTTGACATATTAATGTAAATAGACGTCAACCTTTCGTATTCGATTCGTGTATTTTATCCAATACAGTTTTCCCCTTCTTTAAAATGATAGTATGTGATACCATACTGCAGAAATTATGCAAAACATACATTAAACCTCTGGTTGTGTTCGTTTTTATATTTTTGTAATTATAATATATAAATATAATTTCAGATTTTATTTACACTACAGTAAAGACCAGGAACAAACATTTTCAATCATAATACTTATGAAAAATTATGTCTGTGGTGTCTTCAGTCAAAACTAACTGATAGAAAGAAAAGACAAAAAATATATCCACATGAACATTACTTGGCAAACATTCTGTCAGGTTATAACCTAACATGATCTAATTTTCATATTTGTGTGTGTGTGTGTGTGTTCACAAACAAGAGTGCCATTGTGTGGTAAATCTTACTATTATAATGCATTTTATATAATGGAGTTGTGGGGCACAGAGCTAGCACCATATTTTTTTTATCTGTTTTTTTCTTGAGGGCAGATGCTGGGGGAACAGCATGCATTTCTGCAAATGCATTGTAGGTAGCAATATCTAAAGAACACCATCATGGGCCAGTGAGCCTCTGAGGGGGGATGACCATTGCAAATTTAAATTCTTCTACAAGAATGAATGCCTGTTTAAGATTTAAAGCTCAGAGACATTTTTGACATGGGCGCACTGAAGCAGTCAAAAATAAATACACCGTCTAAGACTAAAGATAAACACTAAAAATCTTATAGAACATACGTTTTGGATGTTAATAGACAATAGTGTCTGCTAATAAATAAATGTTATTGTATTAATTTCCCCATGGTCAAAGGAGTGTCCTGGGCATGAGCTGCCCAGAGTATGTACTACTAGGAGTGGGATTTAAAGACAAATGGATGGAGAATGATGCAAACCATATTTAGATGATGGTTTTGGTGTTTATTATTAGGGTATTTTTTTCATTAATTTCTGCTTATCGTTTGACTTGTGCAAAAAAGTAATTTTAGTTTCTGCTTTGACAGTATTGTTAATTTATTATCCACATTAGTGACTTTCATTTTAATGTGTCAGGTAATTGAGGAATGTAACTGGGATTGTGTGGAGCTATTGTTCTCTCTCCTGCACTCAGACAGTGTTATTGTGGGGTTTTTTCTTTGCTTCCCCATTAAAAATTGATTAGCTGTGTAATCTGTCTACAGTCGATTGTTAATATGTATTCCCAAGTTTGTTATCTAACCTGGCTTCTTCAGTGAACTAAATTTCCTACACCTTGCAATTATAGCCAGTGCTTTGTTTTAAGCAATATACATTTTTAACTTAGATATAACATTTATTTTAGTATTAGACATACAGGTTTTCACAGTCATGGGAATCATCCTAAAGTTGTGTGCGTGTAAATGCTAAGAGATGGTGTGAAAGCATAAAGGGACTAAAATCACCTTTTTAGTTTCATATTTACAAACATTTTTCATTTTGTCTTAACTGATCAAAGAACATTTAACATTTCATTTTAAATAGAATGGCTCTTATTCAGCAAATTGCAATATCATTAATAATTATTGCAAGTATAGGAATAGTCTACATTGAGTTTGGTCTGAGTTTATAATTAAATTTGGGCATTTGCTAACTCCATTCTAAAATGCAGGTAATGGGGTGTACTGTCATTTGTACATGTTAACCAGAGGAAAAGATTTTGATCTTTATTATCTAAACTACATAATAGGTGTGTACAAGCGGTACCATCAACTTGGGCAGACAGGCCATTCAAACATGGTCAGATTACTTTTTATATGGGTACATGTCAAACAGAATTTTGTTCATTCTGGTATGTGGCTTTTCACTACTTGATTAATTTCTTTCCACATTTTTTTATTAAATAATCTGCTTCATTTTTAGCATATCTTTATTATACATTTGAATACAGATGTATGCATGGGTCCAAAACCAGATCAAATTTTATTTCACTTTTGCATCATTTTTTAGTAGTAGCCATGACTGTGCTTACTATTATTTTCAACTGCTTGTGTATTTTTCATTACACAAGAGACAGATGTTAATTTTGCATATGTTACACATGCAGTAGACAGACAAGGTTTAAAAATAAATATATTTTTTTTTAATTAATGTCATTTTATATTACTGATAACTCTCTTGTCATGTGGATATGTTTGTGTGCTAAAGGAGTTTGGGGTGCCTTTCATGGAGACAAGTGCCCGATCTGGCCTAAATGTTGACCTGGCCTTCACTGCCATAGCAAAGTGAGTAGACTTTCCATGTGTAATTCTACAATCAAAAAAAGAGAAGAACCACCATTTGCAGATAGTGTATAGATAGTTATAGATTCTTATTCATACAGTTATAAAAAACACAAAGCATAAATGAGTCTTTTGTTAAGGGTTAAAGATATTTTAATTTGTGCTAAAACCCTTGGAACTATTCTCGTACCAATTGTGCCAACTTAGACTTCATTCAGAGCAATACCAAGCCAGGTAGTGATTTCTTATCATTGATATTTGACCTTGTTGGAAAAACAAGAGGTTTTAGTTATGGTCCAAGATATCTAAATGTACCAGACCGCCTCTGCAAGCATTAGTCATTCAAGAGAAATGTTCAGTCTTTGTGCTATTTATCTGTCCTCATCCTTGCAGAGAGCTGAAGCACAGGTCCATGAAGGGTGTGGATGAGCCAAAGTTTAAATTGCATGAGTATGTCAACAAGGAAATGAAGACCACAGGCTGCTGCAGGACCTGAAACCACCAGTGGGTGTGTTTGTATGTATATATACACATGGTTATCATGAATGTGTTTACATTTGCCCAGCTATGGGAATTTCTTTTGCGCATGTCTGTGGACATATGGGTCTTATGACTACGTTAAAATTTGTCCATGTGCATCATGTGTTTGTGTGAGTGTATGTACACTGAACACATGATAAATGGCAGACAATGAACAGTGTGCAACATTTCATCAGCTTTGTTACACCTTGTGTGGATTTTTAATACATTTCAAGCTTAGGAGACCCTTGAAGGGCTCATGGGTATTATATAGAATTCATGCTGTGTCTGGAGAAGCACAATTCTGCTCTTTTCTATCTTAAACGCACCACATATCCTAATCAGTGCAATGGGAAGAAATGCACCCTTTAGAAAAACAGTCAAGCCACAAACATGTAGGTATAAAATGTTAAATCGTTTTTGCCTATTAAAGAAATTAGGGGCCACATGCTACCACAAACAATTTTATATAATCAATAAAATCCAAATTAAATCCAAACCAGAAGAATAATGTAGGAATTACAGCACATTTTACATTTAGCATTTAGTTCCCCACTCAACCCCGCCCCCCTTAAGAGACCAAAAGAATTGGACAATCGGCTGCTCAGATGTTCCAAAGCCAGATAGAAGGTCTAGAGTTGATTTCAAGAGTAGCATTTTCTTTTGTAATCTGGTGCGGTTCACTCTCAATATGACGTTTAAAGAATTGTCACTGCCAGTGAAGCAAGCCATCATTTGGCTTGAAAAACAAGCCAAGTGAGAGACCGCATTTGGGTTATTAGGTTATTTATTAGTAAACTCTTAAAACAAGAGTCGCTGTCCAAGTCTACAATCAGTTCACCCACCAGAGTAAACACAGAGGGTTTGAAAGGGGGGACCACATATAATACATTTTGTAATTCCTAAACCATTCACCCAATTTGGAACCTGAAAAAATACTGCATTTCAGCTTTTGAGTACAAAGTAATTGTGAATATTACAGTCCATGGCAGCTCAAGTACACACTGTCATTTAAGCAAAAAGCAATTCATGTAAATATTATAATGCTTCTACTTTTTAGTTGTTGTCATAATATAATTTGTAATGAAAATTTTTTGTGTGTGGATATGTATCTGTGTGTGTTTGTAGGAAGGCATCTATTTGTCAGTAAAAGGAAATGCATAATTCCTAATATTCGGCCAAATTTAATTAAATTTCTGAAACAAGTTGACTGTTTCAATAAAGATGCCATGCCACAGCTTAATGACAATATATTAATCACCATAAAATGTACATATGTCATACTTCTTTCAGTTTTTGCTAAAACATGAAGCAGTATTGATTACATCATGCTAAGTCAGTAATACATTAAATCTGTGGTACCATGACATTCTGAATATTGGGGCAAAGCCCCAACAATATATGTTATATGTGATGTATTAAGTTTGAAGGTTGATATGTGTTGGAGTGTGACCAAGGGAAACATAGTTGTCACACCAGTTTCACATCACAGCCATGTTTGGACACCAGCATTTAATTCAATAGAAAGGCATTTTCTCTGAAGCTATTCTGGAGCTTTGAGCACATAAGCTACAATAATGGTGTTTTCTGAGGTCATTTTTGACAAATTACTGTAGACATTGTACATGTTAAAGCTGTACAATGTTTTGTTGCTTTGTGTAGTGTTAGGGATTTTTGTTTGCAATGTTTATACCAAATTTAAAACAGTTAAAATATATAATTATTCATATATCATTGTGTCATATACATATATATTTATATTATAGTATAATTTAGTTCAGCGTAGTTTAGTGCCAAAAAATCTCCATTTCAGCTTTAACAAACCCTTCTTTTTGTTCTCTGTCCTGTATGAAAGGAAATGCTAACAGTTAAAGTTATCTTTGGATAAAAGTTGAAAGTGATATATTTTGCAGAATTTGTATTTTGTGTATTTTCTTATTTACACTGCTAGCAGTTCATGTTCATTTTACAGAAATCTTTACATACACATCAGTACGTTGAGTATTACATCTTTTTGATATATTCAAGTCACCTAGAGCTACAATTTACCTTGAATAAAAAACGTAAGTGTAAACATGTGTTAGAACTTTTTAATTTTGTAAATCATTCTGTAATGTGTTATACAGGGTTTAACAGACAAATTGTATACTAAAACTATGGAAAATCCTACATTTACCTTATATTTTATGTATGATTCTATTGACTTTACAGTGCCTATAGAAATTCTATACACCCTTTTGAAATGTACACATTTTGGCTGAACAGACCAAACTTGAGAAGTGAATGTAGTAAAACAATATAGTACCATTCTTTTGGCTACCCTCTTGTACATTCTGTTAAAATCTAATGATATTAATATACTGTGCACAATCAACCCATTCTCTCATAATGGTGTGCAATTTCTCTTTTGTTCTCGCTAGTTTCTTGTCTCTGTCTTTTTTGTTCGTGAATATACAGTTTTGATGGTTCCACTTGCCAGCCAATGCATATATTTGCATTAATAGATAAACCATTATCACCAGTTTCAATAATCTGTGCACATCCTAACAGTCAGTTAGACAATATATTACAATACTTAACATCCATATTGTTGCAGATATTACTATCCCTGCAGTGAACATCATAAGTTCAGGAATTTGATTAGAGTAGATCTGATTAGATTAGATTGCTAAAATGATATAGATTAAATGATTATTGTAATGATTATCTATTCATCCATTCTCTACACCACTTATCCTACTGGGTCGCAGGGAACCTTGGAGCCTATCCCACTTGGGGCACAGGGCAGAGTACACCCTGGACAAGATGCCAGTCTATTGCAAGGCACACATATATTCTCACACTACCAACAATTTAGTGATGCCAGTCAGCCTACAATTCATGTATTTGGACTGGGGGAGGAAACCAGAGTACCTGGAGGAAAACCCTGAGGCATGCAAACTCCACAAACACATATGGTGGAGGGAGGACTCATCCCCCCAACCCTGGAGGTATAAGGTATGAGGCAAATGTGCTAATCACCAAGCCACCATGCCCCCCAGTGGTTACTTTATTCACAATTTATATAGTTTACTATATATTTACTAGTATCTACATTAAGATGTATTATCATTAGATTTTATTTAGTATAAAAATATAGTAATACATTTGTTACACATCAGTGCATAAGAGAAAATAACCAGATTTTGTCATTTTATTTATTGCTGTTTCTTGACACATATTTGTCAATTTTGTTTTCCCAATATTATCACAATATTGTAATATATCGTATATTCCTAGTATCCACTGAATACTTTAAGATGCATTATCATTAGCTGTAATTTGAAATAAATATACAATAGTACATTTGATTTACAACTAGTCATTATCACAATATTGTGGCAATATATATTTTCAGTAATGGTCTTGACAGAACTAATTAGAATCACTTGCTATCATTTTAGAGACAATGGAGAATGTGTCATGATTCTGTTCTTCATGAAAGCCTCATAGATTAGCATGTTTTTGCACTGCAATTGGTTACACCAAAGTTGTTGTTTTTTTAACTCTTAAAAATTTGGGTTTTATCACTTTTCCTTTAATTTTGGTTATAAATCTGAATGGTGCTAGTTATCAAAAAATAGTTCTAATGTTTTAAAAGAAATCAGATCATTTCTGTGGGGTATGTAGACCTTGTATAGGCACTGTTTAGTGTAATGTAATTGATGTGAAGATACATGAATGTAACACTTACTGTATATGCATATGCACCTAAAGCTTATTCTCAAAAGTTTGCCAATTACGAAATTGTGCAGTTTACACATATTTGATTTTTATAGACATTTTTTTTTTTTTTCATTTTCAACATGTTTACCTGGTTCATTGAAAGACAATGTGATATTTGTACCTTCTGGTTTCTTTTTGTAACTATAAATTGTATCCTAGTAATGCATTGTGACCTTTTTGAAACATTAAACTTCTTGTTGTGCAATAATTTTATGTTTAAATAAAGTATACATTACAACCACAAGATTTTCAGGTTTCCTAAAAATGGTAAACCTTATGATGAATGGCAATTAATGAAGTGCACTTGTAAAATCTGTAACAGCAGTGCACTCTTATGGAGGATATTTACTTTTTCAGACAAAACACATAGACAGGGGCATGTTTTTCATCAAAATAATTTTATGCACAGATTATACACAAAGCTCAGCAGGTTTAGTGTATAATATTGTTTACATAGTCCAATTTTTCCTTTAATGTCTTTCTTCAGTGCTCAAACAAGAATACCACACTCTCATTGCGACATAATACGACACACAAATAAATAAATAAATATGAGGAGTTTCACTGGACACAAGGCTGGCAAGGCTGCATGTCTCTCAGGCGATAGAGGCTAAGGTCGTATGAATTGTAATCCAATCAAAATGTAATCCATTATATTAATCTTTTCGGACATGGGGCCTCATTTATAAAGACAGCATAAGCATAAAAATGGATCTGGAATGTGTGTACACAACCTCCTATAGAGGAGCCATGACACATAAAGAAATACTTGGTGGGTATTTGCGAGTATATTTATGGAAGCTTTGACTCACGTTTAGAGCCATTCACAAAATTTTAGAAACAGTAGGAATCAGGGTTACACTTCATATCAAATAATCATGCTCCATAATTGCATACTGGCTTCTTGGACATAAGAAGCATTAAAGCATAACATTATTTTTATGAGTTTTGTTAATTTGTGTTTGATTAGTTTTTTTTTGTATTGATATTTATTTCCACAATTAACTTTGCACAGTATTAATACAGATTAAGTCCCTAGCTGAAATTGTAAAGCATTATATATTAGAATTAATTGAGTAATTACAATCTGCAAGCAGCTGTGAAGTAATTTCACACATGTACATAATTACATCAACAGATGTTTATGCGTTGTCTATAGTACAACAATGATTTTGGTATTGTTAAAAGACCACACCACCTGAACAATAAGACATGTTTTTAGATACTGCAAAAATTTTCTTACAAGATGGCAGGCTAAGGGGCCTATTTAAACTTCAAAGAGCCATTCTCCTGAAACTGTGTCGGTCAAATGATTAGACAGACCAACATGCACCTCTCCACTTGAGCTTAATAACCCCAGCCATCATGTTAGATGGATTAGTTAACATAATTACATAATTATATTGAGTGCATCAGATTCCTTACACAGCGAATTAAGAAGCCAACATAAAAGCACAATTTGCAGCAACGCTTTTCTCTTTCTTTTTAGCTTTTCTGTCCACCACTATCAATGCTACTTCACTCAGAAATTAATGGGACAGCTCATATTTTAATACATATGTGGTCATTTGCAATGACTATTTATGGTCATGATATTTATGGACATTTGTTGGAACAAACCAGTCAAAAGAAAAGGTCTTTTTACTTTGGGCTTTTTTTTCCAAGATGATTGTAAATTTTAAAGCATAAACAGTGGGCAGGTATACAGATGCAAGGTTTTATGAAACAAATTTTTTGTAGCAATTTCCTGTTTTATGTGCGTACAAACATTCCGTCTAGACTTCATGCAAAGTTTTATAAATGAGTCCCCTGTTCATTTCTGTCACTTTTACATAATGTCACCATCAAATTACATCTTTTCCAGGAAAGACTTTAAAGAATCATTATTTATTTGAAGCAACTGGGATAAAACGTTGGATGTGCTAGTGTGCAGTATTTTAAAGCAGAGTTTGCACAGTCATTGTTTCGGCCCAGTCAGAGTATTCTGGAGCTGTTGTCGCTGTTTCTCTCTGCACCCCACTATGATGCTTTGGTGCTGTGCGTTGCTATAGGCTTTCATAGCATCTCTGAGCTCGATTCCCAGAAACAATCAGGGCTTATGCTTGAAGCGAGCCTCCACTGCATTTGGCAAGAACAAAAAGCAAACAATTAGAAAAAATCCTGAAAAACAGCATCCGGATTGCTTGCTGATTTTCTAAGGATCAATCATTTTTAATTAGATGATGGTTAAACAGAGAAACAAGAAAGGAAAGTAATACACCATGAATATTAATAAGAACACAGAAGACTAACACTAACAGAAAACTAGGTCACCTGCATACTCCTGTGGCAGCATGGGTCTGTTGATGACACTCTGAAATACAGCCATCCACTCTTTCTGATCCGCCTCTGTCTCACAAGCAAAGAGGAATTTTCTGTCTGGTGTCACAATGGTGATGCCAAACTGCCAGTGGTAGCCTTGCGTGGAGGGAGGCAGGCCTGGTACTACAGTGTAGCCACTTTCCTTACTGCCAATGAACACTTCCCCTCGTGCATAGGCATCCTATATAAAATGTCAAAATGCATCAGTGATATAAAATGGGTAGCAGGCCTAACAATATCTAAGACAGTGAGAATGTTTATAAGAAGCTATGCCATCAATTTTTCACGTGTTTAAGAAGGGTCTGTGTAAAAACATTTAACCTTTCAATAAATGTGGAGTTTCCTACTGACAGACAATTATTTGTTATGGTAATATACCGAGTATATTAAATGTATCCAATGTATAAATATCTTAGAAAATATCACTCAGCTGATTTTACACTGAAATTGGCAAAGGAGTCCAACAGGGCTGCTTTTCAATGACTTATAAGGTGCAGCCTGAAGGCTAGTTATCCCCGGCCTCATAGGGGTTAACCAGTGCGGTCAGGAGTGCTGCAATTTTAATAACCCTACAATCAGTTTCACGATTAATTACAAGTGGTGCAGCACTTACGACAAAATACAACAGCATCATCTAGTGGATATTACTAAACTGCACCACGAAACCATGCACCATGAAGGTTAATGTTGCTAACAATGGCACAGAACCTTTTGGGAAGTATACTATTAAAAAGAGTACTACAATTATTTCAAGCCCTAGAAATAATAAAGTTACAGCTGGCAATTCTATGATTTAAAATTTTGAGCCATGATATTTTGATATTCAATAATATTAATGCAGACAGAACTTTATATTTATAATTCTTTAAAGCAACATTTTGCTGTAAAACATCTCATACACTCACCACCCACTTTAATAGGAACACTTGCACAACTGTTCATTTATGCAGTTTTCCAAACAGCCAATCATGTGGCAGCAGCACATAAACCCATAAAATCACCTATTATCAACATTTCTGTATCAATGAGCAGGAGTAGAGGTGTTCCTATAAAAGTGAAATATGAGTGCATGTTCAAGGACATGTAAATTATTAGGTGTTCCTATAAAAGTGAAATATGAGTGCATGTTCAAGGACATGTAAATTATTACAAACTGCTGCTCACCAAGGGGTCTTTAAAGTACATGAGTCTCCTGTCATCCAGGGTGAACCAACGTTTTTTAAATCCCTCTGTTTGCTAGAACATAAGACAGTCACAATTAAACACAAAAATATTTGGGAAACTGATTCTTTCATTTATATATTTATTCCTTCATTTAATCTCATTATTTAAAATTAAATTGATCAACATGATATTATTCACTTCCCTTTTTCTATGTTTTCTTATTTTCATTGAGTGTGGAGCCACTTGCAGTTCATAAAACATTTACAATTATGACATTTAGCGGATTCTCTTATCCAGAGTGACATACAAAATTCCTTTAAAATCTCGATCAATTAAAACATTAATAGACAATATCAATAAAACTGCTGTCAAAGTCTCAAGAATTTTTTCAGTCAGCAACTGAATCATGAATTTCCAACCTTTGGACCTGTCTTCTCCATGTAACCCTCTTTTATGTAGTTCCTTGTCAGTTTGGGCACCAGCTAGACAAAGAAAGAAATAACGACAGTTAATTACACTCTAGAGACAGGATGTGAACAAAAGTTTTGTGAGCATGTGTAACAGACATTTCTAAAACAAGGCTTCAACCACAAAACCTCAGTTTCTTATAAAGAGAACTGGCCTGGGGAAATGATGTAATAGATGTTGTAGTATTTCTGTGAATTCCTTGTGCATTTTGCACTCCTCTGTATATGTATTGGGGTTTACTTACTTCAGTATCAGGGGCTCCAGGAAAAGCAACTTGTAAGTAATGGAACCTAGCAGCTCGTATCCCATTGAACCAGTCGACTATTTCCTAAAACACATACATCAAAATGTAAAAAAGAATTGCTGCCAGCGTCAGTTAACATGTAATTTCTTCACATGACCAGTAGTGGGAGTTAAAAGATAAAACAAATTCTTGCATATTGCTTCATAGAAAAAAAACCCCTGCCATTTAAATCAATCAAGCTCCCACTACTATTTATGTAATATGTCATAATTATATCACTGACAAAATAATAATAATACTCTACGTTTAAGATCACTTTCTTCAAAATCTAAAGAATACTTATTTGAAAAATAAATTGGGACAAATGGGTCTTAACCTTTCCATCCTCATGGTACACAAAAATATTTCTGGTGCTGTTGTCCTTTAGGTAGGTGATCTGGAGACCATGAGGGTGTCCAATCTTGTTTGGCTGAAAGGTGGCATTAATGGTTTGGATCTTCATCAAGGCCTTGGGTTCCCTAGCCTGCCACAGAGATAGCCACATAAACATCAACACACACACACACGCGCGCACACATGCACACACACATGCACACACACACATGCACACACATACAATCATATTAACATTAAACCCTCAAAATAAGGGGTTTTTAACTCCTCTCTGAAAGCTGTTAAACATTTAGAAATCAGCTTCATGGCAGGTGTATGTGCAAATAAAAGATGCAGTGTTTTGCAGTGCAATGTTCAGAAATTTCTGTATTTGAGCCCTGTACTGGATGAAAAAAAGGAAGAGACTGGAAGAAAACTGGACCAAGATCACACAAGGGTAGAGACTAGTGATGTCCTGCGGTTGCAGATATGCTGAAGTCATTCAAAGCAAGGACCTCTACACTTCCTACGAAGTTTGACAGCTGTAACCCTCAAACGTTTTTGTAGTAATCTTCTTTTGTCCTACAATGGTTACTGTTATCTCATTTCTATTGTGTTTTCTACAAAATAAGTTCTTTTTTGAAGTTCCTTGGTTATTTTGTAAAACCTACTAGTACAACAGCTATTCATATTATAAATAATAACTATTAATATCATAAATATTCATTCATATTTTGAGTGATGAGTATTAACAATATTTCCGAAAAAAAGATGTAGAATTTGTTCTCTAATTTTATTCTCCACTCTACATTCCCTATTCACTTTAACGGGAACATTTGTACCTTCAATTGGTGTTCGTTTTAGAAACTGCTGACCTCCTGTTATTTTCAAATTAGGACAAAAGAAATGCCACATTATAAATGGAGGACAGGCTTGTCTATCTGTGCATAGCTGCAAATAAATGCTTCAGCTGATGGAGGAATCAGCACTTGCTTATTATTTTATTGTTATATAATTATAAGATATTTTTGTCAAAATAGTGAGCTAAAATAATTTCTACCTTTTGGAGTTTTTTGTGGTTATCACAGCATGCAAATCAGCTGTGCATAGGATTAGTAATTTACGGATGATTTACGGCATTCATTGTCATACACATGCAAGTACAAAGTAAAAAGTATAGTTAAAAGTATAGTTATATATTTTTTAATTTCAGTGTGGACACCGCTGGTGTTTTATGTAGTTAATGCTTTTTTATAATGTCATGACACATAGACCTTTGAGCGTTCTAATTCTGAATTATGGTAAACACACTATTATATAACTACAAAGGGGTTAAATTCAACAGTTTCTTCAGTTAAACTACAACTGTGAAAATACAGAAAACCTCTGTCTGATATAATCCCAAACTTCAACTAAATACACCTTTTAAAGAGATCAGTGAGTACAGTCTTCTCTAATCTGAGTTTGTAATGTACAAGATTGTGAAAGAGCAAAGACCGATTGAAGAAAGTCTTTTAATAGCATGACTATTCAAGAAAGGAGAAGTGGGCTGAGTCAGACGTTCCACGGTGATGAGAATGTCAGCATTTTCGACATTTCCACTGGTATTTTTGACCTGTGCAATCACACACACAGATCACATAGAAAGATGGAGAGCAAAAAAAAGAAAGACTCACATCGTGCTTGTTGAAATACTTCATTGCTCCCTCTCGCTCTGAAAGAATAAATTTTCGACTCAGGAACTGGCCATTGTCTCGCCCTCGTTTCCATAGAAACCCCTCACGGTAACCTGTGAAGAGAGTAGCAGCAGGAGTAAGAAAGAAAGAAAGAAAGAAAGAAAGAAAGAAAGAAAGAAAGAAAGAAAGAAAGAAAGAAAGAAAGAAAGAAAGAAAGAAAGAAAGAAAAAGAAAGAACAATTCATCTTATTGGAAATCTCTTATAATTTATCTTATATTGGAAATATTCACAGACATGCAAATTCTGGGAGAGAGTTATGCACAGTAATTGTTCCTTGGACATGCATGAATTATTTATACATCATAGCTTTTTCTGAAGGCAGGAAATCAATAGTGAATCCAAACACAGACCTTCCGTACCTGTTGAACCTAACCACCAAAACACATGTGACAACAGAAGACATGTCTTGTGTATCATTTTGTGCTTTGGTTACATGTATATTTTGATATTTCCAGACAGTGTGAAGATGTTGCATTTGTTCTGGGAAACTAGTGAGTTTAGTTTCAATACTGAAAGCCTAAATGGGTTGTCACACAGTGAACACAGACTGGCTAGTACTGGAGCAACAGTTTAAATAGGTGGAGGAAAAGACGAAACCTGACACGGCAGAATTCATCAGAGAATGCTCTCTCTTAAACATAATCATTGTCTGTCTTGCTCTCACAGTCCTTCTCATTTTCTATTTACATTCATTACCCCATGGAAAAACCTGAGCCATGCAGGAATTGTGTCTGTCTGTCTATCTATCTATCTATCTATCTATCTATCTATCTATCTATCTATCTATCTATCTATCTATCTATCTATCTATTCACCCCTTCAACATTTTATAGTGATGTAACTGGTCTCCTTTGCCATTAAATTCCATCAATATGACTTATATTTGAGGGTGCAAAACATGTGTACGTTTAATTTGCTGCCAGGTCATGTAGGCAGAGGCAAGCAAATTTATTAACAAAAAACGACCAAAAAAGGCAAGAATCATAGGTAGAACTGCAAAATAAGACCTAGGGAACCACAGAAATCATCACACGCCAGATAGAGTCTCTGTGTACAGCAACTATGGACAGTAAACTCAGAAGTTAAATAGGGGTACTAACACAAAACAGGTGAGAGTGATTAAGAGTGAATGTCCAGAGAAAAGCTGAAGAAAAACAGATTTTAGAACAATAAAACTCACAGATTAATTTCAGTCATTTATGCTCCCAACCAAAATATGCAATGAATTTAAAAGAAAATGTTATGTATGTTAGGAAAATGAAAACATGCTATTTTTGATCAACTCTGCTAAAATTTTGCACCTCATCACTGCAAACAAAATGATTAACTTCAATACTTGTAGCAATGGCAATAAATTAAAGTGATTATTAAGTGTATTAAGTGAATATGCTATTCAAAAAATGCTTGCCAAATTATTGGCCAAATATGTGGGTTTTTTTTGTAAATTTGTGATATCACTTAGCAATCAAGGTCCCTTTGCAGATGTGCTCACACAATCATTAGCTAAATGTGCTGGCTCACAACCAACTGAAACATGGTCTTAAATATTTAATGACAGTGCAGAGACCAAGTCAATCTACATGAACAGTGTATGCAAGACAGCAAAAGAGCCTGGAAAAGCAGGTAAAAATGGCTTAAATAAATGAATAGTGGATGCGTCTGCTATAGAGAAGATCCACTATTCCTAAGCACAGTCCAAGCAATTCAGTACAAAAATGCCTCACACACACAGACACACACACACACACATTGTTGGAGTGCTGAACTCAGACATGCAACTGAGCTGAATAATGATTCTTGCTGTCTTGTCTGTACCAAAGTTTGAATCAGCATAGATGGCCAGTCTCTTTTTTTTATTTTGCTTTAATACTCTTTAATTATATTTCAAATCATTCTATTGCTCTGTTAATTCAAGTGATGTTTGCTAGATGACCCCTGGATGACAGTGGATCTAGTGAACAGAGATACAGACTGCACAATAGTTGTGGGAAAATGGTACACAAAGAGTAAGCCTAAGAAATAAAACATGAATTCAAAATGTACTGTATGTGTTTAACCAACTATACCACTCTGTTTCTCATTTCAAATAAAAATTAATGTGCATGTCACCAAAGAAATCATTTAATGTATGCTTATGCTCACTACTGAGGGTAAATACAACCTTGTTTTTAAATTTGTTGTCCTTTCCTCTCCCTTATTAGTAGCTACTTGTGTGATATGTTGTAAGGGGAAAGTTGCCAAGGGAATTTAAAAAAAAAAGGAAAGACAGAAGGACTTCTGCATTGCTCAGCATTGATACATGTAGGTATTTTGTAGTTATTAATTAATTGATAAGCCTCTGTGGGTATAAATGTGAAATCATTGATATATTACTGACTAAAAAACTCCATTTGGAAATTTGGAAAGAACAGAAATAGGAGCAATCATACTGATGCATTTTCTTCACTGGCTGAAAACAAAACAGCACTGAGCAGAGCACAAAGCAGACATTCACAAGAAAACATAAAAACTCAAAGATAAGGCAACTTAGCTATGCTGCTCCCTCAAGCAGTGTGTGTTCACCATGAACAATGGGTGCATCCTCTTCATTCCTCCCAAGTAAGTGCTCTGTAAAAAGCTCATTCTTACAAACTATTTCACTGAGCTATAGCTAAGCCTTACAAAAATTCAAGGTGACAAGTGACAATCCAAAGGGCAGACTCAAAACAAAAACAATGTCAAGCTCAACACAATTACAAAACAACGTGGGCTTTCATTTTGTGTAAACTGCCTCACTGTCTTTTGAAAAATGGAGTTAATGGACACAGGCATCAAACAAAAAGTATAACCTGACAGTCTGCTAGAACTTAAATGTTAAATGTTAAGTAGCTTTTTTAACTTAATTAGGACAATATACGGGTTTTTCTAGGCTTACAAGAAGCTACATGTAAACTTTCTAATTATTCAGCCTTGATTGCCTTATATTTACATTTTGTGCAGCAGTACAATACTGTGATAGGATTTTTGATTAAGTCTCTAGTTTAAAGCTCATGCAAATAATCCTCTGTGAATGCAGATATAGGTGTACATTTCATTTAAAAGGCAAACAAATCCAAAACAATGCCACAAAGAACAGAATCACAATCTAGGAACAAGAACAAAAACCAGGAAAGCATGCACATAAAACAAAGGCTGTTTATATTTAGTGGATTCATACAGGCCAATACTTCACATTAACTGAGTGCTATGGATGTGTTTAAATAGAGCAAGTGTGTGCATGTGTAGGTGTGTGCATGTAATTGAACTCAGGTGTACATGATCTGTAATTGTGTGACTGTGAATGTGTCAGTGAGTGTGAGTGATTTTCATGTCACCTTCAAACTTACCGAAGGTCAAAGTTTATCATGAGCTTCATCTCAATATTTATGATCTATGTTATGATGACAACAACAGAAAGTTTCAAGAGGGACAGAGTGTTTAAAATCGCTGTGCATGAAATTGCTTAACATTTTACAGTTCGAATCTGGAACCTGATGGACAGGGAAGATTTAGGTCTGGCTCTGTAAACCAGGCTGGTTGATGTTGCACCACCTTCTGTGTTTTCTTATAGCAACACAATACTCCTCACAAGACTGCTAAGTCAGTGCAAGTCAGCATCACTTAAGCTACATATAATTATGTTATTGACAAATGTTCAAATGTTGCAGTGGTCCTATATTATAAGTCTAAAATAAAAGAAATGTAGACATCATCAGGCTTGTGGTCACAGAAATTTCATAATATCCATTTAGGATCATTTATCCAAAAAGTTTGGGAACCTGCCTTATTAAAACAGAAAGTTTGACCATATCACTCACATCATCCATACTATACTGGCTTTTCAGTAAAATTTCATATTCATTATAACATATTACTAATGATCAGAACCTGAGTACAAAACATTTCTGTAAAAAAAAAATGCTTTGTAGTCTCTATTAAAATCACATTACTAGCTAGGTGTTGTTGGGGTCTAAGAGTACAGTCAATCTAAAACCCTGCTGGTGAGTATGAAGAGAAAGCACAACACAAGGTTTTATTTTTAAATAAAATCTAAATTTCTAATGAAACTTGAAAATTCCATTATTTTTAAATTATATATATTATAATTTTCAGTAATTGCATTTTAAATATGATTCATTCACCTCTTATTCAATCATATTTTTTAATAAAAAAAGGTTCTTTATTTGTATATTTATGTGTTCTATTGGATATAAACTGTACTATGTATAGTCTACAACACTATTATGCTGTGCCCACATATTGTGCATATACAGGTAACTGCAAGCCATTTGGGATTCAATCTAAGTTAATTATTGTTAACTTTTCCTGCATAAAGAAAGTCATGACTGCAAAAAAAGGAACTTTATGTTTTTAGATAAAAGTAGGCCTAGGGTGCTGCTTTAACATAATTTTCTCATCCTATTTTTTATTGTCTGTGTATTGTTATTGTTGTCTCTGTGCACTAGATCTTGTAACACTAAAACAAATTCCTTGTATGCACAAACATACTTGGCAATAAAGCTCTCTCTGATTCTGATTCTTTGATTGCATGCAATATGAAAGCATAGTGTAGCTTTACTGCTAACTTTCATTCTATCCTAATTTCTATAATAAATTCATTAATATCCGAATGCATTGCATTGGAGTGATGCATTGCAATGGTGTCATGCAGCTGCATTCTGGATCTGTTGCAAAGGTTGAATTGCATGCAGTGGCAGACATGCCAGTAACAAGTAAGGCAAGAAGGATGGTCGGTTGTATAGGACTACCCCAAGATTGTGTGTAGTGACAGTCCAGGGAGATCATAAGATCTTGACATGGGACTGTATCTACAATTATGTACAATATCTGAGGATATGACCTCAATGGGAAAGTCATATCCTTGAAAAAGAGTAAGTGTAGAGGAGGATAAAAGAAGAACGTTGTGTCTGCATTAAGCAAATCTTCTCTATGTCACCTATGACTCTCCAGGTAAGAAGCAACCCATTGCCATGCTGTGCTGCAAATTCCAAAACTCATGAGGATCAAGAGTAGAGACTTATGATTAACTGTATAAAAAGGTTGCTGAAAGGTTCAGTAGGATGAAAGCTGATAGTGTCATTAAGCTTCATAGTAATGGCCAGGAGGACAGTGTCTGTGGATTGTGCTACTTTGCAGCCAGCTGGTTATGACAATCTATTATGATCCAACACAACTGCTTAGATCAAAAATTGCAGGCTCTTTATTAGTACCTAGAATAATTAAATCATAGTGCAGATCTTTTCCCTGCATGGTCACATTACTAGAACTGAGATTGGCTGGTTCTGTGATGCCATTGCCTGTGATGTGATGCCATTGCCATTGATGCAGAGACTTCAGGCCTTACTGTAGAGATCAGGAAGTGAATACAAATACAACTGCATGAAGGTGTTAGAAAGAGTCAGTCAAAATCACAGCTGTCAACCACAGGCACAATTCAGCTATTTCAGTTGAAGACCTATCTATCAGTTCTGATAGTGATATCCACAGAGGTAGAGTATTATGCATAACAGTACACTAACAGGTTGCTACGCAAAATACCATCCTTGTAGCTCAATCTAAAAACTCCAACCCATCCCATTTGTGAAAAGCCTTTCAGTAACATCATTTGAAAGTTACCTATATTTGGTCTATAATGCCTACAATAGCAACTTCGGAGTATTTCAAAATTTATTGTAACGCATTGGTGAATGATAATTGAGGGATATGTGACGGAAAGAATGTGTTTTTTGTACATTGTCTGTCCTTATCTTGCAAAAGGTTATTAGTAATAGTTTAGTATTAACAATTAAGTTGCATAATTCTGTGGTTTAGTAATAACACATTCCTGAAGATTTGAGGCACTTTGTGTGAAATATTCCAATTATTTTAGCTGACAGATCTCTGATTAATAAAGTTGTAGATAGACATAGTGCTTCATGCCAGTGTCATAAATGCAAATTTGTCTACAACTTCAGTTTAAGGACATGAAAATAATTCCACTGATATATGTGCTTCTTGATAGTTGAAGTTGTATTGAGATGGTTTAGAAAGGAAATAGACCACTTGCACTTTAGATCACCAGAACTTCAGATTCTACACTTTTAGCTGATACAGTAAATACATTCCTTAAAACATAAGAGAAAAGGTGATTATACCACATCATTATTGAAATCTTGATTCTGATTGGTCAGAAGATGTTGATTGTGTTGAACAGCACGGCTCTGACAGTAGTTCCGGCTGCAAGGCAAATCACAGGTTTATATTAATGAATTTGTTTTATTATTTTTTCTATAGTAACAGCTTATTCATAGGGACCTCACAGTTTGAACAGTCCGCTGAACAAATTAATGATGACCGAGAATTCGCCTTTAATTCATTTAATGTATATATTGTAATAAATTATTCAAAATCTAAATGTAACCATCAAACTCTTCTGCTACTCACACTCATAATTGAAATAGTCAGACAGAAGGAGAGATGAAGGGTCTCATCATCAAGTTTGCTTGACTGATTTGCAAAATGCATGAGTGCCTTGTGCATTAATGTCTTATCTGTCAAGGCCCCTGGCAAAAACCGGAATCACCAGTCAGCCTGTTTCTTCCAGTTTAATCAGTTGATCTTGGCCTACAATCTGTAGTAGGTGAGGCCTGCTTAGTTGGAATGAAAACCTGTAGCCACACCAGCCCTTTGATAAGACTTTGATAAAGCATAAGGTGTTGTGTGCATTTGGGTGTCATGACATCTTCCACATGTATATTTATACTAGTTATAAATATAGGTTATAAAAAAATAATGTATAAAGGAATTTAAAGTCAATATTTCTTCTTATTATATTTTTAACCTCAACAATCGACCCCCTTCCACCCCCCACCACACCACACACACACACACACACACACAAACAAAGTTGTGATCAATGGTTCAAAGCTCTCAGAAAATAGATGAAGTAAAAGACATGAATAGTATGCATGTCAGTGAGTATGTGACAGTATTAATCATAGAGAGATAAAAAGAAAACACAGAATATTCTCATACCTGCTGAGTATGGCTCTTGTCTCTCCAAATAAATAAACTCATTCCTCTCATATTTGGCTCGGATCCACTGCTCCCGCAGCACCCTGTTGGAGGGCAAGGCACATTATAATTTTATATTCTTTCTTCTTCTAGCCATCACTCCATCAGAGACGCAATTTTGGTTTTAGAATCTTCTATAATAAACTGGGGCAGAACTTTGTCACAATGGGCCCCTGTGCAGGCATTTTAACATTGCTTTTTCAAGTAAAATATTTGTGTGCAATATCCACACCCTTAATATTATGTAACAGTCAATAACATTTGTAGCACTGTTATGGCCACTAGTACTGTCTACATCTGCCGAGGCATGATCCAACATGATCATAGTAAAGCAGAGAACAAGCATGGGTGCTAAGCAGGAAGTAATTCATTAATAATGGCATTTGCACTCACTGGCATATTCTGGCAACTTTGTGAACTCAATTTACCACAGTCAGGTCATCACAGTCAGCAAAGTCAGTTTCCCAGAACACACCACAGTCTACAAACATGGCCGCTGCAGACGACACATCCTAAGACACGTGCACTTACACATGCTCATAGTCACCTGACTTCTAATCATTCACCCGTCATTAATCATTACCATGGACTTTCACACACACACACACACACAACCACTGCAAACTAAACAGTCAGTTTATGCTTTAAGTGTAAAACTTTACCAAGCCTTTGTATAACCTCTGTTCTGATTTTCGACTCTTTGCTAACCTTTCATTCATCCTACTTGTACATCGCTTGACCTAGTTTGTGTTTTCGACCTTGCTCATACCTTGAATTTTGGATTTGTCTGTCTATTGTTTTATTAAAATTAGTCTCAACTGCATCTGCATCTGTCTCAGCCTCCTTGCTGATGGCAACCATGTGAATACAGGTACCATCAATTAGTTCCACCTGAAACTAATGTGTCTCATAATAACTCACATGTTAGTAGACTATTGAGCTACCTAAATTAGTTATCATATAAAACTAATATAAAAATAATCAAGCAGTTATAGCATGTTATAGCATTCAAATATGACTGACCACAAGACTGACCAATTTATCATTTTTATGTTTATCAAAATTAGGGTCAATTTAACAGCTTAACATTTATGAGAGTTTGGTATCAAAGAGGGAAACAAGTTACCAAAAGGACCAGAAGTTGTCATGTACAACAAATGTATGCCTACACACACACACACACACACTCTACTTCCTTCCGTTTTGTTTCGGAGATTTTGCACCTCATGAACCTAACATTGCTCATTACCACGATTGTAGCTGCGTTTGTTTTAGTATGTCTTACAACAAATTAACCACAGTGGGGGCTATAAACGAAACTGCACACAAAAGACAGAGCAGGGCTGTACAGTATGAGAGGTCTATCAAGAAGAAAATTCTTAAGAAAGGTGAATTCCACCCTCTGCTAATATAGAAAAGATTACATCTTCTGTGTGTGTGTGTGTGTGTCTACATTGTACATTTTAGATAGATCTTTGGTTGCAGGAAGACACTTCACAACTGCCCAGGGCAATTCTGTGAGCAAAAATTAAATTGACAAAAACTGAAGGAAGGCACAATGGGCATGATCTGGATGTAAGTTTTATAATAAAGAACTACTTATCACAGCTAAAAGTTTCCTTCTTCCAGATGTAAAAATGTACCAAATGAAAAATCTTCCATTTCATATCTATGGCCATAATCAGAATTGAATTAAGCATGCTTGTGCTAATTAGTACACATTACTATTCAGCTCTCAGAATTATTTCTGGCCTTAAGAAGTGCTCAGACCATTACACTATTACACTATTACACTTGCACATGCAAAACCAAAACTGGGGGTGCCTTAGTTTTATAAGATTTTGACATAGAATAATCCACATTATTTGCACAATAATGGTATACTGCATTTTCATATATACCGAATTATTAACTGAATAAGCAACATCCCCTTTAATGGTATATCACTGCATTGAACCCAGTATTCCTCAGAGAGCCATGGGATTCACCATGACCCTGATCATGAAATCAGCCACAAAAGCACCTGAGTAGTGTGACTCGGAAAACTGAATAACACTGAAAAGCCTGCAGGCAAAAATACTGATTTAAACTTGTGTGATCATATTCTCTGGCTCCTAACAGCATCTAACATACAAACTAGTTTGGCTGAAGTTTTCCTTCAGAGTAATTACACATGGTTATGGGTCACATGATCATTACGCAAGAAGAAAAAAAGCATACAAAGAAACACTAGTTCTATACTCACTGACAGTCTGTGTGTGTTGGGGAATAATAGAACGCAGGCACCATCTGTTCATATTTGCCTTTTGCAGAACTGTTGCCGATGGAGGCCATCAACTAAAAAGAGACAGACAATGAGATGTCATGAGATAAAACAGCTTCCGTCTTTTTGTAAAATGTGTGATAAACAAATGCTAAACACAAGAAAATGGTGCAGGTATACACTTATATTTAAATGCATACAAGCCACAGGGTGGTGAGGCAGGCTGAATTAAGTTCTCTCACTGTGTGTGTGTGTGTGTGTGTGTGTGTGGGTGTGTGTGTGTGTGTCATTTCACACTAGAAACATACACAGATGACACATGGACCTGCAGTTGATTTCTTATCATTAATTGTCCAGTTTTGGTTCGTCAAGGTTAAGGGTGTTGTGCATTCTGAGATGTCTTTCTCCTTCACAAGATTGAAAGAATGGTTATTTGAGCCACTGTAGACTTCCTGTCAGTTCAAATCAGTCTGGCCATTCTCCTCTGAAATCCTTCATCAGTAAGACATTTCTGTCTCAAGACTGTTGAGCATGAAAATCCCAGGAGATCTAGAGTTTCTGAAATATTCAAACCCACCCAGCTCTTTCCATTGATATTATATGTGAACTTTAATGCTCTTCATCTCTGCATCTGCATAAATTTATACACTGCACTTTTGTCACATGATTGCCTGGCAGACAATTGTACAGGTGTACGTGTTATTATTACAGTTGCTGGTGAGTGTATAGGCATCTTTTTGAAGCGTTATTAATCTCATGGATGAATGATTAGAATGTAATGGTCGTTATTTATGGTAAAAACAAAGTACAATGCTCAAAAACATTAATAGTTAGAGTTAGGGTTAGGTATGTCCACTAAAGTAGACAAAGTGAATCCAGTCAAACAAAGGAGACAGAAACATTATATTTGGTCATTTATTTATTTAGGAAAATGGTCCTATTTTACATATCTGTGATTGGCAAAAGTATGAAACCATCTCTTTTCAACAGAATGACAATCAGTGAGTCAGTAAGTGCCATGTTTTATTTAAAGAACATCTTGTCAAGAAGATTTTCATAACACTTGTTTGTATGAGGGAATCATGGCACAAACAAAGGAGATTTCTGAGGACCTCAGAAAGAAATGTTGTTATTCAGGTTGGAAAAGGTTACAAAACTATCTCTAAAGAGATTGGACTCCACAAATGCACAGTCAGATAGATTGTGTACAAAAGGACAAAACCTAAGACTATTGCTACCCTTCCAAGGAGTGGTTGAAAAACAAAGATCACTCCTAAAGCAAGATATGTAATAGTCAGTGGGGTCACAAAGGAATCCAGGGTAACTTTAAAGCAACTAAAGGCCTGTCTTCCGTTAGCTAATATTAATGTTCACCATCAGGGGAACACTGAACAACCTTGATGTACATGGCAGAGTTGCAAGGAGAAAACCACTATTCCCAAAAAAGAACATTGCTGTGCAGCTGAAATTTGCTAAAGATCCTGTAGACAAGCCAGCGGACTACTGAAAAACATTTGTGGAAGAATGAGACAAAATAGAACTTTTTGTTTTAAATAAGAAGCGTTAGGAAAATACTGCATTCCAGCATAAGACCCTTATCTCATCTGTGAAATATGGTGGGGGTAGTGTCATGGTTTGGGCCTGTTTTGCTGCATCTGGGCCAAGACGACTGGTCATCATTGACGGAACAATGAATTTGGAATTATACCTGTAAATTGCAACAACCTGCAACCTGCAACAACCCCAAGCCCACAAGTAGTTCTACCAAATAATGGTTAAAGAGGAACAAATGTTTATGTTTAATGTTTTGGAATGGTCATGTCCTGACCTTAATCCTGTAGAAATGTTGTGGAAGGACCTGAAGCAATCAGATCATGTGAGGAAACTCACTAACACCCCAAAGTTCTGTAAAGGATTGATCAACAGTTACTGCAAAAACTTACTTGCAGTTATTACTGCACAAAAAGGGTCACACCTGATACTGAAGGCAAAGGTTCACATACATTTTCCATCACATATATTTAATACTATATCATTTTTCTCAATAAATAAATGACCAAGTATTTTTTGTCTCATTTGTTTGAATGGGTTTACACTGTCTATTCTTAAGACTTGTGTGATAATCTGATGAGGTTTTGGGTCATATTTCTTGCAGAAATTTAGAAAAATCTAAAAGGGTTCACAAACTTTCAAGCACTGCTATCCATATGGCAACAAACAATTGTGTTTAATTTCATGTTAGTTACTTGTGGTTTACATTAGGTGCAAACAGGAATGACCTAGGCAACCACCCAAACATTCTGGCACCATGGGTTTAAACATCAGCACACATATAAACCACAGCTAACAGAAGTCATGTAGGTTAGTAGGTTGACTCAATAAAATGCTGTCCTTCTTATTTTTTTATATAATTACTACAAGTTTGGTGTTTAGACCTCTAGACCTTTTTTCTTTTTAGGTTTTCTTTTTGTTGATTATTAATAGCAATAATTAATTAATTAATTATTGTTTGGAAAAACTACTACCTTCCCAATAAGAAATCATTGCAACAAATTGTGCAAACAGAAAAATTAAGCTAACAGTAAAAAATAAACAAATAAAACAATATATTTCTCATACAAACACCCTACTGCCCAAGTCTTCCATAAAAATATGCATATTATTTTGTGAAAGAATTCTGATCTTACAATACCTCTTAAGATACCTCAGTGCACTAGTTTACTACACTAGAAAATTCTCTATGCTTCCTCACCTTCTGATGAATCATGGTCCTTTATGGGCTTTGCTGGCACTGGCAAAATGTGGGGACAAAGCCAAGGCTGCAGCAGAAACAGGTCAGCACTATGGAAGTCTCAAAATACTGCCAAGAAAAAGTACTGCTACTATATTCTACAGCCAGGATTCCCTAATTCCCTAAAGTGAAGGCATCCCAAAAATCATATCAGTCAATTCACTGCCTATTAGAATAGTTTTAGGGACGCCTTAGTTTTGGGGACGCCTTGAAATACCTGCAGACGAAGGACATGCCAGCCCAACCTTAACTCATATCTGGGAGGCCACATAAATGACCTAGAAAAAACATCTCTGAGACATTATTATATTGTATTATTACAATATTTATTATATACATACATTATTATATACATTATTATATTAGCACAATCCTAAAGACTGGGGCTATAACAATAATATCTACAGGTAAACTGCCACTATCCATTTTCATACACCACAACATAACTTTTCGTTTTCTACAAATAAATAAATAAACTGTTGCATCACTGTCAGTTCTTAATTATAAAATAATTAATAATTATTTTGCCAAATAATTTATATAGTTGTGCATGAAATCTCTAAAATTTCTCTATAATTAAATTATATAAATTATATATTTTATAATTAAAATATAAATTATAATTTATATAAACCATGTGTGATGCAGAATTCAGATTTGTGAGTTTGTATATGTTACAATAGCAACTGTTAACTTCAAGTTGTTACATGCATGTAACATTATGCTACTAGATAATTTGAAAAAGTCCCTGGTAAAGAGGTTAAAACTTAAGGCACTGGGCAGCACACTGGCTTCAGTTAGTTAGGTATGCACCACATCTGGAACAGTTCCCAACTGACAGCATACAAAACCTATTAAGGGCTTTAATGTTCAGGATAATTTCTTAGGCCATTTTCAGACCTGTAGATCTGTGCTTTGCTCTAAACCAGGGGCCTTAAATTGTTTCAGTGTTGGATTTCTTCCTTTGCTCGGTTCTATTTCACATAGAAAAATTTCAAATCTTACCAAATTGTTTTTATGCAAGTCACATGTGAGAGTGAAGAAAAAAGCATGCGCCTGTTTTTGTTCTGAGGTCCACACATAGCAGTCATCCATCAAGGAGCTCTGCAAGCTTATTGTGGCTCTCTTTTTAGCTGTAGTCGTTACATCAGGACAACCATGTCATGCCATGATGTCCTCACCATTGGTCCGTTGAGCTGAATTATCACCAAAGATCTATCATATATGTTAATCCACAATTCATGTTGCATGACATTAGCAACCTAGCATGCTATGTAACACATTATATAAGATGTTACACAATAAAGTTCCTATCATGCATTGCAATACAAGCTGGTTCATTGGTCCATTGGGTTGAATTGTTTTTTCAAGTGAAGAGCTCCAGAGTTCATTCGGGCCAAGACCACCTCGTTTAGCTGGGCTAACTGTTTTAGTGCAGATCTGAGCATGATTGCTATGTTCATATATGTCTATACAAAACAAACCATAGGAGAAAACACACCAGGTTTTAAAACAAAATCCACCCCACCAAAACACCCCCACCCCTGTTATCAAGCTGTTCATCACTCAAGGGGGACAAACCTTCAGACACAAATAATCTTGCTGAGGATGCCACAACTCTCTGTTCATCTGTAAAAATAGGTCCACCAAGTAAGGCAGTAATCAGGACATATATTGAGGGTATAGCTCTGGATAAGTTGGGCTAGGCTTTTTAGTTCCAGTCAAAGGAAACTTTGATGCAACAGCAAACAAAGACATTGGATACAACTGTGTGCTTCCAAATTTGTGGTGATAGGCCCACATATGGATGTGAATGTCAGATTTCCATAAACATTTGGCCATATAATTTATTTATGATTTGAAGCCTGTCAGCTGCCAGATGTTGAACTGGATCCCTTACTGGTTAACACAGGAGTAAAGTAGTCTCCCAGAAACAGTGACAGACACCTCATCCTTGTTGGTCTCAATGGCACATTGTTCAAGGGCGCAATATCAGCCACTTTAGCAGAGCCATATCGGTAGTACATATCTTTGCCATCTTTTACAAAGAGTTTGTTTTCTCTGTCTCCAAGTCAAAGCACTTGCAATTTGCAGCCTCACCAGGTTGAATATACATCAAAACTGAGGACTAGGCTTGCTATCATCAAGTTAGCAGGAGGCCTCCGAGCCGGGGACTGTATCCTGCAGATGGGTGAACCCAAAACTGCAAGGGGTTTGCTAGTATCAATAGATATAAGTTTGCAGGCAGTGTACATGCAGTTTCTGACTCAATGAAAATGCAGCCACACTCATTAGGCAATGTAGGGAGCAGCTTCTAGTATATTAGCATTGACAGCTCCAGTTGTGTGAAGGAAAAGGGAGGGAAGCACATATTGATATCTAGTTAGAGGAAGGGCAATAAAAGGGAAGCACATACTCTAGGCCTGTTAGAACAGATAGCATGAGATAGTAACAACAGCCTAGCTATTTCAGACAGTTATAGCTAAATAGCTAAACTAGCAGAAGCACTTCACTACCAATACTATGACAAAAGAAGAATGCATACACTCACAATAGTAGAACAGACAGAAATAAAAACAGAGAACAAACAGAGCAAGACACAGCTTTGGAGCACAGAAACAAAACTAACTAAAAAATTCTGTCAACAGCTGTACAAGATCAGAATTCTAAAAGCTACAGTCTCAGCAATGGGACTTGTCGGTACAATTGTGGTAAACTTGATGGTATTTCTAGAAAATATTAAAATATTTAATATAAGTTCTTTTGATTTGGTATATTAAAATTCTAATTTTACATCATGATAACATTATACCATGGCAACATGCAACTGCCTTCTATAGAGAAGTATGCATGTGATGGTGCCTTCAAATTTCATAACATAAGAAACCTTAGAACATAGTTCTCTTTATACATTATTTTAAATGAGAAAGCTATAATCTAAGCACAAATGCTACAGAAACTACCAGATACTTAGCCAGCCATCTCCTCAAAAAAGAATAAGGTGTAATAATTACATTAAGTGTATTGTGTCTTTTGGCAACATTAAAGAAAGATGCTTTTGCCTAGTTTAAAGAGTCACGATAAATTATGTTCATACACTAACCTCCACCTCAGATTTTTCCCAGGGGTCAATGAAGACAGATTTGACTCTGCTGATCTGAGGAATGCTGCGGTGGATGCCTGAGCAGCTCTGACATATGAAGACACCCAGGGTGAAGGACGCCCACTCTGGACCTATAACACAGAGGTGGAATTTAGAATCACATAAAAGAAAGAAAGAAAGAAAGAAAGAAAGAAAGAAAGAAAGAAAGAAAGAAAGAAAGAAAGAAAGAAAGAAAGAAAGAAAGAAAGAAAGAAAGAAAGAAAGAAAGAAAGAAAGAAAGAAAGAAAGAAAGAAAGAAAGAAAGAAAGAAAGAAAGAAAGAAAGAAAGAAAGAAAGAAAGAAAGAAAGCCCTCTTCCAGTTAAACCACACAAAATAGAGGGCCATTAAATGTGACAGACTGAGAGAGAAGAAAGAGGTCGGGAAGTGGTAAGAGAACTGTAGAGCACTAACTGAACTAACTGAAACTTGTTTGGTTAAAGATTTAGACCAGATGTCCATTAGATAAAAGCTACCGTTAAAGGTCAGTGGCTTGCCCAACTCCAAAAGCATAGTGAACGGCATCAAAGCACTCCCAATGCCATGTAGTATGTACATATAATGCAAATTAATAAATCTACTCACAAATATGCTTGAGTGTAAAGGCTGGGAAATGATACTGGTCAACCCTGATGCCGAGTCGCCATGAAAACATGTAGTTTATAAAACCATTTACCTGAATCAGAAATGTTGTTCCCTGAAATAGTGTCCCATAATGTGCCTGATTCTCCACTCTAGGCACAGCATCTTTTTACAACAATGGTTATAGAACCCATTTGCCCAGAAAACCTTAAAATAAATTATATTAAATAATATTGCAATCATGTTATATTAGATTATTAGATAGCCATATTAGCATATGAGCTACTGCATGATTATAAAGGCATTGCCAACCAAGTAAAATTTCTTGATTACAAATTGAGCCCAAGTCACAGTTTATAGAGCTTTAGTTATTATACACATCAAACAGCAGAATGAAGGAAAACTGTGATCTCTTTCACTTTGACCTAGACATGGATGTTGATACTACATGGGTCAGTCTGAGTATTTCAGAAACAGATGATCATCTGGATTTTCATACAAAACAGTCTCTAGAGAATCCATAAAAGGGTGAAAAAAATGAAACAACTGAGTGAGCATTCTGTGGGTGGAAACAACTTGTTGACATGGGAGCGGTAATTTGAATTTGACAGAGTGAATGCTGTTTTGAGTTATGTTCACAGTTTTTTAAAAGTGTGCCAAAAGTGTGACCTGAACAAACACAATCCCAAAGCTCAGTTAATATTCTACGTCTCTGCTGATTCTTCCTCCTCGCCCTCCCATGCCAGGGTTCTACAGTGGTGCCCAAAAGCTAGAAATTTGAGAAAGACTTCAACACTGCCCATGAAGCCTTTCCCCTCAGCAAGATTGTTATGACCCTTGCTCTCTTCCACCAAACCCAAAATTGAGCGCTCATCAACCAGCACAACAAGATTTTTGAACATGCACCATAAGCTCATACAGAATAAATGCGAGCCTGGGGCTTAGTTAATATTCCACCTAATACTCAAGGGTCTTCCAAGACACCCTCACCTGCTAGGGTTCTACAGTACCACTCTCTATAAGCTCTAGAGACTGTTGTGGAGACCATCAGTATCTAAAATACTCAAACAAGCCAATCATGCAAAACAACCTTGCCACAGATAAAGTCACAAAATAATCAAATTTTTCCCCTTTCAGATGGTTGTGGCGAAGATTAACACAAGCTCTTGAATTGTATCTGTATGATTTCATGCACAGTGCTGCTACCACATGATGGCTAAGTAAATGACTATATAAATATAAAAAGCAGGTGTACAGCTACTGCTCTTAACAGTAGCTGTACCAGTGAGTGTATACTAATTTATAAATTGCACCAATCAGTCATAATATTATAACCACTGACAGGTGAAGTGAATAATCAATAACACTGATTACTTTGTTACAATGGTCCAGATTGTGATGGCTAGACAACTGGGTCAGAGCATCTCCAAAACATCTCCAAAATTTTCAAAAGTGGTCTAAGGTCTAAAGGAGTGGCAAACTGGGTCATGCATACCTAAAGCACACTGATGCATGTCATGAATTAATGTTATTTATATTATATGCATTATATGCATATTCAAAATATTAATGTATACAGTGGATACAAATGTTGCAGTTTTTTGTGATCTAACAACAGGAGGCAAGATAAGTAATGTCAGAGCTTCTTCCAGGAAAAGTAAAAACAAACTGAAGTGCTTTAGAGAGTAAAAAAATGAAAAAATAAACAATAAACTGGTTTCTTAAAATTGTACATGTGACTGTTCACATTCAAAGTCATGTTCAAAAGTAATTATCATACAACTGTCATCAATGAAGTGTTTCTGATTAACCCCAATCTGTATAATTACTGTATAATTTCTGTATCTGTATAATTTCCTTGGCATCTTCTTGGCTTCATCTTACTACATAAGCCATGGTCTGCAAAGAGCTTAGAAAGCTCTCATTGTATCACTCAGCAGAGGAGTACAAAATAATTTCCAAAACATTAGCTGTACATGGAGAAAGTGAAGGCCATCATCAGCAAGTACAGAAAATGGGGCACCACACTGACATTACCAGGAACAGCAAGTCTCCCTAAATTTGAACAATGGACAAGAATAAAATTGATCAGGGATGCTGCCAAGAGCCCATCAGCAATATTAATGGAGTGGCATAAATATCTGGCAAGAACTGGTTACTCCCTACATTGACACCCATCTCTTATATTCTTCAAAGGTCTGGGCTATGGGGTAGGGTGGATAGATGAAAACCCTTTCTCAAGAGTAAATAAACAACAATGTATACATTGTATAAGTTGCATACATTTTATAATCAGTTTAGTTAAGGCTAATAACACTGAGTTTATTTACAGTTCTGACTTGCCATTGATAACTCCTAAAGAATGACCTTTATTGCTCAATCCACAGGACATGCCAAGAAAGGTTGATAAATGATTAGAATTAACACTTCTTTTTTATATTTACTCAGTATTCACCTACTTTATGCCTGGCACTTTAAACCCCACAAGACCAAGCAATGTCTCGAGGGAGGCAACAGGACAGAATGTTATCCAGAATAATATATATTTAACCATATTAAATCTGAAAACTGTGCAGGATATTTTCATATTTGTGTGACAAGTGCATGTTACATGTGTAATCCACTGTTTTTCTCAAAGGCACAGGTTACTCAACAACTAGGCTATGTTCGCTGTCATATCCATTATAAAATCTCCACCAATGCAATATATAGATGCAGGAAACTTCAGTAAAGATTAAAGCAGTTTTTAACAGTAATTTACAGGACTTAATTTACAAACTGACTCATCTGAAGCTGTGGCTGCCCCTTTTTAGCACAATTTCTACTGAAGGCTGTCCACACAGAGTCATAAGATTTTGCCCACAATACCTAGAAAAGCAGATGTGAAGCTACTGCTAGATGTTCAGCACAGCCTTTGCTGAACTGTGCCAAATAAGGACAGTTTCTCTGCAATCTCAAGCAATGTCATAGGTTTCTACATTGGTCACTTCACATATCAGGGCCAACAAAAAAACCAACATCGAATGTAATTATAATGCTTCTCTACATACTATCTTCTATGTTGGCAAGGTAGGTTTGCTAGAATTAATATGTTGGTATCATAGTAGAATTAATATAATAATAGCAGTATTGATCTGGACATCCTACTAAAGCAGTTGACCACATTAGATCCACTCCTGTCAGTCAAGAAGAGGAATCTGAGGAATCACAAAAGGTGCACAAGCTCATCAAAACTGGACAGTTGAAAACTGGAGAAAGACCAGGTGATTTCACTTTCTAACTTTATGCTAAACTTCATCCACCTCAATGTTTGATGATTTTCTGCTCCCCGCGGTTGTAGAGTGCTCATTTTAGTTACTATAGTCTTCCTGTCAGCTCAAACTAGTCTGGTCATTCTTCTCAGATCTCTCTTATCAACAAAGTGTTTCAAACCCTCTGTTCACATGGTGTTTAAATTTAGTAGATTACATTTATATATAACATCTTTAATATAATTTTATAACTTTATTCTCTGAACAAAAAAGATATGCTTAGAAACAAAACTCATAACCACAATTTACAAGCATAAGTGATTTCTAGCAAAACTGCTGGCAATTCAAGTTGACTGCAATTAAGCTAATGTGCCTGAATAGTTATTTCTCCCTTACTGTAAAGTAAGATACCATTAAACATGCATGTTGCTTTAAATAAAAACTGTTGGTTTTTTCTTTCACTTACATATCTACTGGAATGTATTAAGGTGGCAAACAATTAGCTGAATTGACCTTTGAAATGCTTTATGTACTTCACACCTAGACTGACGCAATTAAACTTACGTCATTGCCAACACAAGAACCTGAGGTTTACCCGGAGCTGGAGCCTCTTACGCTTTGTATGCCAAATCACTTCATCACCATATAGTCTCAAGAGGGCTTCCCAATGTACTAATAACACTGTAATCCTGTGAGAACATTTACAGGCACGGTCTGTTTCATATAGTTTATACTTTTCTGAACTACAGTGTGCAACGTGAATCTGTGTGCCAGTTTAATAAATACACTTGCATGGATATCAACTACAATCCTGGCACAGAGGGAATCTGAGTCAGTAGGTGTGGTAGAAAACATTGAAATACACTGGATGTCATGCCACTGGATGAAAAGGAAATGCGTTAGAGCACACAGCACCGTTGGGAGACGCTGGGGATAAAGGATTTTACACATAATGAAATTTACACATAATGACATTTATGCACTCGGTGATGTTAATACACACAAAAGCCACGCCCACGTCGCTTGAGACTTGGTGTTTTTAAACACGTACATATATATACATATATATATGTATATATATATATATATATATATATATATATATATATATATATATATATAATAGGCGAGTGAGACATTGGGTTGAGGAGTAGGACGGTGGAGGGTGATTAGTCGGTTTTGGCTCTAGGCGCGGTCTAAAGGTCTGGGTGGCTCATTTTCTTGGTAACTCAGAAGAAAGCCCGACACTGTTGGGTACTGTTGACGATAGTGCATCAGTGAAAAGATGTACAAAAGAATTGTTTGTAATCTTGACCCTAACCGCAACCAATATACTTGATGTTTAACCGAACATTTACAAATGGTTAGTTTGGTGCTGAGTTCGGTTGTTTGAATTCGGCATTAAGCCTAACCACATCCAACGACCTTCCATCAGACCGGTACCATTTCTGTGCTGCTTGGTTTGGGAAAATCTTACCTGGGGCAAGGCAGTCAGAGCAGCACTCATTCCCAGGTCTGTCCAGAAGCTCCCGAACCCGCCGTTTGTTTGTTTCTTCTTCCGAAGCCATACTGAACATTCGGACCCTTCCGACTGATGTACACCGAAAGCTGCGCTATTTTCCGGTGGGATTCGGCTGTGATGTCACGCGAAGCGCCAGCGGTCTCGCTCGAAATATCGCAGGTCAGGCAAGTCCCGATTCACGGAACATTTTCGCGAGCCTTGATGGCGGTAACGGTACTATACGGGTGTAAAATTAATAGGAAAATATGAACTAAAAACCCCTGCGATGGAGACAGAAGCTGTCGTGCGGAATGAATTCAGCAGTATGGTTAGTTTCTCTCGATTCACGACTCATGTATTTCCCGCCCTTCACAGGAGAGAGACCTCAAGCGGTCGAGCCTGCACAACACGCCTTTATTCATTTCAAGTGTTCAAAGATTGAGGAAAGTATATTACCGTCTCGATATATCACTATACTTTATATTGCGTTATAAGAGTAGAATAGCGCTGGTAATTCAAACTTCAGCACAGTGGCACACGGTTTCGGAAGTGTTCGATCCCTCCGGCATATACACTCACTGTCCACTTTATTAGGAACACATGTACACCTGTTCATTTACGCAACAGTCTCCAGTGTACACCGAATTGTGCAAAACAAAAAAAAATAGACACATGCCTATTCAATCTCCATAGACAAACACTGGCAGTAGAATGAGTCGTACTGAAGAACGCGTCGCAGGATACCATGATGTGCTATTATTGTGAAATAAAGGCGTCTAAGAGTAACAGCATCTCAACTACAAAGTGGTTCATCACACAAACTCTCAGAATAAAGCCACAGATTGCTTAAGCATATGTAGTGCCTAAAATTGAATGTTCTGTTACAGTAGTCCGAAACAGCCTCAGCCTCCAGAAGCTTCATGAGATGGGTTTCCATGCCCAAGCAGATGCACACAAGCATAAGATCATTATGGACAATGCCAAGCATTAGGTGGAGTGGTGGAAAGAATGTCACCTCCCCCATGGCAACTTAATGAAACGGGATGTCCAACAAGCTCATATACAGCTCTGGAAAAAAATGAAAACTGCCCAATCTCCAGATTTGGGCCCTATTGAAAACCTCTGGAATGTCATCAAGAGGAAGATAGATGGTCACAAGCCATCAAGCAAAGCCAAGCTGTTTGCTATTTTGCAAAAAGAGTGGTATAAAGTTCCCCAACAGCAGTGTGAAAACTGGTGGAGAGCATGGAGCCAAAAGGCATGCAAATCAGGGTTATTCCACCAAATACTGATTTCTTAATGTTATTTAGCCAAAGCATTAACACAATTTGTTTAGAAATTATTTGCATTTTGTTTTATTTGACCTCTGCAAATACTGCATGATATTTTGAGGTGTTGTCATTTCCTTTAAATATACACTCTAAAGAACAATAGTTATATTTTGAATTTAGGAGAAATATTGTCAGCAGTTCACAAAAAAAAAATGAAACAACTGTTCATCTCACCAATACATGAACCTGGAAGAAAAAAAACAAACAAACTGATTATTTTGCAGTAGTCTCTTATTTTTTTCCCAGAGCCGTAGTTGTCATGGTCAGGTGTCTACATATTTTTGGCCATATATTGTATCTACTGTATTATGTAGTTTGTTGAATATTTTCAAGATTGAAAATATTCAACATTTAACTTAATTTGCAGTGTGAAATGAATGTTTCAGGAAGCTCCCTATTTGTTTCTGTACTGAGCCACCATTGAGCCAGCCGAAAAAGCAACGTTATTCATAATAAGTGACTTGGGGACCAAAGATTTAATCAATACACACTGGAATTTTAATCAATACAGATATGTAATGCACTGAGCTTCCATTAACCTTAAAACTACTTTAAAAAAATGGAAAAAATATAAAGAACATTTTGTATGCTGGCACTACCCATGTATGACAAGTAAGAACAGCAACATTTTATAAATGCAGAGTAAAAGTAAAAACTGATGCACACGTTCACTCAAATGAACACAATGTGATGGCAGGATTTTTGCATACAGGCCAAATTTCAAAGAAAAGCAAAAAAAAAAAGGATTTGTTAATGAGATCAAAAGTAATTAATTTTGTCCATTCAAATTACAGACTGAAGTGTCTTCCTTCTTGCTGTAAATAAGCTGAAGGTGAGACACTGAACTACAAGCTTTCGAAGATCTAGGAGAGGAATTCTCTATCGTGAGGAGTTGGAGCTGGAACGTGAGCGATGGCGTCTACGGCCTGGAGATCTGGAGCGAGAGCGTCTTCTTACTGGGGAACGGCGACGCGGAGATCGAGACCTACATTTTGTTGGAAATATGTTTACAAAAGTACAAAATTTTAAAAAAGTTTACAAATCATAGAAATAAACCGATTTTAAAATGTCTGTTTATATAATATTTTTCTATATTATATAATAGTAACAGCCCTATGATAAGAGTGTATAAAAACTGAGGACAGTACTGACCTTCTCCTCATACGAGGTGGAGTACGGCGCCACATGGGTGGAGGAGGAGGCATCCTACGTGGAGGGGACAGCCTACGTGGGGCAGGTCGCATCCTCTGAGTCAGGACAGCTGTGGCTGTGATTTCTTGACCATCTATTTGACCTGAAAAAACAAAGATGAGCGAGTTGTTTCCAGATCCAGATTTTTTGCCTACTTTGTGTATTATTAGAACACCTCAATTAGATGCAAGCTTGGTTTCTAAAAGATAAGTTATTCTGACAATGTAGGTGATGGGACTCTTGGTGCACTCGTCTCTGGCTTTCCCTTTTAATAATGCTTTCATTGTATGCCTGATGAAGTGACAATTTACAGTCTGATCATAATACAAATCCCTAATACTACTCCACTTTATGATAAGAGCATACTAATTAATCTGTTGTATATCAAGCTGTACATACTCACCAAGCCCAATAGAACAATGGTTTCGGAAACTCACTTTTACAGGCTTGCGTTTCTGACCCTTTGACATGCAGCCTGTAGCTGTAGAATCCTTTAATATAATTAAGAATTGCACATCCCAAAAATGGTTTACACCCAATACTTTCCGCTTTTCCTTTCCAAATATTCTGACCTGGATAGCCCTTCATAAGAGCTGCTCTTATCATGAAGACTGTCATGTTCATCACAAGGATTCTGTTTTTTGTAGTCCATTCTGAAGTTATAAACTATAGCAGGCCCTTAATGTCAAAGTTCATGTCAAATGGTAAAGCAAACAATGTACACTTTGCTCTAGAAGTTCTTTGCACAGCTTTTGTGCTGAATGAAAAAAAATAGCATGACAAAAGTGGGTTTACCTACCAAACAAAGGCCAAGTACAGGTTTTTTATTAAAAAAAACAAAAAAAAACAAAAAAAACACTTATGAACGCACGGTTTTGCTGTGAGCAGCCCTTTCTAACTGATGCTCAGTAGTGTTGCTATCCAAGAAAGCCAATGAATCTTCAGTGTCAAAACTAGTACCTGACCCTCATAGCCCCTCAAAACAAAATCCAAGAAGTAGTGTGTTCTGAGATGACATTCCAAGCATTAATACTTAACTCGGATGGTACGTCTGTGTGTACGTGTGTGGGAGCACTTTGAGTTTGTGAGTTGAGGTCATTGAATATTTGTATAATACACTGGCACTAATTCTGCATGCCACTTCAATTTAAAGTGGGAAGCTAGAACATGGAATTGAATTACTTTCGATTTGTGCGTTTAAGCTACAAAGTGAGGCAAAAAGCAAGGACATTTCTATATTCATTTCTTGTTACGCATTTTTGCTAGCCAGCTAACTGATGCGTGATCCCCACCCACCCCTCTTCTAAATGCAAGAAGTGTGTCAAGTTATATAGTATTTAGACACAACCTTATGGCAAATTTGAATTTTGTTTCATCCCTACTATAACTACCTACTACTACAATGTAATATTCATTAAAATAAAACAGTGCAAAATGTTCTAGCCAGGAAAAAAAGATAGAAATGGAAAATGTACCTCCATCCATATGTTTCAGGGCCTTCTGGGCATCCTCTGAAGTTTCATACTCAACATAGGCATAGCCTCTTGACAAGTTTGGATGACACCGATCTGATGGCATGTCTATCATCTTGATCTTCCCATACGTAGAGAAGATCTCTTGAATGTGATCCTAAAAGCAAAAGAATAGATGACCTTGCAATACGTGTTGTTGCTGTAGTTTGTCTATATGTCTTGTAAAATGCACCTTACCTTGGTGACATTCCTAGTCAGTCTTCCAACGTGAAGCTTGGTGGGCTTAGGGCTAGGGCTCCTCCTTTTCCTCTCTTTCTCATCAACTCTCTTCTGAGACTTAGACCTTAAATTGCATTAGATTAGCAAACATATTTTCTGAAACAAAACTAACATTTCTATTTAAAGATAATTTTAATTATTAGCTGGGTTGAGTCACATCAAGAAAAATAAAGAATTTAACAAGAAATAAAAAACTGAAATACTGGGTGCAAAAATTTTTTTAGCATGAAATCCCTAGCTTGTTACTGCATACAAGGATGTTTTGGAAACCTACTTTGAACGTGACCGCCTGCGATTGTCATGCCGACGTCGACTCGGGCTGGGTGATGCTGAGGAGCCAGAGGAGCTGGAGGACCGTGATGAGCTGGATGAGCCAGAGCGACTAGAGCCTGAAGAGGAGCTGGAGCCACTTGAAGAACCTGAACTGGAACCAGAGCTGCTGCTGGAGCTTGAACTGGACCTAGACCTAAATTGAGATCACAAGTTATACAATGTCCCTGAATAGTACAGGAAGAAAGAAAAGGAAATATCTATAATATAGATATATAGATTATATAATATATTATCTATAAGGAAAGAAATTGTAATGAGACAGTCTGCAAAGGTCTGACCTGCTGCTGCTGCTGCTCCCAGTAGAGTTACTGCGTCGCTTGCGGTTCTTGTCTCGACCCCTCTCTTTCTCAGCACCTTCCTTCACCACAGCTTTATCTTTGCCCCTCTCTCGAGCTTTATCTTCTGAACGCTCCCTGCGTTTGGTAGGAGATGGAGCCCTGTGAAAACAATAGATTTTTAAATAAATAAATACAAAAATTAAGACTGATATTATAATTTTCAGGTATTTTGATAAAAAAGGAATTCTTTAAAGTGACCTATGCAAATACTAAAATAAACCCTAGAGAACAGTTCTTTAAGCCTAAGCTCCGGTTGAATCAGCAGTAAAACACAGTAGTGCTTCTTACTTTTGTAATGAGTTTTGTAGTGTATACACAAGTCTTTACTTCAGATCAACCAACATACAGATATATTCTCATTGATAATTCTGTAACGCTGACTATAAAGTTAAGTACACTGTTTCCCGATAAAAGATTCGCTTTTTTTCCGGGTATCGGCCGGATATTGCGTACCAGGTTATTTCTACTGCCACCCATAATAAAATATTAAGAGTGGTTACCAAATTACCTATAGTTCAGCCTGTAAATCTAATCGCTAAAGCAGCATTCAAAAAGCACTTTAAATCCTGAAATTCTGACGAATTGTCCTACCTAGCGAAGCCGCATGAGCAATTTACTTTCGCACGCCCATAAATTCATTTTCTGGAAAGACATTATCAATTTTTCAGCAATAACAAAAATGTATAAACATTAAAAAAATTGATAAATGCGCGCGACGGTGGGACAATTTGATCAATATTGGACAAAGAATTATAACACTGGTAATAAAATCTGCCTCAATGTTAGTAGTCGTTAGAGCTTAATTTATGAGCTGCTAGTATTACATCCGTATTGTTTAGCATTAGCGATACGTGTTAGCCATCTGGTGTCAACAGCCACGCTAAGCTAAGTCTGCCTCCCTTTTAAAAGCCCTGGCGCAGTTAATTCAGCTAGTCAATAACCAAAAACTAACCAGCTAGTTATTTACAAAGTATATCAGACACGTCCAAAGTCGATAATACTCGGCTAACTAATACAGCGACCCTGATCTACGGCAAATAAATGCATTAGCCAATGCTTGCTAACGGCGTTGCACGGCTGACCGCTTTCTATTCATTCACAAAGAAGCACTCCAAAGCAGCACATATATTTGCTAAGCTGTATTACAGTGTACTGTTGCTTTGACGTGCATATTAATAATGCAAAATTGTGTATATTTGTACACAGTAATAAGCAGTTAGTTCTCGTCTTGCAAACTATTAACTAGCTTTACCGAACAGCGTGTTAGCTAACTGACTAGCGGTATTAAATAGTCAGAACGGTAATAAGAATAGTATAATATCGCTTAGCTCGTTTATGTTTGTCCAGCGCTAACCACCATAATGCTTTACAAATGTATTATAAAGCAATCGCATGTTGTAATATTTATAATAATTTAAAAAAAAAAAAAGAAAAACAGTAACCCGTTTAAATTGGAACTCACATCTTGAAGCGCAACACGTCCTAGCGCTAAACCTATTGGCGCCTTTTGTTTGCGTGGACAACGCGATGACGTCACACATCATGCGCCACTCTTGATGTACTATGTTTATGTTTCTTTCAGCTTGAGATCTTTATCTAAGCACATACATTTTATTTGTAATTTTTTAGAGCAAAAATGAGCAACGAAATCGTTTTATTGTACTCGTATATATCTACAGCCGAAGCAACTCATTAGCTGAACAAGGTAAAGAAGCTAATACTGACGGACACCGAGGTATCGTTTTAGCCAGTGGGCTACGATTGCTATAGTGGTTGACAAATTGGTGTTTGTTTCATTTTATTTTATGGATATTTCTAATCTTCGCTAAGAGAAACACATCAAAGAGTATGCTTTTCAGTGTTGATTACAATTGTGTTGGTTATACACCTATATATATATAATCTATGTAGTGACTGTCATTGTTAAAATGCCTGTGTGTAATTTTTACCGTTGTTTCTTAGCTGGAACGGAAACCCTAAAGTTCCGTGTACTTTTAAAAGACCTCGGGGACATGGGCAGGCTGGATGATGCTGCCAAACGCAAAGTGGTGGAACTGCGTGAAGCAGGCCTGAGCTTCCGCAAGATCAAAGCTGTGCTGGAGCTGGAGAACATCAAAGTATCCGCACAGGCCATCTATCTCTTCCTGAAAGAGTTTCATGGAAGAGGCAGACAAAATGATGCTCCTGTGTCCGGGAATGGTGGACCTACAACAGCCTCGGGATCAAGGGATACGGGGCTAGGCGAACCAAGACATGGTGCCTGGAGTGAGCAGCAACTAAGGAATCTACTTCGTGAGGCTGCCCATGTTGCTGGCTTCTCATCCCCTTCAGACTCCTCAGGGCAGAGTGTGGTAGCTTCAGAACCCAGGGGACACTCCTCTGGGACAGGGCCAACTAGCCAGGAGCCACAACAGGGAGACAGGAAGGACGAAGATGTCAGAATCATAAGTGTCACCTCACTGGCACAGAATACTAACCATGATGCCGTTCAAACAGTACGCTCAGGGTTTGGCTCAGGAGCAATAGCTGGAACGTTTTCAAGGAGAAGGTACACACCCTCACCAGCAAACCCAGTCCTTGTGGCTCGGAAAAGGCTCCTAGATAAGGCTTTGTTTCACAGAGCAAGGGTATGTATGTATGTTTTTTACATAGGCTCATTGAATTTTGATGAAACAAAAACATAATCATGAAACAATTTCCACACTCACCATCTATTTTAAGAACACCTGCTGCATCTGCTAATTTATGCAGTTATCAAATCAGCTGATAATGTGGCATTAGAATCAGAATGATGTTTCAAGAATGATGTTTCTTAATGATATTTTTCTAATCTCTCTTTTCAACAAGGTGTTTCAACCTGTGGACCCTTTGCAACAGGACTTTATTGTTTGTTTGTTTTTTTTTGTTTTGTTTAGTTTTGTTTTTTTCGCACCGTTCTGTGTAGAAACTGTTTGTGAAAATCCCCGGTGATCAGCAGTTTCTCAAATACTCAACCAGCCCCATCACAAGTCACAGAGATCACAGTTTTCCCTCATTCTGATGTTTGATGTTAACATATATGTGGAAATAATAAGAAATAAATGAAAGTAATAAAGAAGGTTTATAAAAGAATTGGACCTTAAAAGCTTGGACCATATCCTGAGGCAATAGCAGCCATTGTAAATGATTAACAAAATATGTAGGGAGATGGCAGAATTGATGCCTGTCTCTAATTCCAAAGCAAATGTTAATGCACAAAGCCCACCATTACAAATTACACCATTATAGATTTTTTGTAAAGTGAGGATGTCCGAAGCATAAGTGTGAACTTGCTAGCCGATAATTGTTTTGGTCCTGATGACCTTTTGCAAGAAAATGAGCAAAAGAGAGGCAACACAGAGACCCTGGGCCTCAAGCACTGATTGCCACTACATTTAATTGTTTTCAAACATAATTTTATATGTAACTGGCCCCTTGCAAAAATGCTTTACTGGCTGCTTGTCAAATAAATACAGACAAATTTTTCCTCAATCAGTTAGATTAATTAATCCCGTTTGTTCCATGAGTTCCATGCTGTTTAAATTCTGATGATGCCACATCCCTCTTTGACAATTTGGGTCTGGGTTAGCGATGTGTTCATAGGAAATGTTGAAATGTCTGAGGATTTTGCTGTGTTACTGGCATTAAATAATACAAAACACACAAGTGGTGCAAGGATCATATAATGTAACTAGTCATTTTCTTGTAGGTACGGGACAGTGGCCCTCAGTCTGCCCAACAAACTGTGTCATTAGTGAGAAGAGATCAGTCATGTTTCCCTTACTCAGAAGGAAGGAAGGTTGTGTTACCTCAAACAAGCTCATTCAACCCCACTTCCACGCGAACTGTAGTGAGTAAAGACATCTTGTATCACCATATTAGCATTGCCCTGTTTGTTTCTTTTATTGCCTTTCAAACTTGTAAAACGAATTTATATTTGCCAGAGGGGACTTCACCCAGGGAACAACCTTTTTCGACAAGGATTTCAGCAACGTGCAAATATACCCACCCGCTCGACAGAACAGTCACCCCGTGTTGGCATTCGGATTCCCGTACCAGGCCAATCAAGTACCGGACCACAGAATGTGAGTTCGTCCGTAAGGGCTCCGGCTCTGACCAGTCAGCAGCAGTCCCCAAGCCAGCAGAGCAATGTGGACACTGGAACATTAAGTGCACTGCAGGAACAGGTCAAGTCTCTTGCTACTGAAGTGCGCAGCCTTGGCTTGGCTCTCAGGATGATGGTAGAGCAGCAGGGCCGTCTGGAGAGGGAGCAGAGCCAGCAGACACAGGTCCAAAAGCAGATCCTGACCACCTTGCAGAAATTAGCATCTAAACAGGGACCCTGTGGTTTTCAGCACAGTACAACTTCTACACTGCCCCCTTGCCCATTGTCTTCAGCCTCCTTTAGCCAGAGCACCTTCACCCCTAGCCAAGGCAGTAGTTTGTGCAGCCAAGCCCAATCCAGATATAACGAAATCGATGGATCCACCCTTGATAATATTGAGCCATTTTCTCTGGACACTCTCAGCTCTGCTACTATAGATGGCTTTCAAACCTCTGACTCTCTATCATTCAACCGGACACACTCACCAACATTTACACAGTCACACACACAACAATTCACACCTGAGATAGTCAGCTATACGCAGTCTCACACAGACACTTATGCAGGAATCGACAGCAAGCCAGCAGAAATAGCCTCACCAAACACAGACAGATCTTTTCAAGCTTGCAGGTCTTCAAGTCAGTCTTCTACTGAACCTATTTCTGTGCACGATGCCCAACTGACTATTGTCAAAATAGAAAATGTTTAAAAAAACTGCAGAAATTGACATATACTGCTGTGTTTCTTGTGTTTCTGATCTTCCTTGCTGATTTTTGATGAATTTTAGAGTGAATCATTCAATGGTACTGTAGCTTCAGCAATAGTGGATGAGTAATAGTGGATTTGAGTCTTACACAACTTTTAATAATGGGCCAAACATCATACCATACATTCACAAAACATTTATCATAAATTTGAAGTAATTCTTTTAAATTATCCATTTATTTGTGTTTTTTATTTTATTGAGCAAATACAAGTTTAGTGTTAGGCAAAATAAGGCAAAATAAAACCTGACTGTTTTCCTGTACACATGACTATACAATAAAACCAAAGTGATTATGATAAGATTTAAATGTTAAAAATGCTTTCCAAATGAAGTTACAATTTTCAACAAGTATCAGTTGCAAACTGAATAATTCTTATTATGCTGGTAAAGTATAAAATTCTTATACTGGTAAAGTATAAAAGTATAATGGTGTAGAGAGTCCATCTGCCATCCCCAGCACTCCAATAAGAAGCAGATGTGTGCTTTCATACATTGTACATTTTTAAAGGGAACAAATGGAAAGAAAAGTAGAAGCAAGGCTAAAATCAAAAACAAAAGCATTAGTGTGGTCAGGTGCTGATGTCAGGTGATAAGGCCTGGTGCACAGTCAGAATTGTAGATCATCCTAAAGGAGTTCAGGGGGGTCAAATTAAGGGCTTTGTGCAGGAAACTGAAGTTCTTTCTCTTCAGCCTTGGAAACCATGTCTTTATGGACCTTGCTTTGCACAAAGGTCATTGTCATCTTGGAACATGTTTAGGCCCCTTAGTTCCACTGAAGGAAATTGTAATGCTAAAGCATACATAGACAATTGTGTAAATATACAAATACAACTGTGTGCTTCCAGTTTTGTGGCAACAGTGTGGGAAAGATATATGAGTGTGATGGTCAGGAGTCCACAAGCCTTTTCTGCATATAATGTGTTTTGCATACTCACTGCAGCATTGGAAAAGCAGTGACTCTGTAAGGGTGAATGTTGTTACAGCAGTTCAACAGTGAGGCTAAAATGTATGTGAGGTCCTCTAGTGGCCCTTTTGCAGTGTGACTTTTTCTTGCATGAAAATTGTGGGATGATTGAGAGTGGCTTAATGGTTAGCACTGTCGCCTCACAGCAAGAAGGTCCTGGGTTTGAATCTGGGGAATCCAGGCCTTTCTGTGTGGAATTTGCATGTTCTCCTCATGCTTGCGTGGGTTTATGCTGGGTACTCCGGTGTCCTCCCAAAGTCCAAAAACATGTACATTGATTGGTAATTCTAAATTGCCCATAGGAGTGAGTGTGTGTGGTTGTTCGTCTATATGTGCATGGACTGGTGACCTGTCCAGGGTGTACCCCTGCCTTTCACCCAATGTGCACTGGGATAGGCTCCAGCAGGAATAAAGCAGGTATAGATGATGGATGGATGGATTGTGGATTGCTTGCAGGGAAGGAACCACATTTTGCCAAAAGAGGTTCTGATAAACATCTGCATTCACCCTGCCATGTAGCTGTGTAAGAGGCCCAACTCCTGCTGCAGAAAGAATCAAACCATGACACTGTCAGCATGTTGTGTGGACATAGGAGAACTGGTCCAAAGTTCACTTTGCTCATGAAACATTATGTTCAGTGTCAAAATAGGGAAAGACTGAACCCAGTGTGTGTAAAGAAGTCACTGAAAGGTGGAGGCGGATATGTCATAGTTTGGGGTTTTCTGCTGCAATTTGTATGCAAGACAATGCCCCCTGTCACACAAAACAAGCAATTCCTTGAAGCTAAGAACATTAAAATAATAAAATGGCCAGCCCAGAGTCCTGATCTAAACCCAACTGAAAATCTTTGGAAAATCCTTGGCAATAACATTATTGCTAAGAAACTCTCTACGGTTACCAAACTGTGGAAGAGACTGGAAGAAGAGAGGACCAAGATCATACCAGAGCAGTGTGAGAAACTAGAAATGTCTTGTGGATACACGATGTAAGCTGTGCTGAAGTTATTGAAGGGCATCTGTACTTCCTACTAAATCTGACAGCTGTAACCCTCAAAGGTTTTAGTTGTAATCTTCTTACATGCTACAATGGTTACTGTTTTTATCACTGTATTTTCTTAAAATAAAGGTATTTGTTGAAGTGCCTTTGGTTATTTAGTGATTTTACCATGTTATTTTAAACATTCTAGTAGAAGAGTGGTATATCCAAATCTAATATTCAAATTTTGAGTGATTAAGATTAACAAAATTTTTAGAAAAAAATCAACTGTTTATAAATTGCTCTCTTCTGGTGGCATCTTGTGTATATTTCCACACAATGTTTAATATGAGGCATTAAATGTTACAGGCCTCTAGATGGCATGCTCCCACGTTTTTTAACATTGTATAAATATTGTGTCAATGTTCCATTAAATCTTTAAAAAATTTAAACAAGCCATATTATTATAAACAAATTATTATTAGTGATGATCAATTCTTAAAAGCCAGTGATGGGCCCAAAAAGCAATTCAATGGGTCAGTGGGTTCATTGGGGGTAAGGTCAACACTTAAATAAAGTTAAATTTTGTATTTGAATACTTGAGCTGAACTGGAAAAAAAATAATGACAATTTTGGATTAAATTTTCAAAGAAACATTAAAGAAGTGCTAAAAATTTGACCCAGTGGTAAAACCATTGCTTAACTGATTGTGAGTGTTTAATGTGTTTTCTTTACTGAAGGGGTGATTATCACACGTTGTTTTCCAGTTCAGTGAAGTTGCATGATTAGTTTAGATTAGATTTTACAGTAGGGGTGGGTTGTATGTAGATTTACATACTGTATTTTCCTTTGGGAAAGTTAGAGGATTAGTCAAGTTTACTGCCATGTCATTCATTTTTGTAGAAAGGACATTATTTACATTTACATTATTTACTGTCCAGTGTCACCCAAATGAGGATGGGTTCCATTCTGAGCCTGGTTCCTCTCAAGGTTTCTTCCTCTTATCATCTCAGGGAGTTTTTCCTTGCCCCTGTTGCCTTAGGCTTGCTCATTATGAGTAAAATAGTACTGTAACTTAACTTTAAACTTTATATATTTTTATATATGTCTCTATACTTCTGTATAGCTGCTTTCAGTGCCCCACCACCAAATAAATTTTGGAATTTTTCATGTGTTTTCTGGGTTTGCAGCATGTTGGCCCTTGTCTATCAAATAGGAATGCACACCAAACAAACCGTACTGCATGAGCACAGAATTCAGAAATAACTTTATTAACAAGTAGGTTTACACACACACACAAGGAATTTTACTTGAAGACAGGAGCTCCAGTGCAGAGGAAAGTACGGACAAAGAAAAATAAGAGCAGAACTACCTAGATTTATTCCAACTAATGTGACTGTGCTTGAGAACTTATACTGTCACTGTCATTGCTAGCCATCCATCATGCATCTTCTGGGTGGAGCCATGTGAGGAAAGGTGTTAGTGACAACAATTAGTAAGAAATATGTGTAAATGATGTGCATTTTTACAGGACTAAGACCTGAGAATGATGAGAATGATAAAATTTGAGTAAAACGTACTTTTTAAAAAGGTAGCTAATTTTACTTACTTTTTATCCTCTTTAAGGATATTTCAGAAAAATGTAGTTATATTTAATTTAATGTATTTTTATTTTATTAAATGTTAGCAACTATCAGTTTTTATCTTGATCAAAGCATGAGATTAATATTTTTCAGAAACTTTAACTACATAAATTGGAAGTACATTTAGAAATTTTAGTACATTTGGCGGGTTTATTAAATTGGGTCTTAAGCGTATATGTGTGATGCACGGTTAACTGCACACAGTTTGTGGGGAGAGGGGTTTAATGTGAAGCCCACAGCTGGAGTGAGGTCCAGCTGATCCTCAGACACCCCTGGTGGAGGAGTGAAGCGGAAGTGCTGCAGTAAGGAGGTGAAGAAGAGGAAGAGTTCCATCCTGGCCAAACTCTCTCCCAGACACACCCTGTGCCCTGAAAACAAAGAAGTACTTTTGAAACCAAATGAATTATAGAGAACAAAATTCAGCAGACAAAAGCATTTCAAACTACCTGCAGAAAAAGGCATGAAGGCATCTTTCTTAACAAATCGGCCTTGCTCATCTAGAAAATGTGCTGGGTTAAAGGTCAGTGGGCTCTCCCATTGAGTCTCATCCTTCAACACAGATGTCAGGAGAGGAAACACACAGGTACCCTGCAGAGAGCAAGAGAATTACATGTCAATACCCTATACATATTATTAACAATAATTTCTACATTAATCTTCTTCAGATTGACCTTCTTGATGAAGAAGCCCTGAAATTTAATGTCACAAGTAGTGGTGTGGGGGAGATTTATGGGTACAATGTTAGCTAGTCTCTGAATTTCATGGATCACTGCATCTGTGTAAGGCAAATTCTTTCTGTCCTCCATCACTGCCTGGCGACGTCCAATGACTCTGTCGATCTCTTCCTGGACACGGTCTAGAACCAAGAAAAAAAAGGTTAAGACTTAACTTGTTTACAAAATATATGAAAAGAAAATGTTTGTGCACCAAAATCATGACAAGTATCCTTGTACTGCACTGGTAATTCAGTGGACAATGTTTATGCAAGTTTATATATTAACTACAGTGTGTGAAATCGTACCCTGAATCTGAGGATACTTGGCCATTAGCAGAAGGCACCAGCGCAGTGTTGTGCCAGTGGGGTCAGTACCAGCAGCAAAAAGGTTGGAAACAGTTATAATGAGATTCTGTTCATGAAAAAGTGTGTCTTTATCTCCAGCTTTCTGTCCAATAAAAACAATGCATACAACCATTAGCCAGTGTGACAGTTATTAGTTTCATCTTTGTAGAGTACACTCTCTGATGTCTACTGATCAACACAATGTTCTATGCAGCAATGCCATCTGTATCTACAATACAACAGGCAAAATTTACTCTGTTTACTCAAAATTTACTCACACATTCTTATATTACTGTAGATAGATAGATAGATAGATAGATAGATAGATAGATAGATAGATAGATAGATAGATAGATAGATAGATAGATAGATACAGGTGCATGGTAATGAAATGCCATTTAGCATCTAGCAGAAGTGCAAACAGTAGAAATTATGCATATAATAAGAGAGGGATATTCTTGCAAAATATAACTCTCTTTAAGCACAAATATGCTTTCGGGAAATAGAAACACAGCCCTTTGAAATTCTGCATTGTGTTGCTTAGCAATTTCTGCATGAAACCTTTTGGACACAGCGGCAATGATGTATTCTATAGTGTCTAAAATGCTTGGCAAGATCTCTCATGTTTGTTTAGTATTCTCAGCATTAAAAGAGCCATTATCCACCACAGTCTCATGTAAAAGTGTCTGTGTAATTTAGAAGAGAGCACAAGGTATTTTCTAAAGCAATTTAATGAATTTCTGTAAATGTAACATTCTAGAAAGGTTGTTTTTTCCGAATATTTCAGCCTCTGAATCACCTATCACCTTCAAACAAAATGATGACATTTGTCATTGTACATTGGACCCCATACACTGAATCCCAAAATCTGGGTAAAAATTATATGCATCACATATTGCTCTCATGCTTGCTCACATAAAACATATGCACCCTTAAATAAAGCATACTGTCACAGAAAGAAAGAGATACAGTACCTCTGCTTTCTTTTTGCGTATAAGAAAAGAGTCAACCAAGCCTCTGGTTTCCTCAAAATTCAGTGTCTCCTCCAAATTGTTCACAAGCTCCTTTATTTGCTTTAGATTTTGCTCACGTTTTTTCATTACGAGCCTCCAGTCCTTTAGCCAAGATCCAAGCCATGGAAACATATTATAAATCTACAAGTAGATGCAAATACATACCTTCATATACAGATGTAGTTTCTACCTCAAACATTAACCATTTTATATAGGTTAAAAAATCCGTGATATTAAGTGAATTTTTTTATGTTGATTGTTTAGATAAGCATGGTACCTGTATAGAAGGTGAGCCACCAAGCTTGATGGTCTCATTGGCCCGGTTTACCATTTCTCTGAATTCAGGGTCACTGTATTGAAACCTACTTCCATACACAATGGCTGAGATGACATTTGAGGTGGCATAATTTAATGGCTTTGAAGCATCAAATGGTTTCCCTGTAAAGTAATAAGCAACAATTAATATCCCAAACACTGCCTTTGTATAAATGCTATGTAAACTGGCATTACTTTATACATTTTCTATAAAAATGAAAGTAAATTTACTAAACAAAAGTTTAAATGTACTAATAGTTACTATTGTAATAAAATAGTTGTATTTACAGCATATAAAGTATTAGGAAAAGAGTAATTATATATTTGTGTAAAATGTGTGAATTATGTACATTATTAGTCAGATTTAATAGATGTTTGTCTACTTAAAGTTTCAGTTAAAAATGTACAGTTCAATGAACTGACAAATTTATTATCGTTATTATTGGTGAAGATAGATTGATTTTGCTGCAAATCAATAATATTTTTATATACAGTGCACAGATAATCCAAAAATTAAAACATATTTTATTTGATCATGCTGTTTAAAGCAGGTCAGTATTAATTCTGCATTTCTTTATGTTAATTAGATTCAGTTTTAATATACATGAAAATGACTTTTGACTTTTAGTTAGTAATAGTACATAGAGCATACATTGAATAATTAAATCATTGTGGAAGGATTCTGTATGTTCTAGATTATTCTGTATATTTAAATGTATATTAGTCATTTTAGTCAAAATTTACCTTGAAATTCTTTAAACACCTCTCTCAAATAGCGTGTTTCTTCTATAATTTTCTCTTCACTTCCTCTTTTGCCCATCCTGAAGTCTCGAAGGGTGGTGAGGGAAAATCGTCTCATTTCTTTCCAGTTTTCACCATTGCTAAACAGAATTCCTGAAGTTGAAAGAAGTTAGATTTTATTAAGAGAAGTCAATAAAAAGAAAACTTGAAATTCTGAAGAAGCTCAATGATTTGTTTAATTATTCTTTTTATGTCAGCTTGAATGGCTATTTTCATGGCAAGATCAATGTAGGTAAAACAGGGCATTTTTTAAATTCTTACAGTATTACAGTATAGAATTTTGAAAGGCATCTAAATATGTATATTAGTAAAAGTGTTGTCTTGAATTGTTAAGAGCTGGACAGTCCATTAGTATATACTTAGTCATTCTTGTTTTATAGAAATCACATGCATTCACTAAAATATTTAAGTTTTGATTGTACAATATGGCATTGTGTGTAGACATTCTGATCATGTCTGGATACAAAGAGGACTTCATTAGCTGCAATGTGGCCTGCTAACCAGCAGAAAAGAATGGTGAAATTTAGCTAGGATGTTGGCAATTATGGGGTGCACCACTCCTCTCTGCTTCATGTGTCTAAAATGTTTGCATTCTTTAGTGAAACACCCGCTGAGAAACCTGAAGGAGCTCTGGTTATTGGAGACTCTATTTTAGCATGTGTAATTAGCTAGGCTTTTAGGGGCTACAGTAGCAATGATTAAGTGTATATACTGATTAGGAGCCAGGGTGCTAAGGCAAATATAGCTTCTTGAAGGTAGCTGATATACACCTTCATCAGTCAGCGGTTACTAAATGTATTATTGCAGAGGTGTAGCAAAGGCAATATCCAGTGTGGTAATATGCTCTGGTCCAGAGCTGTGTGGTGATGTAGTTTATTGCAGGTTATGGTCGCTAAAGTTTTGAGGGCAAGGCTGGCCTGTTATGATGGGACGGGGTCCATCACTTTTGGGAAGGTTCTGCTCTCATTTCTTGCAGTATAGTACATAGTCTCAGAGCAGATCTAGTCCAAGGAGCAGACAAGCAGAATAACCCGACCCTTTGCTAGCTGCAATAAGTCATTGCCCAGGTTTCACAATATTGAGACTGTATCTGTTCCCTAAGCTAAACAAAAATGTAGAACGACTCACAAAATTTGTTTCAATAAACTAATTAGCAAAAAACAAGACCATAGTGAATGATCTAAAGTTAGGACTGTTAAATATTAGGTCTCTTGCATATAAAGTATTTATTGTTAATAAACATTTACTAATCAGGAGTTTAATGTACTATGTTTTACAGAAACATAAATGAAACCAAATGAGTATGTAGATTAAATGAAGCTAGTCCACCCAGATATTGTTATATACATCAGCCTCACCTAGCAGGAAGTAGGTGTTGCAGTTATTTATAATGATAAATAGGTTAGGCAGCACACAAAATCCTAGACATAAATTCAGCATGTTTGAAGTTCTTTATAACTTAAAGTGTGTAGCCTTAAAAAAAAGACTAACAAGTGAATTCCACTAATTGTCATTTACAGTCCCCCAGGGCCATATTCTGAATTCCTCTGTAAATTGTAGATTTCATTTCAAACCTAGTTCTTTTTTTAGACAAAGCATTAATTGTGGGACAGTTTAATATTCATTTTTTGTTTTTTAATTCAGACCCCCTGAGAATAGCCATTTTGTCCATCCAAGATTCAAGAGAGATTAATCAGAATGTAATAGGACCCACTCATAATTGTGGTCACACTCTTGGTCTCTGTAACAGTCGGGAGACACCGCCTGAAGCAGGGATCAAACCCAAATCTCCATGGTAGTCATGATATAGAAAATATAGTCACTTTTCCACAGAATCTCAGAACATCAGCACATCTCATTTAATCTTTGTCACATTACAACGTAATGACAATGTAGCACATTACAATCTGCTACTGCAGAGAGGTTTTTCAATAGTCTTCCAGACTTATCATCCATGATTAGATCACTATCTGACCTCACAGAACTTGATCAGGTGACTGATTATGTAGAGTCAATGTTTTACCACACTCTAGATAATGTAGCTCTACCCTGGTGTAATGATCACATGTGCACCTTAGAAACTCCTGTACCTTCTTCACCTCTTCACCCTGTAATCTTACAGTTCCACTTCCCTTACTTTCATTCACACACATGTACTCAGTCTTACTACAACTGACTTTCATTCCTCTTCTCTCCAGCGCAAACCTCTACCTCTCCAGGTTTTCCTCCACCTGCTCCCTGCTCTCACTACAGATCACAATGTCTGCAAACATCTGCAAACATCATTGTCCAAGGAGACTCTTGTCTGACCTCCTCTGACAACTGGTCCATCACCATAGCAAACAGGAAGAGGCTCAGAGCTGATCCCTGATACGGTCCCACCTCCACTTTGAACTCCTCTGTCTGACCTACAGCACACCTCACAACTGTCCTGCTCCTCTCATACATGTCCTGCACCACTCTGACATACTTCTCTGCTACTCCTGACTTCCTCTTACAGTACCACAGCTCTTCTCTTGGCACCCTGTCATACGCTTTCTCCAAGTCTACAAACACACAGTGCAACTCTCTCTGACCATCCCTATACTTCTCCATCAACATTCTCAGAGCAAAAATAGCATCTGTTGTGCTGTTTCTGGGTATGAAAAAGAAATGATCAGTCTGTAATTTTAATGGTAGGTTTATCTGAACAGTGAGAGACAGAATAACAACAAAAAAATCCAGAAAAACACATTTCAAAAAAGTTATACGTTGAATTGCATTTTATTGAGTGAAATAAGTATTTGACCCCTTTGCAAAACATGACTTAGTACTTGGTGGCAAACCCTTGTTGGCAATCACAGACGTCAGACATTTCTTGTAGTTGGCCACCAGGTTTGCACACATCTCACATCTCAAGGAATTTGGGCCCACTCCTCTTTGCAGATCCTCTCCAAGTCATTAAGGTTTTGTGGCTGACCCTTCAGCTCCCTCCACAGATTTTCTATGGGATTAATGTCTGGAGACTGGCTAGGCCACTACAGGACCTTAATGTGCTTCTTTTTGAACCACTCTTTTGTTGCCTTGGCCGTGTGTTTTGGGTCATTGTCAGGCAGGAATATCCATCCCCGACCCATTTTCAATGCCCTGGCTGAGGGAAGGAAGTTCTCACTCAAGATTTGATGGTACATGGCTCCGTCCATCGTCCTTTTGATGCGGTGTGGTTGTCCTGTCCCCTTAGCAGAAAAACACCCCAAAGCATAATGTTTCCACGTCCATGTTTGACGGTGGGGATGGTCTTCTTGGGGTCATAGGCAGCATTCCTCCTCCTCCAAACACGGCGAGTTGAGTTGATGCCAAAGAGCTGATTTTGGTCTCATTTGACCACAACACTTTCACCCAGTTCTCCTCTGAATCATTCAGATGTTCACTGGCAAACTTCAGATGAGCCTGTACATGTGTTTTCTTTAACAGGGGGACCTTGCGGGCGCTACTGGATTTCAGTCTTTCACGGCGTAGTGTGTTACCAATTGTTTTCTTGGTGACTATGGTCCCAGCTGCCTTGAGATCATTGACAAAATCCTCCAGTGTAATTCTGGGCTGATTCCTCGCCGTTCTCATGATCATTGAAACTCCATCAGGGGAGATCTTGCATGGAGCCCCAGACCGAGGAAGATTGACAGTCATTTTGTATTTCTTCCATTTGGGAATAATCACACCAACTGTTGTCACCTTCTCACCAAGCTGCTTGGTGATGGTCTTGTAGCTCATTCCAGCCTTGTGTAGGTCTACAATCTTGTCTTGGACAGCTCTTTGGTCTTGGCCATGATGGAGAGTTTGGAATCTGATTGATTGCTTCCTTCTGTGGACAGGTGTCTTTCATACAGTTAACGAGCTGAGATTAAAAGCAGTCCCCGAGAGCGCTCCTACTGTAATCTCAGCTCATTACCTGTATAAAAGACACCTGGGAGCCAGAAATCTTTCTGACTGATAGGGAGTCAAATACTTATTTCACTCATTAAAATGGAAATCAATGTAGAACTTTTCTGAAATGTGTTTTTCTGGATTTTTTTGTTGTTATTCTGTCTCTCACTGTTCAAATAAACCTACCATTAAAATTACAGACTGATCATTTCTTTGTCAGTGGGCAAACATACAAAATCAGCAGGGGATCAAATAATTTTTTCCCTCACTGTATGACACTGTATTATTATTTTATCTATCACAGATCCATATCTATACAATGTGTGAAAAAATGGGCACAATGTTGCTGTAGGGTTTTCTCCTAGCTTTCTGAATTCATGAAATTTGCATAAATTCATCCCATCAAAGACTCTTAAGAGTATACAATGTACCAAATAAGTAGAAATGGACAAGAATAAATAACTAGAAGAAAGAAAATTAATGTCCTTAACTAAAATGTTTAAATTTACATAATTTCCAAGTTAATTACATATGGTTCAGTAAAGAACTCTCTTACCATGTCCTTTGCTGAAGTCAAAGAAAATGGGAATGATATCTCTGTTTCCAAATTCCTCTGCATAGTTTACCAGTGCTTGTTTAACGGTTTGATATCCTGCCAAGACAACAACTTTCTTAGGCCCAAGATGCACAGTGAATACTGATCCATATTTCTTTGACATCTGCAAAAGGAAACAAAAAAGTTAAAGTTAGTTACAATTTTTATTTTATTTTTTTTGCTTCATATTTGGATTGTTATATAAATAAATGATATCTGCTGTTTATCTTTATCTAGCACAGTTAGCAGTGTTGTTTTTGGGCCACAGTTCAAGAAAAAAAACATTATAAGCATTAGCAGGTCTACAACAAATTTCTTTTCTATAACAATATTCAGAGGTAGTGTGAATCACATGCATACAACATGCTGAAACTTCACAAAGCATCAAGTGAAGGATGTGGAAGAAGAACATAATCTGTTGTGCCACCTTTTTGAGAAGACCTACATATTGGTGTGATGGTCAGGAATCCACATATTTTGGCCACATACTCTATGGCTTGTGGACACCACTAAATTGCCTTAAAGCTCATAAGCCCAAACAGATCAAAAACTCAACATTTACACAAAATGTACTAAAACATAATATAAATAGGAAAAAATAAGAGAAATTTACAGAGTTGTATGAACATCAAATTTCTTGAGTAAAACACTCAGCCAAACAGTTTATGAATATAGTTGGTATATCCAGCTTATTTCAGGGTTAAATGTCTGACTGGACACATGCTGAACCTGCTGAAAGAGGTCACCACTATCAAGGAATATCATTGCTATGAAGGGGTGTACCTGGTATGCAACAATGAAATGTCAAATTGACATCCACATGATGTCAGGCCCAGCATTTCACAGCGAAACGAGCATCACACTCCCTCCATATGGTTGACATTAACCAGTTTTAGAAAGAGTTTAAGAAAGAATAAGGTGTTGATGGCAGTGTATGCACTGTAATTAGCAATCCAAATGCAAGTTTTTGAACTTGCATTTTTACTTGCATTTTTCCATAAGTATGTCCAAAATAAACAAAATAAATAAATAAAGATTCCGCCTATATATTGACAAACTGCTTTCAAATACTTTTTCATGTAATGTACAAAATAATTAACAATGTGTTGAGAAATAAGTGATTTGGATTGAGCAGCCTGTATGCTCTACCACAATATATAAGGGAAAACTACTTGAAAAGCCCAGGACAGGAAATTTTCAGTATGGGAGCGGAGGAATCCTTTTGTAAATGGTGGGCAGAGGGAGAAGGAGAATGTGGAAGGTTTAGGCACCTGTGAATAATTGCTCTATTCATGTGCTTTCTATCATTCAGTGAACGCAGGCAGTAGTAAAGTGGTGTGAGAGATTGCTGGACATGCCGAGCTGTTTGTGTGTGTGTATGTGTGTGTGTGTGTGTGTGTGCGAGATAATATCCTATAGTGAAAACACTATTAAGCGCACAATAACAAGATTGTTAAATTAAGACAATAAATTTGTAAGCCTGAAACACAAGACACTTTCAGTTAAAGACAGCTGAGACTTTATTATACTATTCTAATACACAGAAACTAATGTAACACAAACACACACACAAAGGTCAGCAAAGGGGGGTTTCGAACAGAGGATAAATGAAATGAGATGCATGGTAAAATTAATGAATGTTTTTAGCACTGCATACTGTTTCTCAGACCATGACCTGTACTAAATTAAATTAAAATGAATTAAATCTATAATGAGCTTGGATGTTTCGCTAATTTATGAGTTGCTCAGGAGCTCCTGGTTACACAACTCCAAATGACTATACAACTGTAGAAAGGACAAAAAAAATAATTATATCAAACTACTCTCAGGTTTGTTCCTCATATCATCGCAGGGGTTTTTTCCTTGCCACAGTCACCTCAGGCTTGCTCATTAGGGATCAATATAAATATTAATTTAAATATAAGTCTAATATTAAACCTTGACATTTTTGCTCTATATATTTTTTATATTCTGTATAGTTGCTTTGAGACATTGTTAAAAGCACTATACAAATAAAATTGAATTGAATTGAGTTGAGTTGAGTTGAATTAAGTTGTTTGGATTGACTCTGTTTGACTCAACTTGATCACTGGTGTCATAGGGTTTTTTCCTTTCTGGCTAGGCCAACCGCATTGTTTCCTCTTACCAAACATTTTTGGGCTTAGCATGAACCATATTCTCCACCTATGACATTACATAACAGTTTCTGAGTTATGTGCATTCCAACTTTCCAACAAGGTAAAGCTAGAACATATGCATAGAATATGTCCCATTTATGTAATAAAATTGTACTAAAATTTACTTTTTGCAACTGTTAGGAAATAAACAATCACACAAATAAAACCACATAAATTCTGTTCTAAGCGTGCTCATTAAGCACTATGTTACAGGTTAAATGGTCAAAGTATAATAATGACCTGGCAGTTATAGGCATGTACAAAATCCCCCTTATTTACCCAGGCATCCTACAACTCCAATGAAAATTGTTTTGACTCTTTAGCAAACTTTTTCTGAGAATTAACATACCCTATAAAAATAACCCCTCCTTCTTTAGCACTTCTCTATCTTTTTATTTTAACTGATGACCCTGTGGATTACAACCACTGACCTTTAAGTTAGACACAGTGCTGTTTATTATATATGTTCAAGTGAGCTCTGCTTTATTATTACAATTGTAGTAATATTTATTTATTATTATAATCTGTTTAATTATTAATTGTATTGTGAGGATCATTGTGGTTACCTGACATTTAGTTGTCATCGTCCCCAAAACCTTAAGGTTTACTTATTTATACTTATTTACTTACTTACTTGTTACTTACTTGTTTAAACTTGCTGCTTATGAGTTTTTACTTATGAGTTTTTACTTATGAGTATGCTGCTTATGAGTTTTAATTCTACATTCGGTTGTTTTGCTTACTCATATTATCATACTTATCATACATAGCTTATTCTTGTCATTTCTGCTAGCTGTTGTGGCTTGGGCTATTCTCTTTTGGTGCTGCATTCAAGACTACTGCGATTAGAGCTTCGCTAGCAGTTTCGCAGGGACGTACACATAGGCCTTGTTGACCTTTCTGACCTGCCTTCCATTCTCACTATGTTCTGCTCTGCTGAATCTGCTAGAAAACACTCCAACCACTCCAAACTCTTAAACCTCCCTGCACTTCCCTCAGGCCTGTGCCTTGTACATGGCTCATAATTAAGCTGAGAATTGCTCATTTCTGTTTTACATATGCAAAAAGCCTACTGTTTTTTTTTTACATATCTGTTTTACCTGTTCCTAATAACTACATGTTTACCAACTCTTCAAGCGTGATTAAATCAGAATTAGAATCAGAATCAGAAAGAGCTTTATTGACAAGTATGTTTGTTTGTATGTTGTTTTAGTGTCATAAGCTTCATAAGGTGTCATAAGGTAGATTGCTTGGGGGAAGAAACTGTTCTTGTGCCTGGCTGTCCTGGTATTTGCTGCTCTGTAGCGCCTGTAGCAAAGGAGATGGCTTGGATATTAGGAGTCCAGAGTGATTTTCTGAGCCCTTTTCCTCACTCTGGATATATACAGTTCTTGAAGGGTGGGCAGGGGAGAACCAATAATCCTTTCAGCAGTCTGAACCTTTCTCTGTAGTCTTCTGATTTTGTAGCTGAGCCAAACCAGACAGTTATTGAAGTGCACAGAAAAGACTCAATAACAGCTGAGTAGAACTGTGTTAGCAGCTCCTGTGGCAGGTTGAACTTCCTCAGCTGTTGAAGGAAGTACAATCTTTGTTCAGCCTTTTTGACAATGGAGTCTATGTGAGTGTCCCACTTCAGGTCCTGAGAGATGGTGGTGCCCAGAAACCTGAATGACTCCAATGTTTTTACAGTGCTGTTTGTGATGGTGAGTTGGGGGAGTGCAGGGGTTTTCCTCCTTGTTTCTGTCTTGTCTTTGCTCTGTTGCACACTTTACACTTTATGTGGCTAGGACAAACTTATGTCATAGCTCTGTGTTATTGTTTTTTGTGTTTGAACTTTATGTTGTATGTTTATGTAGCACCAGGGTCCTGGAGAAACATTGTATCATCACCATCCTGGATAATGCCATGACTATAGTGTTGTCCATAAACTTCAGGGGCTTTACAGAGGGATCAGTAGAAGTGTAGACATTGGTGTATAGGGAGAATAGCAGTGGGGAGAGGACGCAATCCAGGGGGGTGCCAGTGCTGGTGGTACGGCTGTTTGACATGAATTTCCCCAGTTACACTAGCTGTTGCCTACCTGTCAGAAAGCTGGTGATCCACTGACAGATAAAGCTATGAACAGTGAGCTGGGTTAGTTTAGTTCTGGAGGACTGCTAGGGTGATGTTGTTGAAGGCTGAACTGAAGTCCACAAACAAGATCATCACATAAGTCCCTGATTTATCCAGATGCTTTAGGATGAAGTGCAGTCCCATGTTGACTGCATCATGCATGAACCTGTTCGTTCAGTAAGCAAACTGCAGGGGGTCCAGTAAGGGTCCAGTGATGTTCTTCAGATAAGCCAACACCAGTCTTTCAAATGACTTCATGACCACATATTTTAAAGCAACAGGTCTGTAGTCATTAAGTCCTGTTATCTTGGGTTTCTTTGGGACAGGGATGATGGTGGAACATTGAAGCAGGCAGGGAGTTCGCACAGCTCCAGTAATCTGTTGAAGATCTGTGAAAAGATGGAGGCCAGCTGGTTTTCAGACAGGCTGGTGTTGATTTAGGAAACTCATTTAAGTCTTCAGCAAATTGTTGGTGAAGGGGATGGTGTCTTGTAGTTTGTAATGTCTTTCAGGCCTTTCCACACTGAAGCAGGGTTGTTGGAAGAGAACTGTTTTTTTGTTGGGATGGTTAACTTCAAAATCTCTTTGACTGGGAAGACTATGGGCCCAAGGAAAGGTGCTGGATACTGGCTCATGAAGTACTCCAGGAGGGAGACAGAACTGAAAATGTCATTCAACCACACAGCACAGGCTACAGAAATGGCTGCTGAGGATTACACTCAAACTCTCTCACTCACACTCTTCACACTCACCTGATTACTAATCACACACACCTGGACTCAATTACATCACAGCAAACTCATAGCCCAAGAGCACATTATGCACTGTGTCTCTTTGTATCAGTTGGTACAACGCTTTTGTTTCTTAAACACTGTGCCAATAAATGTTTAAATGACTTGAATGACAGCGTTCAAAGTGTTCAAAGAATAGTTAACTGTATTATGACAGCCAAAAAATTTCTTTACAGAATTGTTTATGCTTAATAGTGATATTGTTACATTGTTAATATTGTCGTCTGTCTTTTATATCTGACATTTTGTCCTTAGAAAACAGTGTAGTCACAGAAAATATTTGCTTTTACTTGAGAATTACTAGGCACACTCACAAGCATGCAAATATCTATAATATATGCTTCTGCAAAATGTTTTACATAACAAATATTACATGCCCTAAGCAGTGTTCCTGCTTTAGGGTTTAGACATTATAATAATGCAGTAGTACAAGTAAATATAAGTTACTACAACCGTCAAGACACTCACTTCAAATAGAGACAGGTAAGGTCTCTTGAGGTTCAGCTGCAGCATGTTTCCAAGGATAGGCAGTGGCTTAGGACCCGGAGGTTCCTTGTTTTCTTCCTGAGAGCTGGCATCAGAAGAAAAAACATAAACAATCAGCAGAAACATCATCACAAGACCAAGCAATATGCCTGTGCTTGGAGGTTGTAGAAGCTCTTCCACCAAAGCCATTCATAAAAAGGTAATGTAAGACAAAAGCGTTTTGATTACAAAAAAAAGTAGACAGAAGCAAATTGAAAAAGAAATTGCTCGGGTTGCTAGTGTGGTGGCAACTTAAGAACGCTTGCTTGGGAGTGCTCCATGTACAGGGGTGGAGCTGTGTTCGAATAAAAGCCACAGGAGAATGAGTTTGAAAAACACAATAATATCATCTAATTTAATTTTATTTATTTGTGTCATTTTACTTTTTTGAATAACAGACTTTTCTTTTGAATAACAGACTTTTCAGAAATTTCTTTGATTATAACTTTTTTAAATGTAATATATTTATAAATTATATAACACAAATATTAGAATATGAGCTTCCATTTCCAGAAAAAAATGTCTTAAACAAGTTTGAACTTGGTTCAACAACATAGTTGTTTTTTAGTTGTTATCGACATGAATATTCATTGCTTTATGATGGCTGCATGCCTGGGAACATTATTAATCATAACCAGCTCAGGAATTAATAAAATGAATTACATTCTTGTCTACACTAGGGAGGAACATTTCCTACTTTTATCCCAGCTATGACCCTTCTGTCTAAAGGTAAATCTACTGAAGTTTAAAATGGATTGTTCAGGAATCCCAGGATAAAATTATATATTAAGTGTCCATCTAAGAAGAAATAAAGCCCAAGCCCAAGCCCAAGACTTAAATAATAAGACTGCAAACCTCCCTCACTATTAATTACATTGTCTAAGATAACATGATTTGTATCATTTAACATGATAGTTCCTTGGTTAATGTAAGAAATTCAGGACATTTCCTCAAGTGGTTATAGGATTTGAGCCAACAGATATAAATTTGCATCTCAAGTCTGTTGGAGGAGTACTGTGGGTTTTTTGTTCACAGTACTGTAGATGGGCAACAGATTTTCATATCCATGAAGCGTGAAAGCAATAACAAAAAACTCTTTGTGGACAATAAAACTAAGTAGCTAAAACTTTTGACTGGCAGTGCCTTTTAGATTGTCTGAGCTTTTAATTAAATTAAGATGAATAGTTGAGCAGCATATGTCAGGTGACAGATATGTTCATAGTTTGCATGATAGTCTCCTACCTACTTAATTTAATTCAGTGTTACAGTAATGATCCTAAGGAAATGTACATGATCAGATTTAGTACATTACATGTCAATATTACCTTGCTGATACCAACATTTACATTATCAACTATTCAGTGGCCCCCACCATCAACTATGTTAATGTCTATATATTTTTAACTATATCCCTTTATTTTTCATGTACACACACTTTTATTTTTCACTCTTTTCTTTCTTCAAATGTAAGACAGTTGTAAAAAGCATTTCACTACATGTCGTATTGTGTATGATTTCGTATGTGTACTGTAAAAAAAAATTGTACTTTTTTACTGTACTGATTTTTCCTGTATTTTTGAAATACACAGAATATTACTAATTTGACCAAAATATACGGTGAATTTACATGTCTAAGGTAAAATACCACGGAAAGTTTGTAACTGTGAATAACCATAAAATTTCCATTTTTTTTAAAGAAATTTTTGTTTTTTTCACACTAAAGGACTGTTAAAATACATTTTAAATGTATCAGAATTTCACATATATTAATTTTTTATTTAATAGAAAAAATGTTAAATTCTAGTTGTACACTTGGAATACATTTTAAAATAAGATACAATTAGTGACAATTAACAAATAAAAAATAATGGTTCAATAATTTTACATAGATTTGTTAGATTTGTGAGTGATATCACCTGGATTCATCCCACAGTCCAAAAACATGCTTCTAGGCTGATTGGAATCTCTAAATTGCCCAAAATTTTGTTCTTTAAACATTAAAAGCAAAACAAAAATACACAATATCTCATGTAAAATTAAAGCAAAAAACTGTATTTTAATAATGGAAAATTACTGTAATTTTTCACCCCAGCTGCCGGAATATTTCCATTTTTTTACAATTTTTTTTTTAGTGTGATGAATAAAATTTGAATTTGAATTTGAATTTGGCCTAGGGAAACCATTAAGCCCCCAAGCCAGTTCCCTCAGAATTCCTATCAGGTCACTAAGCAAATAAGAAGAACAAGGATGGCCAAAAAAATTATAATCAAACGGACAGACGGGTGGGTTGGGTGGTTGGATGGATACTTTATTCATCCCATTGGGAAATTTACTGGGAAATTAAATTATTAAAGGTCGACCTTTTCCCCTTTTGTCTAGCCTGATTCACAAATGGCTAAAAACTGTAGTATTACTCACTGAAGTCCTCTTTCCATAATCTGTCCATACCACAAGCCCAGTTTTGGGCTTAACCTGGAGCATCAAGTCCTCCATGATATTTGGGTCTATGTAATGTAGCTAATTTGATTTTGGGAGGTTTGTTTTTAGATATATATATATATATATATATATATATATATATATATATATATATATATATGGAAAAAAATAAGAGACCACTGCAAAATAATCAGTTTCTTATGTTTTTTTATTACAGGTGCATGTATTGGTGAGATGAACAGTTTTGTTTCATTTTTGGTGAACTGCTGACAATATTTCTCCTAAATTCAAAATATAACTATTGTTATTTAGAGTATATATTTAAAGGAAATAACAACACATCAAAATAACCCAAGATCATGCAGTATTTGCAGAGCTTTAACAACTCAAATAAAACAAAATGCAAATAATTTGTAAACAAACTGTGTTAATGCTTTGGCTAAATAACGTTAAGAAATCAGTATTTGGTGGAATATTGCCCTCTGATGTAGAATACAGTAACCATTAAATATGATTTTTTGCTTGTATAGCAGTTAAATTAAAATAATTTAAGAAACTTATTGTCTGGGTCTAATATGCTTTCTGTTTTTTAAATAACAGTTTGAAAAAGTTTGATGAGTTTTGGATGAATTATGCATATGGGATTGTTGATAAAAGTGTGTGACCTTGGTGCTTGTATACCATTAGGATTTTTAGTTTTTTAACTTTTTAAAAAACTTTTTAGTTTCAAAAACAAAATTTGTTTTACTGTCCAGGGGCTGAGATGTTTTTTGTTTGCTTGTCTGTTTGTTTTTTATAATTGCTCTTGCTTTTGAAAAAAGGTGGTTGTCCTCCACAAAACTAGATCATGGGAGTAATATACTCCATGAACTTAGAGAAGAGAGTGATGTCCTCTGTGTAGCTAGGTCTTCTGTGTAGATAGGAAGCAGACTGAGTTCCTCGGAACAGCAGAGCAACATCCTTTAGGAAGTCAGGAGACACTTAGGCCCAGGCAAGCCAGTGTCATACAGTGAGGGAAAAAATTATTTGATCCCCTGCTGATTTTGTACGTTTGCCCACTGACAAAGAAATGATCAGTCTGTAATTTTAATGGTAGGTGTATTTAAACAGTGAGAGGCAGAATAACAACAAAAAATCCAGAAAAAGACATTTCAGAAAAGTTCTACATTGATTTGCATTTTAATGAGTGAAATAAGTATTTGACTCCCTATCAATCAGAAAGATTTCTGGCTCCCAGGTGTCTTTTATACAGGTAAGGAGCTGAGATTACAGTAGGAGCGCTCTCAGGGACTGCTCTTAATCTCAGCTCCTTAACTGTATGAAAGTTCCTGTCCACAGAAGGAAGCAATCAATCAGATTCCAAACTCTCCATCATGGCCAAGACCAAAGAGCTGTCCATGGATGTCAGGGACAAGATTGTAGACCTACACAAGGCTGGAATGAGCTACAAGACCATCACCAAGCAGCTTGGTGAGAAGGTGACAACAGTTGGTGCAATTATTCCCAAATGGAAGAAACACAAAATGACTGTCAATCTTCCTCGGTCTGGGGCTCCATGCAAGATCTCACCTCATGGAGTTTCAATGATCATGAGAACGGTGAGGAATCAGCCCAGAATTACACTGAAGGATTTTGTCAATGATCTTAAGGCAGCTGGGACCATAGTCACCAAGAAAACAATTGGTAACACACTACGCCGTGAAAGACTGAAATCCAGTAGCGCCCGCAAGGTCCCCCTGCTAAAGAAAGCACATGTACAGGCTCATCTGAAGTTTGCCAGTGAACATCTGAATGATTCAGAGGAGAACTGGGTGAAAGTGTTGTGGTCAAATGAGACCAAAATCCAGCTCTTTGGCATCAACTCATCTCACCGTGTTTGGAGGAGGAGGAATGCTGCCTATGACCCCAAGTACACCATCCCCAGGTGACAGGACAACTGCACCGCATTAAAAAGGGACGATGGATGGAGCCATGTACCATCAAATCTTGAGTGAGAACTTCCTTCCCTCAGCCAGGGCATTGAAAATGGGTCGGGGATGGATATTCTAGCCTGACAATGACCCAAAACACACGGCCAAGGCAACAAAGGAGTGGTTCAAAAAGAAGCATATTAAGGTCCTGTAGTGGCCTAGCCAGACTCCAGACATTAATCCCATAGAAAATCTGTGGAGGGAGCTGAAGGGTCAGCCACAAAACCTTAATGACTTGGAGAGGATCTGCAAAGAGGAGTGGGCCCAAATTCCTTGAGATGTGAGATGTGTGCAAACCTGGTGGCCAACTACAAGAAATGTCTGATGTCTGTGATTGCCAACAAGGGTTTGCCACCAAGTACTAAGTCATGTTTTGCAAAGGGGTCAAATACTTATTTCACTCAATAAAATGCAAATCAACGTATAACTTTTTTTGAAATGTGTTTTTCTGGATTTTTTTGTTGTTATTCTGTCTCTCACTGTTCAGATAAACCTACCATTAAAATTACAGACTGATCATTTCTTTGTCAGTGGGCAAACGTACAAAATCAGCAGGGGATCAAATAATTATTTCCACTTTCAGCACTTTTTCTGTTAAGTGCCAAAAAGCGTCAGCTCTGGAAGAGCAGCTGACTCAAATACAGTGTAAAACAGACCAGTCCTGCTTCTTTTTTGAATGGTCAGACAGTTTCCATTAGACATCCCTGGGAAATATTTCCAGTGTTTATGGCTTATTGCAGCTTTTCTGACTTTGCATGCATTTTCTGTATTTGCAGCTGGTTGGCCTCTGTCGACCACCATCAGAATCAACACTGAACAAACTGCACTGCATAAAAACTCTTTTAAGTGCCTCATTGCTATTCATTCAAAAAACATGCTTCAAAGGCTCAAACAGCATTCCTCTCACTCTTTTGTTGATTTTCAAATAAGACTACATCTGGGTTAGCATTTAAAAGACTAAAAGATTCAAGCATTTTTATAATTTCTTTTAAAATTTGAAGCTCCAACCTGCTCACTCACACCTCTTCTTTGATCTGATCCTTGACTATAGGATTAGAAGGTAATCACTGATTGGTATTTTCTATTGTGTGTATCTCTGTAATTTGTTTTTATTTTACTGAACATTTCATTGCCTTGTTGTAGTTATTACTTTGATATCACAAGAGTCCAAACTATTCAGGACTAAGTCTTCAAAAACTAAGTTGAAATTATATTACAGTTGGTAATTATAATTATAAATAAACTTAATAGGGGAATAGTCTACAAGAAAGATTGATTACATTTACAGTGACACAACTATATAGCTACTATGTACCATTAATTTCCACTGCATCCTGTAAAAATATATAAATTTAACCAGTGTTTTCATATTACACATACATTTTGTATATAATTAAGAACATTTTAGGCTTTTAGTAAATTGGGTCTTAAGCGTATATGTGTGATGCACGGCTAACTGCACACAGCTTGTGGGGAGAGGGGTTTAATGTGAAGCCCACAGCTGGAGTGAGGTCCAGCTGATCCTCAGACACCCCTGGTGGAGGAGTGAAGCGGAAGTGCTGCAGTAAGGAGGTGAAGAAGAGGAAGAGTTCCATCCTGGCCAGACTCTCTCCCAGACACACCCTGTGCCCTGAAAACAAAGAAGTACCTTTGAAACCAAATGAATTATAGAGAACAAAATTCAGCAAACAAAAGCATTTCAAACTACCTGCAGAAAAAGGCATGAAGGCATCTTTCCTAACAAACCAGCCTTGCTCATCTAGAAAATGTGCTGGGTTAAAGGTCAGTGGGCTCTCCCATTGAGTCTCATCCTTCAACACAGATGTCAGGAGAGGAAACACACAGGTACCCTGCAGAGAGCAGGAGAATTATATGTCAATATGTACAGTTACCTGTAAATAATTATATAATGTGAGCAATCTGTAGTTTTAACCATACCACTATACCCTATACATATAATTAACAATAATTTCTGTAATAATTTTTTTCAGATTGACCTTCTTGATGAAGAAGCCCTGGAATTTAACATCACAAGTAGTGGTGTGGGGGAGACTCATAGGTACAATGTTAGCTAGTCTCTGAGTTTCATGGATCACTGCATCTGTGTAAGGCAAATTCTTTCGGTCCTCCATCACTGCCTGGCGACGTCCAATGACTCTGTCGATCTCTTCCTGGACACGGTCTAGAACCAAGAAAAAACATGGAAAACCCTTGTTTCCATAAACAAAAAAACAACATTTGTGCTACAGTGTGAAAAATCTTACCCTGAATCTGAGGATACTTGGCCATTAGCAGAAGGCACCAGCGCAGTGTTGTGCTAGTGGTATCAGTACCAGCAGCAAAAAGGTTGGAAACAGTTATAATGAGATTCTGTTCATGAAAAAGAGTGTCTTTATCTCCAGCTTTCTGTCCAACAAAAACAATACATGCAACCATTAGCCAGTGTGACAGTCATTAATTTCATCTTTTAGAGTACACTCACAGATGTTTACTGATCAACGCAATGTTCTATGCAGCAATGCCATCTGTATCTACAATACAGCTGAGGAAAGCCCATCTCCCTTCCCCCATCCTGACTGTGTTCTACAGAGGGACCATAGAGAGCATCTTGAGCAGCTGCATCACTGCCTGGTTTGGGAACTGCACCGTCTCGGAACGCAAGACCCTTCAGTGGATAGTGAGAACAGCTGAGAAGATCATCGGCGTCTCTCTTCCCTCTATCACAGACATTTGCACCGCATGCTGCATCCGCAAAGCTAACAGCATTGTGGCTGACCCCACACACCCCTTACACACACTCTTCACCCTCCTGCCATCTGGAAAGAGGTACCGGAGCATTCGGGCCCTCACAACCAGACTGTTTAACAGTTTCTTTCCTCAAGCCATCAGGCTCCTCAACACCCAGGACTGAACAGTACACAACTCTCTGTCTCTCTCACACACACACACACACACACTCTCTCTCTCCTGTGTGGACGCACACACACACACACATAATATATATTGTTCATTACTTATCTCAACCTGTCATCTGCTACTATAGTTATATTTATGGTTATTTCTATTTGCACTACCTCAACCACTGCTGTTGTATTTTTGCACGATATTTTTTTACATCATTTCATTTTATCTTATTTTATTTCACTTACATTCCATTACACATGTTCTTTTCTTTCTTTTTTGGTGCTAAGTGTCCTGTGTTTTTGTGTTGTCTTTCTTGTATTTATTATTTTTTTTTTTTTCTTTGCACTGTCTTGTCTATGCTCTGTTTGCATCTAGCTGCACACTGTGCACTTTACGTGGCTAAGACAAACTTCTGTCCTAGCTCTGTGTTTTGTGTTTGAACTCTATGTTGTTGTATGTTTCTGTAGCACCAGGTCCTGGAGAAACGTTGTTTCATTTTACTATGTATTGCGTCAGCTATATGTGGTTGAAATGATAATAAAGCTTCTTGAATCTTGAATCTTGAATACAGCAGGCTAAATTTACTCTGCTTGATCAAACATTCTTATATTACTGTAAAAAGATAGATAGATAGATAGATAGATAGATAGATAGATAGATAGATAGATAGATAGATAGATAGATAGATAGATAGATAGATAGACAGACAGACAGACAGAGATAGATAGATTTAGCTTTTCTCCATTAGCTTTTCACATTCAGAGTGAAATATTTGCCCATTCGTCTTTGCAAAATAGCTTAAGCTCAGTCAAATTGGATGGAGAGTGTCTGTAAAACAGCAATTTTCAATTCTTGCCACAGATTAGATTTAGGTCTTGACTTTGACCATTCTAACACATGAATATGCTTTGATCTAAACCATTTCATTGGCTCTGGCTGTATGTTTAGGGTTGTTGTCCTGCTGGAAGGTGAACCTCGGTCCACAGGTTTTTTTCTAAGATTGCCCTGTATTTGGCTCCATCTATCTCCACATCAACTCTGACTAGCTTCCCTGTCCCTGCTGAAAAAAAGAATCCCCACAACATGATGATACCACTGCCATGTTTCACAGTGGGGATGGTGTGTTCAGGGTGTTGCGCAGTGTTAGTTTTTTGCCACACATTTTGCATTTAGGCCAAAAGTTCAGTTTTGGCCTTATCTGACCAGAGCACCTTCTTCCATATGTTTGCTATGCTCCCACATGGCTTTTTGCAAACTGCAAACAGGACTTCTTATGGCATTCTTTCAACAATGGCTTTCTTCTTGCCACTCTTCCATAAAGGCCACATTTGTGGAGCGCACGACTAATAGCTGTCCTGTGGACAGATTCTCCCACCTGAGCTGTGGCAGCTCCTTCAGAGTTACCATGGGCCTCTTGGCTGCTTCACAGATTAATGCTGTCCTTGCCTGGCCAGTCAGTTTAGGTGGACGGCCATGTCTTGGAAGGTTTGCAGTTGTGCCATACTCATTCCAGGCTCTGTGAGATGTTCTAAGCTTGGGATAATTTGTATAACCTAACCCTGCTTTAAACTTCTCCACAACTTCATCCCTGACCTTTCTGCTGTGTTCCTTGGGCTTCATGATGCTGTTTGTTCACTAATGTTCTCTAACAAACCTCTGAGGACTTCACAGAACAGCTGTATTTATGAATATGAATATGAATACGAATACGAATTTGCAAGGCTCTGTAGAACTTTATTGTCATTGCGTAATATAGGTGCATGGTAATGAAACGCCGTTTGACATTTAGCACAGGGGTGTCCAATCTTATCTGCAAAGGGCCGGCAGAAGTGCAAACAGTAGAAACTGTGCAAATGATGAGAGGGATATTCATTGCAAAATATAACTCTTTTTAGTGAAACTATGCTTTTGGGAAATAGAAACACAGCACTTTTAAATTTTTCATTGTGTTGCTTAGCAATTTCTGCATGTTTGCTGAAAACTTTTGGGCACAGTGGCAATGATGTATTCTATAGTGTCTGAAATGCTCTACAATATTCAACAAATTCAACACGATCTCTCATGTTTGTTTTAGCATTCTCTGCATTAAAAAAGGCATTATCCACCACATTCTCCTGTAAAATTGTCTAAAACAGGCTGTGTAATTTAGAAGAGAAGGTATTTTCTAAAGCAATTTAATGAATTTCTGTAAATGTAACATTCTAGAAAGGCTGTTTTTTCTGTATATTTCAGCATCTGAATCACCTATCACCTTCAAACAAAATGAAGACATTTGTACCCCATTCACTGCATCCCAGAATCTGGGTAAAAATTATATGCATCACATATAATTCTCAGGCTTGCGCACATAAAATATATGCACCCTTAAATAAAGCATATGTATAAGTTTTTACATATTGTCACAAGAAAGAGATACAGTACCTCTGCATTCTTTTTGCGTATAAGAAAAGAGTCAACCAAGCCTCTGGTTTCCTCAACATTCAGTGTCTCCTCCAAATTGTTCACAAGCTCCTTTATTTGCCTTAGGTTTTGCTCACGTTTTTTCATTATGAGCCTCCAGTCCTTTAGCCAGTATCCAAGCCATGGGAACATATTATAAATCTACAAATAAATGCAAATACATACCTTCATATTCAGAAGTAGCCTCAAACATTAAGCATTTTATATAGAACAAAAAAAATTGTGACTTTATAATGTTGATTGTTTAGATGAGCATGGCACCTGTATAGAAGGTGAGCCACTAAGCTTGATGGTCTCATTGGCCCGATTTACCATTTCTTTGAATTCAGGGTCACTGTATTGAAACCTACTTCCATACACAATGGCTGAGATGACATTTGAGGTGGCATAATTTAATGGCTTTGAAGTATCAAATGGTTTCCCTGTAAAGAAAAAAGCATTAATTAATATCCCAAACACTGCCTTTGTAGAAATGCTATTTAAACAGGCATTAGATTATGCATTTTCTCTAAAAATTAAAACAAAAGTTTAAATGTACTAATAGTTACTATTGTAACAAAATAGTCTTTATAAAAAAACACTGTCCCAGTTTCATCAAAGTTGCCTAAAAACAGAAATTCTAAAGCATGAAAAAGCATGACATACAAATAGAAAAGGGAGAATACAAAACTTCAGGTAAGCAGAGTTAGAAGTGCTTGTGTCTAAAGTTTTCTTTTTTTTATCTTTTAAAATGGCATAAAGGTCTATACAAAATGAATATTTGCGCATTTTTGCTTAAAAACAGTAGGGATTGGTATTATACACTATATTGCCAAAAGTATTCGCTCACCTGCCTTGACTCACATATGAACTTAAGTGACATCCCATTCCTAATCCATAGGGTTCAATATAATGTTGGTCCACCCTTTGCAGCTATAACAGCTTCAACTCTTCTGGGAAGGCTGTCCACAAGGTTTAGGAGTGTGTTCATGGGAATTTTTGACCATTCTTCCAGAAGCGCATTTGTGAGGTCACACACTGATGTTGGACGAGAAGGCCTGGCTCTCAGTCTCCGCTCTAATTCATACCAAAGGTGTTCTATCGGGTTGAGGTCAGGACTCTGTGCAGGCCAGTCAAGTTCATCCACACCAGACTCTGTCATCCATGTCTTTATGGACCTTGCTTTGTGCACTAGTGCACAGTCATGTTGGAAGAGGAAGGGGCCAGCTCCAAACTGTTCCCACAAAGTTGGGAGCATGGAATTGTCCAAAATGTCTTGGTATGCTGAAGCATTCAGAGTTCCTTTCACTGGAACTAAGGGGCCAAGCCCAGCTCCTGAAAAACAACCCCACACCATAATCCCCCCTCCACCAAACTTTACACTTGGCACAATGCAGTCAGACAAGTACCGTTCTCCTGGCAACCGCCAAACCCAGACTCGTCCATCAGATTGCCAGATGGAGAAGCGCGATTCGTCACTCCAGAGAACGCGTCTCCACTGCTCTAGAGTCCAGTGGCGGCGTGCTTTACACCACTGCATCCGACGCTTTGCATTGCACTTGGTGATGTATGGCTTGGATGCAGCTGTTCGGCCATGGAAACCCATTCCATGAAGCTCTCTGCGCACTGTTCTTGAGCTAATCTGAAGGCCACATGAAGTTTGGAGGTCTGTAGCGATTGACTCTGCAGAAAGTTGGCGACCTCTTCGCACTATGCGCCTCAGCATCCGCTGACCCCGCTCCGTCAGTTTACGTGGCCTACCACTTCGTGGCTGAGTTGCTGTCGTTCCCAAACACTTCCATGTTCTTATAATACAGCTGACAGTTGACTGTGGAATATTTAGGAGCGAGGAAATTTCACGACTGGATTTGTTGCACAGGTGGCATCCTATCACAGTTCCACGCTGGAATTCACTGAGCTCCTGAGAGCGACCCATTCTTTCACAAATGTTTGTAAAAACAGTCTGCATGCCTAGGTGCTTGATTTTATACACCTGTGGCCATGGAAGTGATTGGAACACCTGATTCTGATTATTTGGATGGGTGAGCGAATACTTTTGGCAATATAGTGTATGTGGACACCCCCAAGAAACTATACTGAACTACAGTATACTTCCCTAAGAATATAATTATATTCCCCTAAGAATATAACTTTTCTTTTAACGTTTAAAAACATTTCTTTTACAAGCAAAAGGGTAGATCAATAGTTTTATCTTTTTGGAATTCTTTGTTTTTCCTGAAGTTAATGGAATATATATAACTATATAGACAATTGTGGAAGTGTTTACGGCTAAAATAATAAAGAAATTTGAACCGCTTTTCAAACATACTAATAGATGGTTATGTGAACTGTACTTATAGCTCAGTTTTTATTCATTTAAGAATTGAAATAGGTCAGATATAACAGATGGTTTTTCTACTTAAGGTTTCAGTTATAAATGTACAATTCAATCAACTGACAAATTTATTATTGTTGTTACTGGTGAAGATAGATTGATTTTGCTGCAAATCTATGATATATTTACATGCAGTGCACAAATAATCCAAAAATTAAAACTGATGAATAAGAAAAAAAAAAAACTTTGATAAATAATACTATAGTGCTATAGTATAGCAAAACTATAGTAAAATTAAAACATATTTTGTTTGATCATGCTGTCTAACACAGGTCAGTATTAAATCTGTATTTCATGATGTTAATTAAATGCAGTTAAATACATGTATATATTTTAATATATACATAAAAAAAGACTTTTAACATTTAGTTAGCAATAGGACATACAGCATTCCTCCACAGTGAATAATTAAATCTGTGGAAGGATTCTGTATGTTCTAGATTATTCTGTATATTTGACTGTATATTAGTCATTTTACTGTACCTTGAAATTCTTTAAACACCTCTTTCAAGTAGCATGTTTCTTCTATGATTTTCTCTTCACTTCCTCTTTTGCCCATCCCGAAGTCTCGAAGGGTGGTGAGGGAAAATCGTCTCATTTCTTTCCAGTTCTCTCCGTTGCTAAACAGAATTCCTGAAGTTGAAAGAGAAATTAATGAAGAGAAAACCTAAAATTCTGAAGAAGCTCAATGATTTGTTTAATTATTCTTTTAATGCCATGTCAGCTTGAATGGCAAGATCAATGTAGGTAAAACAGGACATTTTGTAAACTCTTACAGTATTACAGTATTGAATACTTTGGAAAGATTTTGGAAGATATGTAGATTTTATAAATATGTATTTTATGAGTAAAAGTGTTGTCTTGAATTGTTAAGAGCTGGACAGTCCATTAGTATATACTTAGTCATTCTTGTTTTGTAGGAATCACATGCATTCACTAAAATATGTAAGTTTTGATTGTACAATATGGCATTGTGTGTAGACATTCTGATCAGGTCTGGATATAAAGAGGAAATGAAGGAAGTGTCTTTTGTTAATAACAGGGTTGATTTCATGAATCTTGTTATGAATGATCACATTCCATTTCCTAGTTTATTACTGATTTGAGATCTGATGGTGGGATTTGACCTGTTGATCTGTAATTCTCAATTTAAGGGCTTCCTTAGCTGCAATGTCTCATTGTCAGACTTCCCAATGTGGCCTACTAACCAGCAGAAAAGAATGGTGAAATTTAGCTAGGATGTTGCCAATTGATACTGATTAGACGCCAGGGTGCTGGACACAGCAGGTAATCTTTGGGTCTTAGGCAAGTATAGGTTCTCGAAGTTAGCTTTTCATGTAAGAGCTAATGCTATACACCTTCATCAGTCAGGGGTTACTAAATGTATTACTGTAGAGGTGTAGCAAGGGCAATATCCAATGGGGTAATATGCTCTGGTCCAAAGCGGTGTAGTTATGGCCGCTAAACTGAGAAAGAATGTGGAATTTATACACTGCTCAAAAAAATTAAAGGAGCACTTTTTACTCAAAGTACAGCATCAAGTCAGTTAAACTCCTGGGATATTGATCTGGTCAATTAAGTAGCAGAGGAGGTTGTTAATCATTTTCAGCTGCTTTGGTGTTAATGAAATGAAACAACAGGTGCACTAGATGGGCAACAATGAGATGACCCGCAAAACAGGAATGGTTTTACAGGTGGACGACACTGACATTTTTTCCCCTACCAGTGGCAGCAGGGCAATAGAGGGCGCTGGGGCGCCGTCCCTTTAAAATTAGCCAGAGAAAACTGCTACTTTAAAATGTTAACAACAATTATATATTTTAATAACGAAATAAAATCATTTAGTAGTAATAAACCACAGTTAGTCAGGTTCTCATTTATTTAAAATAAAAAAATCAAAACTGTATTTCGTTCATTTGTGTGTGTGTGTGTGTGTGACAAACGAGTGTCTATGTAGGTCTGTAAAATGTTTGAAAAGCATGTGATTTGAGGCTGAGCTCTGATTGGCTTGTACACTTTTGTTTTTAGGGATTCAATATTGTTTTTATATATTTAGCCTCATGTGATTGGACCATTCTCAACATGTCTCATTACTGCTTAGCAGATGTACTGATAAATGTGGAAGCAAGCAAAATATCTCGAGATGAGAGAAAATTCGGTCATATCTTATCCACAGAATCTCAGAACATCAGCACATTTAATCTTTGTCACATTACAACGTTTACATCTGCTACTGCAGAGAGGTTTTTCAATAGTCTTCCAGACTTATCATCCATGATTAGATCACTATCTGACCTCACAGAACTTGATCAGGTGACTGATTATGTAGAGTCAACATTTTGCTACACTAATGTAGCTCCACCCTGGTGAAATGATCACACATGCAAAAACAGACCACAAGAAAATGAAAACATAAATGCCATCTAAACAAATAATTATTTCAAGTAACAAAAAAAGAAAGCCTCCTGAGCAAAAGAAATTCTCTTACTGCTGCTAGTTCAGCATATCTTTCCACCCCAATTTAAGATAATAAAAATAATCCTAAATGTTTATTTAATACCCTAGAAAATTAACTAATGATAAAATATCTGAAGAAAAACACATACTATCATTGTGTAGCAGCAATGACTTAAATTATTTCAATGGCAAAAATTCAGACTTATTTTAAACAGATTTATTTAAAACCAGACAATTTGATAGCTAATCATGTAGATGCCACACCACAGCACCTGAGAAAATAGCCGCCATGCTTACATCATATAGTGCAATGAATAGCCAGGTGGGTGTGTGTCATTTACCTGGGGAACACACAGCACCTGGATGCACTATGGGAAGAAGGCAAATCGCTGGAGGCAGTGTCATGCTTTGGGCAATGTTCTGCTGGGAATCCTTGGGTTCTGCCACCCATGTGGATGACATGTACCACCAACCTAAGCATTGTTGCAGACCAAGTACACCCTTTCATGGAAAGGGTATTCCCTGGTGGCTGTGGCCTCTTTCAGCAGGATAATACGCCCTGCCACAAAGCAAATTCCCCAGATCTCAGTCCAATCGAGCATCTGTGGGATGTGCTAAATCCATGGAAGCGCCACCTCGCAACTTAGAGGATTTAAAGGATCTGCTGCTAACATCTTGGTGCCAGATACCACAGCACACCTTCAGGGATCTAGTGGAGTCTATGCCTTGATGGGTCAGGGCTGTTTTGTCAGCAAAAGGGGGACCAACATAATATTAGGCAGGTGGTCTTTATGTTATGGCTTTTACGAATGGTTTTTCTTAGGTAAAGAAGCAGAATCTGGAAGGTTTATGGGCATAGAGTGTTTTGGTGAACTGGGATGTTTGGATGCTGTTTGCAGAGGAGTGGCTGTCCACCCCCTCAAGCCCTCATGTCTGTGTCACTTTCTGGCTCCCCCTTTTAGTTATGGTGGCATAGCAAGATTTGCCAGGGTCTATTATGGTATTACCATAAAAAGTATCTAGGTGCAGAGATTGCAGGAGGCAAAAGTGCATTCACACAGTCTTTTTAAGAATAGACTATTTTTAATTGACCAGTTACTAATTATGTTTATGCATATCTGTAGCTGCCTCTTGATTACATTCATGTTGTAACCCCATTTCTGATACATAAGTCATCAACATAAAGGCTATAGAATATTTTGGATGCAATGAAGTTGTAAGTCCTTGTGTGTAAAATTGAAACAGGGCAGGTATCCCTGAAAACCCATTTCATGCAAGTCTTTTATGATGTCATATTTCCAGCTTTTTCAACATCAATAAAATCAGCTATAGTGTGCTGTTTTTGATATATCCATTTTATATTAAATTTTCCAGTCTTATAAGGTTCATTATCATCATATAAGGATCATTATCTAAAAATAGTGCTCACTGATCTTGTAGTATGTCTCAAATGTGGTTATTTAGCCTACAGAGGCATCTAGTCAGAGATATAAGGTGATAATTGTATGGGATGGAATGATATTTGCCTGGTTTGGGTATGGGTATGATTATTGCCTCTTTCCAGTGGGATGGTAGCTTTTTTGCACTGTTGATCAATCCATGGGTTAGTTCTGCAGTGTGGCTTTGTTGATGCTTTTGGAACTGATTTTGAAGCTTATCTAATGTTAAATAGTAAATATCCTGCTAAATCATACAGAATGCATAATATGCAAAAACTTTTATATATTTGTAAATAAATCAAGCTGTCAGTTAGAGTATTAGTTGAAATCAGTGCAAAACGAAAGATTCATTAAAGAAATAAAAATTGTTGCTGTAGGATTTTCTCCTAGCTTTCTGAATTTTTGAAATTTGAATAAATTCATCCCATCAGAAAGAGTATACAATGGACAAAATGAGTAAACATGGACAAAAATAAATAACTAGAACAAAGAAAATTAAGGTTCTTACCTAAAATGTTTAAATTTACATAATTTAAGTTAATTACATGTGGTTCAGTAAAGAACTCTCTTACCATGTCCTTTGCTGAAGTCAAAGAAAATGGGGCTGATATCTCTGTTTCCAAATTCCTCTGCATAGTTCACCAGTGCTTTTTTGACAGTTTGATATCCTGCCAAGACAACAACTTTCTTAGGCCCAAGATGCACAGTGAATACTGATCCATATTTCTTTGACATCTGCAAAAGGAAACAAAAAGTTTAAAGTTAGTTACAATTTTATTTTATTTTTATTTGCTTCATGTTTGGATTGTTATATATGATATTTGCTCTTTATCTTTAGTTCAAGAAAAAAACATTATTAGCATTATAATTATAATTATAAGCAGGTCTACAACAAATTTATTTTATTTAACTTTATTTAACTTAACTAAATTTATCTTCAGAGGTGGTGAGAATCATATACATACAACATGGTGAAACTTCACAAAGCAAGGATGTGGAAGAAGAACATAATCTGTTGTGCCACATTGGGAAGACCTACATTTGGGTGTGATGGTCAGGAATCCACATATTTTGGCCACATACTCTATGGCTTGTGGACATCACTAAATTGCCATAAAGTTCAGAAGCCCATACAGATAAAAAACTCAGTCAAGTACAAAAAAGTGTGTAAATCTGCCAAAAAAATATTTGTTTGGTTCGTCTCAAGTAAACATTTACACAAAAATGTACTAAAACAAATAGTATAAATAGGAAAAAACATTTTAGGAATTTAAAGAGTTTTATGAACATCAAATTTCTTGAGTAAAACACTCACCCAAATAGTTTAAGAATTTAGTTTGCATCCAGCTTATTTCAAGGCTAAATGTCTGACTGGACACATGCTGAACCTGCTGAAAGAGGTCACCACCATCAAGGAATATCATTGCTATGAAGGGGTGTACCTGGTATGCAACAATGAAACGTCAAATTGACATCCACATGATGTCAGACCCAGTATTTCACAGCGAAACGAGCATCACACTCCCTCCATATGGTTGACATTATAAGGTTGAGAGAGAATAAGGTGTTGGCATAATGGCAGTGTATGAACTGTAATTAGCAATCCAAATGCAAGTTTTTGAATATTTACATACTTACTGCAAAACCACACCAGGTTAGGTATGTAACCCGATTCCCTGAGAAGGGAACGAGACGCTGCGTCAGGACTGATGCTTTGGGAATGCTTCACTGAGGAAGTTGTGTCTGAAGCTCTGTGTGCACACATGCCAATTTAAATAGGACACATGACGAAGGGAATATGGGGGAACACCCCTATCCAAGGCACTAGACGAGGTGATACCCCATGTAGAGTGAGCTCTAACACCTAGAGGCAAAGCAAAACCGCACACCTTGCAGGCCTGGGTAATGGCCTCTACTAACCAGTGTGCCAAGCACTGCATGGAGACCAGATTGCCCTTGTTCTGGCTCCCAAAGCAGGCGAACAGGAAGGAGGACTTACGTCAAGAGGTCAAGACATAAGTTCTCAGGGTCCTTACTGGGCAAAGAAAGTGCAGCCTCTCCTGTTCCACTGACTCATAGGGCGGAGGACAGAAGGCCTGCAAGATGACCAGCCATCCTGGGCACCTTGGGGACATATCCCATCCTGGGGTGCAGGATAGCTTGGAGATGCCAGGGTCAAATTCTAAGCAGGTGTGGGTGACTGATAGAGCCTGCAGATCTCTTAGCCTTCTAAAGCCTAGTTCACACTACAGGATTTTAAGCCCTATTTGCAAATTAACGAGCTTGCAAATTAGATTGGGTTGTGATCATGGGAAAATCAGCGGGTGATCAGCGCTCGGCAATCTTTATGTGTGAACTACTCAACGACACATCAAAGAGGCTCGCTGATGCGTCGATGACACCTCGCAGACAAAATCCAGATATCTGGCATATTAAATATCTGGGACAGTTGGCCGACTCGACATCACGTGGTGTCAATTGTAGCTACGACCTCCAGCCAATGAGAGAGCAAGTCAACAGGTTGAGAGTTGTTGTCAGATCGTGTGGTGTGCGACCCCCTCCCCTCTTGTGGATCATTTACAAAGCGTCGCGTTGTGTGAACACCACAAGGACAAAAAGACATACAGTGAAGTCAAGTAGTCTGAACAGCAAAGCGATCTGCCGATGGTTAAAGTCTTGTAGTGTGAACTAGTCTTAAGGGAGGCCAAGGCTAAGAGCAGAGCCGCCTTTAGGGTTAGAAACTGACACTTAGAGGCTGACTCCATGGGTACAAAGGGAACTTCCAGCAGCCCCTCTTGGACCACAGAAAGGACCCAGCAGGGGAGGCACGGTCTGCAGGACAGCCTCAGCAGCCTGGCACCGTGCAGAAAATGAGAGACCAGAGGGTGCCTACCCAATGAGGCCTCATGGACAAGTTTGTGGCTCACAGCAATGCCACATCTACTTTTAAAGTAGAGGGGGACGGTCCCCAAAAAAGGCAAGACAGCAAGAACTCCAGCACTATACCGACTGGGCAGTGAACTGGGTCCTGACCACGCTGACCGAACCAGAGGCAAAAAAGCCTCCACTTTAGAGCATGCAGCTTTCTAGTGGAGGGAGCCCTAGACTACCTCCGATGAGAGGCCTGCCTCTAAAAACTGGTTTCTGTCAGGGGTCAAACACAGAGCTTCCACATCTTGGGGCAGGGTGTGTAAAATTGCCCCCTGGGAACTTTAGTAACATACCTGTATAATTTACCAAAACCAAACCTCAAAGATCACAGATTCTTAAGCATGTCCAAAATAATCAAAGTAAATAAATAAAGATTCCACCTATATATTGACAAACTGCTTTCAAATTCTTTTTAAACTAAAGTAAAAAAAAATTTAAAAAAATTAACAATGTGTAGGAAAATAAGTGATTTGGATTGAGCTGACTGTATGCTGTACCACAATACATAAGGGAAAACTATTCGAAAAGCTCAGAACTTAATACTTCAGTATGGCTGCGGAGGCTTGGTGGAGCACCAGTTTGTGAATGGTGGGTGGGGCCAGTGGGAGAACACAGAAAGATTTAGGCACCTGTGAATAATTGCTCTATTCATGTACTTTCTATCTTGCAGTGAATGTGGGCAGTAATAAAGTAGTGAGAAAGATCACTGACCACACCAAGTCGTTTGTTTGTGTGTGTGTGTGTGCGTGAGATAATATCCTATAGTGAAAACACTGTATTAAGCGCACAATAACAAGATTGTTAAATTAAGGCAATAAATTTGTAAGCCTGAAACACAAGACACTTTCCTTTAAAGACAGCTGAGACTTTATTATACTATTCTAATACACAGAAACTAATACACACAAAGGTCAGTAAAGGGGGGTTTCGAACAGAGGATAAATTAAATAAAATGCATGTAAAAATTAATTAATGTATTTAGCACTGCATACTGTTTCTCAGACCATGACACACAATCAACACACGATCAATTTATCAATTTAACCATTTTCAGTTCTTTAGAGGGGCTTTAAAAAAAATTTTTAATTTCATTGTCTGTACCGCTTATCCGATCTATACTCGGGTCATGGGGAGCCTGTGCCTCTCAGGAGTCATCGGGCATCAAGGCAGGATACACCCTGGATGGAGTGCCAACCCATCACAGGGCACACACACACACACACACACATTACGGGCAATTTATAGACTCCAATCAGCCTAGAAGCATGTCTTTGGACTGTGGGAGGAAACCAGAGCACCCAGAGGAAACCCACCAAGCACAGGGAGAACATGCAAACTCCACACACACAGTGAGCAAGACTCGAACCCAGGACACTGGAGGTGTGAGGTGAACATGCTAACCACTAAGCCACCAGGCCACCTGCTTTAAAAGTTGTGTTTAAATAAAAAAAAATTCTGTGAAAATGTGTTTCCATTTTAATTGGATCGGAAATCCCTTGTTTTGTAATTTCTGAAAGGGAGTTCCCCAGCTGTGCAGATTTGATGGAGGGCTAGTCGAGTTTGGAATGTCTTAGTAGACAAATCACAATGGTAAATAAAGTAACGGTTTTTACTTGGTGGCATCTCGTAGGCGAGCTGTGGAAGAGCGCCTGATGAGTAAAACTATTGTTCATGGTGGTGCAAAGGCTTGAGTAAGGGTATTTATGTGAACCAGTCTTGCAGATTCACATATGCTGTATTTCCTTCACTGAACATTTGAAGGCTTTGGCATGGAGGACTTGGAATTTATGAGTTGCTCAAGAGCTCCTGGTTACACAACTCCAAATGACTGTACACTGTAAACCCTAATGTTGTCTTTACTTAAACAATCAAGTGATCATGACTAAACATTACTTAAAATTTTGCATTTTGGGCCTGTCACTCAAAAATATGAGTTAATGTAACTTATTTACCTTCAAAATGCATAAATTTAAGATTTCAAGTGTTGTGAGCTCAAGATTATGATTAATCATTTGAAAAAAAAAATAGGTCATTTTCAGACGTGTTGTCTTCTTGACTGTAAAATTCTAATACATTGTGCAGTCTTTAAGTGCAAGGACTTTTTTTTTTAGCAGAAAACAAATGGCTTCTATTACAGTTATTGACTATAATGAGAATATAATGAGTTTTTCTTCGTGTCCTATGTTCGGTAAGTGAGATTATGTAGATATAAAGTTATTTTGAGTGATTATTGAAATATGAGAGTGAAGAGTGAAATATGTTTATTTAAATCCCTGTGGTACGTTTCTATAATAAATGACAATGCAGCCATAATTACAATATTTCCCGGTCATACTTTTACAGCGTAGCTATCAAGTAACGATATTTTATTGATGGTTTTGTGATGGTATGATAAATGAGATATCAAATGATTCTGTATTTGATTCGTAATACTGAAACATGTTAATTAATAAACTTAATCATCATGCAATCGTGTATTTCGGCGGGAAAGAACATGGCAGCCACTTCTGAGACTAGTTAATTTCTGCCCGGTCAACTTGTTTCTTATTTTACCAATGAGATATACATATTTGATGAAGTCGCCTAATCGTTTTTCTGTGCGAGATACAACATGACAGCTACTGCTTAACGTTACACCATGTGGGTTATTTTTTCCCGGGCAAACGTTGTCAGTGTCGCCATTAATTAACAAGATTTTCATGATAATGTTCTCAAAGCTGATTGGCTTCATATTAATTCTAGGCCAATCGTGAACAGGACATTGCTACTTTAACTAAGACGAATTAGGCTAGTGATGTTTCGTAGATGGTGAAATTACAGTCCATCTTCACATTGGTCACCAGTATTAGCTACAAAGTGATTTACTTTTTTTATATATATATTTTTATATCATATTTTTTATTTTGCACGGACTGTTAAACTTACTATTTTCAACTTTTTCTGTTATAGGTGAACATTAGACAAGGACATGTGGAAATGTAAGTATTGCATTTTTAACTCTGCAAAAAGAGGGGAACTTCTCAGACATTATCGTTTGAGACATGGTGGTCATACAAAAACTGTACCTTTTCCATGCCTACACAGTGACTGTCTTTGTACATTCAACTCCATTCGTAGTTTAAAAGTTCATCTGTCAAAAATTCATACAAAAACACGATTGGGACATGATCAGGAAATAGCACCACTTACATTTACATGTCAGAATTGTGAATTTTCTGAGCCTGGCACAGAAGCAGATTTTCTGAAGCTTTTGCGCTGTAGACATTTGAGTAAAAATCAAAAGATACAGTGTCCCTACAAACACTGCAAGTTTCAAAGCAGCGTTTATGCAACTTTTAATTCACATATAAGTAAGAAACATAGTGGACATGACTGGAGAATGCTAAAGCCAGAAATAGTTTCTGGCCAAAGTGATGAGAATGAGAGTGAAGTACAAGAACAGATTTCTTTTGATGAGATTGAAACAGAGGATAATGAAGATGATGCTGCAGATTCTGCTGATGTAACTCATTCTAATTTAGCACATCAGTTGGAACACAACTTGGCTGGCCTTAAAGATGCAAAGCCTTCTTCATATTCCAGCAAGTTCTATTCAAGAAATCATTAAGCAATTGAATCAGATACATGCATTGTCTCTGCCACTGTTGAACAAATCTATTTCAAGTGTTCTGAAGAGGTGTCTTCCAGATGCTGATGAGTCCCTTATTGCAGAGGTGGTAAATGCTGTTTCAGAAAGCAATGTTTTTTACAAATGCTGTGACTCTAATGGATGCTTGTCAACAATTAAAAGAAGAAACTCATATGTTTTAGCTGAGTTTCCTTTGGTTATGCCAGTAGAATACATGATTGATAGGGAAACAAACCTGTTGTATATGTACCAATCCTACCTATGCTGCAGAAGTTGTTAAACAAGGCAGATATTTTGGACAAAGCACTTTCAGTACCAGAAGCTGAACCCAATATGTACAGTTCTTACAATGATGGTCACTACTTCAAAGACAATATCCTTCTCAACATTGAAAATTTCGAATAGCTCTAGGATTCTATGTTGATGAGTTTGAGGTAGCTAATCCGTTAGGGACATCGAGGTAAACATAAAATTTGTGCCGTTTACTGGGTGTTGGCAAAACATGCCTGTGAAACATAGGTCAATGTTACGATCTATCCAACTTGGTCTTCTCTCTAATGCTGGTACAGTAAAGGATTATGGCTATGAAAAATGCAACCACTTGTTAAGGACGTTGTTCATTTGGAGCAGACAGGTTTATTCATTGATCAGTTGGGAGCAACTGTGAAAGGGACTATCCTGTATGTATGTGCTGATAACCTTGGTGCTCATTCTATGGCAGGATTCCTTGAGGGTTTTTCTGCGGAGAGATTCTGCCGTTTTTGCATGGGAACAAGAACTGAGGTTCAGCACACACAGGTAGGTTCCAGCAACTTTGAACCTCGCACTAAAGACACTATGACAGGCATGTTAAAGAGGTAAAGCAGGATCCTTCTTTGACTAAGCTGTATGGAGTGAGAGGTAGCTGTCTGCTTAGTGATGCTTTGCAACATTTTCATGCTGTCACTGGCTACCCTCCAGATATTTTACATGACCTAATAGAGGGCATTGTGCCAGCTGAACTCTGTCTCTGCCTTTCACAGATGATTGAAAAGAAATACATCTCTCTTGAGTCAGTGAACCAAGCAGTTAAGAACTTTGCTTACACTTTCTCTGATAAAACTATCAGACCTCAACCAATTCCAAAGGCCTTTGCCAGCAAAGGAACAGTTGCTGGCAATGGCCACGAAAATTGGACCTTGCTTAGACTTCTTCCTCTTTTAATTGGAGATGATATCCCAGAAGGAGAGAATTCATGGGAAATTTTGATGCTTCTTAAAGATATAGTCGAATTGGCTGTGGCATGAAAACATACAGAAGAGTCCATTGATTTCCTGAGTTGCAGAATAACAGCACAGAGAACTGCTGAAATCAACATTCCCTGGTTTTCGATTGAAACCAAAGCATCATTTCGTTGAGCGCTACCCCCAGCTGATTAAAGCCTTTGGCCCACTGTCTGATGTTTGGACAATGCGTTTTGAGGGAAAGCACAAATTTAAAAAAAAAAAAAAAGTAATATCGGGAATCACAAAAATGTAGCCCTCACACTGGCTGTCCAACATCAGAGAATGATGGCATACTATTTGGATTCTAGCTCATTTTTAGACCCTCAATTGAAATGGACAAAGTTAAAACCGCATTGGTTATTTCATTTCCTGATCATATTCAGCAGGTGTTTAATCAAATTACACCACATCTAAAGACAGTGCTGATTGCTTCCTCTGTGACAGCTGATGGAATTGAATACCACACAGATATGGATATCTCTGCTGGGTCATGCTCTGGTCTCCCAGAATTCAAAATGATATCACAGATTGTAGTAGTGAACTCTGAGATTCTGTTTGTTTGTAAACCAATGTCAGCTTGGTACACTGAACATATTCGGTCATACGAACTTTGCAGTGGCCATGTTACTTCCCTCTGTGTGATTCGGATGTCAGAGCTCAATGAGGTTTTCCCTCTATCATGTTACACTGTAAAGGGCAGGAGGGTGGTGACACCTAAATGTTATATCTTGTGCTAAGTGAATGATCCAATGTTTTGTGTTTTTTCTTTTCACTCTCTCTCTTCATTCTAGTCTTTTGGTTGCAGTGAAGTCCTAAAGTCCTGAGGGTTGTCATCAAACTTCATATGGTATTTATGGCCATTCCACCTTAAAGGGTTAGTTCACCCAGTAATGAAAATTCTGTCATTAAAGGGTTAGGTTACCCAAAAATGAAATTATGAAAAAAAATGAAAAAATGAAATAGTCATTAATTGCTCATCCTCATGTCATTTAAAACCCGTAAGACCTTCGTTCATCTTCTAAACACAAATTAAGATATTTTTGATGAAATCTGAGGTGATTTTCCCCCTCTATAGACAGCATCGTAACGGACAATATCAAGTCCCAGAAAGGTAGGAAAGACAACGTTAAAATAGGCCATGTGACTGCAGTGGGTAAATCTTTATTTTTTATGAAGCAACAAGAATACTTTTGTGTGCCAAAAAAACAACAACAAAAAATGACTTTATTCAACAATTAATAATAAAGTCTTTTTTCTTTTTCTTTTTTTAACAAAAATGCACAAAAATATTCTCATCACATCAAAAAAAATTAAGATTGAACCACTGGACTCACATGGACTATTTTAACATTGTCTTTCCTATCTTTCTGGGATTTGCATCCGTTGCATTGCTTAAATGGGGGTGGGGGGATTTAATCAAAAATAGATTAATTTGTGTTCCGAAGAAAAACGAAGGACTTACGGGTTTGGAACAACATGAGGGTGAGTGATTAATGACTGAAATTTCATTTTTGGGTGAACTAACCTTTTAGTAACTCACCCTTATGTCGTTCCAAACCCTAAGACTTTCATTCATCCTCAGAATACAAATGTAGATATTTTGTATGAAATCTGACAGCTTTCTGTGCCTCCTTTGATAGCTACACAACTGACACTTTCAAGTCCCAGAAAGATAGGAAAGACATCATTAAAGCAGTCCATGTGACTCCAGTGGTTTAAGCTCAATTTATGACTTGGTTTTGTTTGCACAAAATAAAAAACTTTAAAAAATAAAATAAACACTTTATACATTATCCAAAACAAGTTTACTTAACATTTCTCATGTCAACACAACATGGATATATTGTGATGCTCTTGTGAATGCACACTGGAGAAAAAAGCCTTGTGAATAAAGTGGTAAATGTTTTCCCTGCAAACAAAGCACTAGCATTACTTCATAAAATTGAGGCTAAACCACAGGAGTCTTTATCTACCACAGGATTTCTAACAATATCTTTACTATCTTTCTAGGCCTTTAATGTGCTAGTTGCAAAGGCTGTCAATCGAGGGACAGAAATCTTTGAATTTTTTTTTTTTTTTAATATCTTCATTTGTGTTCTGAATATAACGAAAGTCTTACAGGTTTGGAATGGCATGAGGGAGAGTAAATAATGACACAATTTACATTGTTGGGTGAACTAACCCTTTAATACACATTTGACATAATTTTGGAGTTTACCTTGGTGTGTTCACATTTTAGATGTCTTGTTAGATGTCTTCTCAAGAGAAAACTCTCCTAAGAGTTATACTGACAGAAGGGGACATAAGGAAGGTCTCTGTACTTTTATAAAGTAACTGAAAAGTTACACTACTTATTACATTTTAAACAGAGTAACTTGTAATCTGTAATATTACATTTCCAAAGTAACCTACCCAACACTGTCTATGCTTCTGCAATATGTGAGATATATGCCCCAAACAGTGTTCTAATCTGAGAATCAGAGTTCTCATCTTAGAATCAGAACGCTTTGTCTGGCATAAGCAGTTTGCTAAAAATTAAACAATAATGCAGTAGTGCAAGTAAATGAAAGTGACTACAACAGTCAAGACACTCACTTCAAATAGAGACAGGTAAGGTCTCTTGAGGTTCAGCTGCAGCATGTTTCCAAGGATAGGCAGTGGCTTAGGACCAGGAGGCTTGTTGTTTTCTTCCTGAGAGCTGGCATCAGATGAAAAAAGATAAACAATCAGCAGAAACATCATCACAAGACCAAGCAAAATGCCTGTGCTTGTAGGCTGCAGGAGAAGCTCTTCCACCAAAGCCATTCATAAAGAGGTAATGTGAGACAAATGTGCTTTGCTTAGAAAAAATATAGCAAGCAGCAAACTGAAAAACAAACTGCTCGGGTTGCTAGACTGGTGGCAACTTAAGAATGGTTGCCTGGGATTAGTCAGTGAACAGGGGTGGAGCTGTGTCATAATGAAAGCCACAAGAGAATGTGTTTGAGAAACACAATAATATTATAATAGTGTTTTATTCATTTGTACATCTAATTATTTTTCTGGAATAACCATCTATATATATCTATAGATACCCCTTTTGCCTTTATATTTTTATGGTTGTATTACCACTCATGACCTGTTGTTCTGTGTTTTCATGAAATAGAACATGATTTATAAGATAAGAATGTATGTTTTAATTGCCTATACCCAGTTTCCTTTCCTCTCATACTGTCTCTTTCGTGTCTACTATCAAAATGATCCGCTTTTACTTTTATAAGCAATAGTGTATGCCATATGGTCATTCAAGTACATAATATGAGCCTACATTACTTTAATTGAAACTTTATCCATTCCTGACTTCACCATAAAGTATGCAAATGAGTGACCGAGCGGAGACAAAGAAACTTTTCCCTCCAAAAGTTTCAGGTATTGGATTGGTCACTCTGAAAAACTGGGCGCGACCAAGGGATCAATAAAAACGCTAAGCACCCATCTATCGTAGCTTTTTGTCCAGCTTTGGCCTTTTTTTTTCTTTTTTTTCCAGCTTTGGCTTTTTGTCCAGCTCAGCTCGGCTTGGCCCCACGGGGGCCAACCCCATCTCCACTCTGCAGTCGGGGGGGCCCCCATGCGCCTTTTCTTCCCAGCACGACCTCTTCTATCGTCGCCCGACTCGACTCCGATCTTTCTTCGGGACAAGACTTTCACTTTCTTCTGAGACTTTGCCGGCAGCGTCAATTGAAGAACTTTGTTTGCACCACCGAAACCTTTTTCGTTCCAGCAGAATCTCGTGCTTGCTCCAAGGACTTCGAATCTCCGAACCTCCTTGATCCACTACATCAGGACTCTTATCAATGAACCAATGCAAGTAAAAGTTACTAATTATTTTAGATCCGCAATTTTAAGCTGAAGCCCCTTTATTAAGGCGAATCCTAATTACCTTGACGATTCTCACACGTGTAACCAAAACTCGATCTGAAACTTGCCATATTTGATCTCTTCTCTGTTTCCTTATCTCCTTCACTCTCTCTCTCTCTGTCTCTCGTTCTGATTTCCTCCGTATTCCCTTCCTTACTCTCTATCTCTCTTTACCTCCTTATTCTCTTTCTATAGGCCTTATTCTGTCTTTTATGTATGTGTGTTAGTATGTGTTGTGTGTTTCTGTTTTATTAAATGCATTTTATTCACAAGTGACTGTCTCTGTGCTTTGCACAATTTCAGGGTCCCTGAACATTGCTCTTGCTACATGCTAAATTACAGCTAGTACTTTATAAAGTAGTTATTCTTTCTTGGCCAGGAAGATAACTGTAACGTCTGGGACCCCCGCCCTATGCGGGGCTCGACCCCAGACGCCCGTAGTGTGTGTGCGCACGCCAGCACATGGTGTAATGAGACCCATGCGCAGGATTCAGCAAAGCACTGCTTTTATTACATTTAAGACACGACATAGGGAAACAAACGTAACACTAGACATGGCGTGGTTAACTAAACAAAACGAAACCAAAACCTAGACCTTAGCTTGGACATGGAACCTCGCAAACAAAACCCCAACAGAAACCACGGTACAGATAACAATCATGGACAAGGACACAAACACAAGGATCCCTATTTATAGGGGTAGACATTAGGGCTAATGGGATACAGGTGACACAATCAAGATAGGAACAATAGGAAGGGCGTAACAAAAGACACACAAAGAAGCAGGCTTCCAAGGTTCACCTGCCAGCGCCCTCTCTGGGCCTGGCGGGGAACTGTCCAGCTGTTCCTGACAATAACTTTCCCTGGAATTAATACATAATTATACTGTCTGTTCGGTGGACGAACAAATCAAATAATTGTTATTGATTCTCTAACAGTTAGTTCTAAAACCCCCATTTGAATATTTATAATTAATTATAACCAGTTATAATTACACTTAAATGTTTAAAATTTTGAGCTAGATTCGCTACATATTATGGTGGAGAATGCGGGCATGTTCAAACTCTGTTCTGTGAGCACACTCAGGGTTAATTTACTGGTGTTTTTTTTGTTTTGTTTTGTTTTGTTTTGTTTTTGTTTATTATTATTATTACGTGCGCGCTTAGAGCAGCCTGAGTAGCTGTTAAGAAATTTAAACTGCAGTCCATAATATTAAAATCGCCCAGTAAAGACAAAGAAGTCTCTTTACTGTCCATTTTAATATTCTCAGAATCGGCTGTTGGAACGAAGAAATCGTCCTTCAGCTCGACAGAGATTTATGAGAGCAACGCTCCTTTGATTTTACAGGCCTTGTTTAAAAATACCGCTAGTTATTGCAAAGTCCAATTTCATTCAGCTAGACGGACTCACTCCCTTAGGTTTAAACCATTAGGCTAGCTACCTAATGCGTACCTAATAAGTTTTAATCGCAAATGCTTTGCGGATTATTGTTGCGAATGATATGTAAATGGGAGTTTGAAATCTTGATCAAGTAAATTAAACTGGTTTAACAGTGATTTGTAATTTGGCCGGTGAAAAGAATCCCGCCCATTCCAGTTAGTATAACCACAGGGAAGAACCCTGCGTCGTATTGAGCTATTTTAGTATATTTAGTGGTTGTTGTCTGTGTGCAGGAAAAGAAAAAAAAAGAGAAATATATGAATCCTGCCACACCCCGTTTGTGCTTTCGCGACACAAATGCGTCCAGTCTCGAATCACATAATTTGTGACCGAGAGTAACCCGTCACACGTGAAATTAACTTAAAGCGCAATACCTTTGAGTAACGCTAGAGGCGGTATAAGTGCCTTATGCTTCACCACCTCCTCCTACTGACTCTTAACCTCAGTGTGTACGGACTCACTAAATCCACCTGGTGGACCTCCTCTGCTAGGTCGTCTTTCCTTTCTACCTCCTTGCCTTGTAGCTTACTTAATTTTTTTTTGACTTCTCCAGTCATTCCCTGATTAACTTATCTTATCATTATTGGTATTCTGAGTTAATTTATAGTTAATTCTTATTCTAGATTTTGACTATTATTATCTTTGACCCATTTAGTTATTTTCTCCCCTTTTCTTCGTTTCAAGCTTGGGTTTTATACTTTATTATTATTATTATTATTATTATTATTATTATTATTATTATTATTATATTTTGTTTTATTATTAATTTTTTTATTTTATTTTATTCATTCTTAATTGAGTTACTTTATTTAATTCAGTTACTTTTATTTTATTTTATTTTATTTTAGTTTAGTTTTTTTTTGTTTTTCTTATTTAGTTAGTTTTTTCCCTTTGTTTCGTTTTCCTCCTCCTCTCAAGTTCCCTCACGCTAGTTTGAATTTAATTTAAAACGAGTTTTGAACCTGAATTCAAAATAAGTGGGTGGAACTGGGGTGTTTAGGTTTAACCCTTTATGGCACTCCTTGGTTTACTCCATCAGTAAAGGAAGATTGCGTCCGCAGTGCACCACAGCAAGCGGAGCCACCCGTCCTGCTGTACCTATCGCTGGCCGGAGTGGAACTTAGATATTACTGTCCTGCTGCCACTAGTCCAAAGGCGATTAGCTGATTTTCCTCACAAAATTTAAGGTATTCAGCCGCTCCCGCTCCACGAGCAAGGTCAACAATCTAAGTTCCACCCCAACAGCAACCCCTTTCCTATAAGATCTAAACCCTTAACAGCATTAACAGGCTTAGGCCTATTCTTCCCCTGCTGATTCAAATAGTTGGGTCTTTATTTTTCACCATTTTCTGTGTATCTGTGCGGGAACCTAATGTGTGAGAATCATCAAGGTAAAATTTGGCGATCTAAGAAAACCCAAGGTATTTAGGTGATCACGCCGTCAACCTGACCTAGTTCCCACGTTCGGCCTTAATCGTTAGGGCTAACTGTGCCCATTAGCAGATATATATATAGATATATATATATTCGCCGAGTAGTACCATCACTAGTACGGCAAGGAATTGCATTGGTCCTCACACCGTTTTTCTCTCTTCTCTCTCCCCACCAGTGAGCCAGCATATCTCGATCATCAAGCCCTGATGCACACTGGGACTGACTAGAGGCCTGGCTGAACGCCATGACTGGTGCCCTCCTACCGGAGGCTGTGAGAGACATACAACCCCTGAGCCCTGAACAGCTGGACGACAACTTAAGTGCCCTGATGGCACACAACCTCTTCCTCCAGGCGAAAGGGGGGTGAAGCAAGCATGTCCCGCCTGGAACAAGAATCAGCGGCACTAAAGATCCAAGCTGGAGAGGCTCAGAGGAATCTGGAAATTGCTCACGGTCAACTAGACCAGCTAACGACCAAAATGGAGCACCGACATCGGACAGCAGGTGAACAGGAACCTGAGCTGCAGGAGGAAGTAATGAAACTACAGACAGCCCTGGCCGAGCTCCAGGTGGACACAGCATGGCGCGAGCAACAGGAAAATGACCTGAGAGAGAAGCTCAGCGAGGAACTCCAGCGAGCCGAGGGCCTTTTAAAAAGAGCAGAGGTTGAACTGAAAGAAAGAGAAGCCAAAGCTACGGCCTACGAGGGCCATTTGCAAAGTAAGAAATCAATGCCCTGTCAAAACAAAGAGACCATTTGAAGGACGAAATTAACAAAATGCACAGGGAATGTATAGGTTGCAAGGTGACTCTAAAAGGAAAATGCACTCCGTAGAATTTCCCTCAACCTCAAAGGGTTTCAATTCAATTCAATTCAACTTATTTTGTATAGAGCCTTTTACAATGAACATTGTCTCAAAGCAGCTTTACAAAAGAAGAAAACAGAGAAAGGGGAGGGGAAAATGAAAAATAACAATAAAAAATAACTAATTAACTAGAAATAAGAATAAATTATTAAATTCTATAATTAGACTATTTTATCCCTAATGAGCAAGCCTGTGGCAACGGTGGCAAGGAAAAACTCCCGGGGATGGAAAGGAAGAAACCTTGAGACGAACCAGGCTCAGAAGGGAACCCATCCTCATTTGGGTGACACTAAACAGAAAATAATGTAACTGTAGCTGATTAATGTCCTTTCTACAACAGCAATCAATGACCCATGAGGAACTATTAGGTCATATATTAGGTAGTTTCTAAGGTCATAATAAACACTAGTTCTTTGCTGTCACGGGCTGACAGATGAAATGGCATATCTGTGATGGTGTGAAAGTCCCCAAGTGGCTCTGTCCATGGCTGTTTCCTGGTCCACACAGATCCATCCACAGCATCAGTGGGCACCATCAATTGGCGAGACTCCAACCAGGGGTAGGGCAGTGGTCGCACTGGAACCTGGCAAACACTGGGAGCTCAGGAGTGGTGTGTATAGCTTGACAGAGAAGGCAGAGAGAGAAAGAGAAAGATATTAAGTTTCTGATCATGTGATGCTTAAAGACAATGTAGAATTATGTGTAAAGTGCAGGCAGGGACTCCAGCAAGACTAGCTATGACAGCATAACTCAAAAGGGAGAGCCAGAAGGTCACAGACATGAAGGCTTCCCGGGACATAAAGCATCCAACCACTTCACAGTCAGCAAACCTGAGCGACTTGCGAGGGTGGTAAGATGACAGCATCCAACACATCCCAGTACACCAAACACTCTATGCCCATGAACCTTCCAGATCTGCTCCTTTACCTAAGAAAACTATACAGTAAAAGCTTGACTAAACAAATGTGTCTTCAGCCTAGACTTAAACATTGAGACTGTGTCTGAATCCCGAACACTAATTGGAAGGCTGTTCCATAACTTTGGGGCTTTGAAAGTGAAAGCTCTGCCCCCTGCTATAGCCTTTGCTACTTGAGGTACTACCAAGTAACCAGCACCCTTTGATCGGAGTAGGTGTGGCGGATCATAAAAGACTAAAAGATCGCTCAGGTACTGTGGCGCGAGACCATTTAGTGCTTTATAGGTTAGTAACAGTATTTTATAATCAATGCGAAATTTGACTGGGAGCCAATGTAGTGTGGCTAAAATAGGAGTGATGTGCTCATATCTTCTGGTTCTGGTTAGGACCCTAGCTGCTGCATTCTGGACTAACTGGAGCTTGTGTATGCACCTACTGGAACATCCAGACAGTAAGACATTACAATAATCCAACCTAGAGGTAACAAAAGCATGAACTAATTTTTCTGCATCATGAAGCGACAACATATTTCTTATCTTAGCAATATTCCTAAGATGGAAGAAGGCTACCCTAGTGATGTTATCTACATGAGCTCCGAATGAAAGACCAGAATCAATAATCACACCAAGATCTTTTACTGCTGGACAAGATGAAACCAAAAGACCATCCACCATTACTCTGTAATCGGAAAGCTCACTTCTAACTGCCTGTGGTCCTAGTACAAACACCTCTGTCTTGTCCGAATTAAGCAGGAGGAAGTTAGTGGCCATCCAGTGTCTAATGTCCTTTACACATTCTTCTATCTTAATAAGCTGGTGTCTCTCATCTGATTTAGCTGAAACATATAGCTGTGTGTCATCTGCATAACAGTGGAAGTTAATACCATGTTTACAAATAATTGCACCAAGGGGTAACATATATAGGGAGAAAAGCAGTGGGCCTAAGACAGAACCTTGTGGAACACCGAATATAACCTTGGTATGCAGGGAGAAGTCACCATCTAGATCTACAAACTGATAACGGTCAGTCAAATAAGACCTGAGCCAGGAGAGGGCTGTTCCTTTAACACCAACATGTTCTAGTCTATCAAGTAGAACAGTGTGGTCAATGGTGTCAAAAGCTGCACTAAGATCGAGTAACACCAGTAGGGAGACACAACCCTGATCAGAAGCCAGTAACAGGTCATTTACCACTTTAACCAGTGCTGTCTCTGTGCTATGATGAGGCCTAAATCCTGACTGGTACATTTCATAAATGTTATTTCTATGCAGGTATGAACATAACTGCTGTGCTACAGCCTTTTCTAGGATCTTGGAGATAAAGGGCAGGTTTGATATCGGTCTATAGTTAGACAGCTGACAGGGGTCGAGGTCCGGTTTTTTAATCAAGGGTTTGATAACTGCTAGCTTAAAAGATTTAGGCACATAGCCAGTGCTTAGAGAAGAATTAATTACTTTTAGAAGGGGTTCAGTAGCTACTGGTAATATCTGTTTAAGGAAAGATGTGGGTAAAGGATCTAGGATGCAGGTAGAAGATTTTGAAGAAGAAATTAATTAATGAAATTAGATCAGGCTCTTGAAGTGGAGTGAAGCACTATAAGCTCTGATCAGAAATAGCTATATTATCTAAAGGATTATCTATCAAATAATATGGTTTTAAATTAATAGTCTGAATTTTTTGCCTGATATTGGCAATTTTTTCATTGAAAAAATTCATGAAGTCATTGCTGCTAAATGTAGATGGTGTGCACTTTTCTACAGTGGTTTTACTCCTAGTTAGTTTTGCTACAGTGCTAAATAAAAATTTTGGATTGTTTTTGTTATCTTCGATTAGGGCAGAGAGATACGCTGATCTAGCAGCACTAAGAGAATTTTTGTATCTCAGAAGGCTTTCCTTCCACGCAATCTGGAATACTGCTAATTTAGTTTGACACCATTTACGCTCTAGTTTCCTAGCTGATTGTTTTAAAGCTCGTGTGTGGTCGTTGTACCAGGGTGCTAGTTTCTTGTCTTTAATTTTTTTCCTTTTAAGTGGAGCTACAGTGTCTAGGGTGTTCCGAAATAATGACTCCAAGTAATCAGTCGCCTGGTCAAGTTCTGTAGGGTCAGACGGTGAACCAATCATGTGTGATAATTCTGGGAGACTATCAGTAAATCTCTCTGCAGTAGCAGACGTAAATATACGCTTCATACGGTAATGCGGCAAGTTGTGCATCTCGTGACTAAGACGCATTCTAAATGAAACTAGATAATGATCTGAGATAGCTTCCGACTGTGGAAGAGTGACTATGTTTTCTATATTTAATCCGAATGTGAAAATGAGATCCAGAGTGTGACCTCCATTATGAGTGGGTCCTATTACATTTTGATTAACACCTAATGAATCTAAGATGGACACAACTGCTGTTCTCAGAGGGTCTTCTGGCTTATCAAAATGAATGTTGAAGTCTCCTACTATTAGTGCTTTGTCTAAAGAAACAACAAGGTTTGAAGTAAAATCTCCAAATTCACTAAGGAATTCAGAGTATGGACCTGGGGGTCTGTAAATAACAATTAGTGGAATTGACTCTGTGAACTTATTATTAGTACTTGCATATGTTAAGTTAGTATAAAGAACTTCAAAAGTGTTGAATTGATGTCTGGGTTTTTGTGTGGCGCTTAGCTTATTATCATGAATATCTGCGACACCTCCTCCCCTGCCTGTTAGACGTGGTTGATATATATAGCTATAGCCAGGCGGACAAGCTTCATTTAATGCTACGTACTCGTTTTGTTTAATCCATGTTTCTGTTAAACAAAGAACGCTGAACTCCTGATCAGTAATCAGTTCATTAATTATAAGTGTTTTAGTTGACAGAGATCTTATATTTAACAGTCCTAGCTTCAGATCAAAGGTGCTGGCTGTGCATTCACTATGATCTAGTTTTATGTCAATCAGGTTACTAAAACAAATTTTCTGATTGTTAAAACATTTTCGTTTGGTTCGGGGAATAGACACAGTCGCAATGTTATGAACCCTGAGTGACGACTCATTGCAGCCAGCAGACGGTCGGATTAGCCTGCTTGTCTGCTCCCTGGCCTTGGCCCTGGATTGTCACGGATTAACTAGATCTATATCTCTAAGTTTATGTGCTATGCTGCAAGAAATGAGAGCAGCACCCTCCCGAGTGGGATGGACACCGTCCCATCCTAACAGGCCAGCCTTGCCCTCAAAAGAGCTCCAATTATCTATGAAGCCCACATTGTTTTCGGCGCACCACCTGGACATCCAGCAGTTCAGCGACCATAACCTGCTGTAAGCTACATCGCCACGCCGCATTGGGATGGGGCCAGAGCATACTACGGCATCGGACATCGCCTTCGCTAACTTACACACCTCTACATCATTACTCTTAGTAACCTCAGACTGATGAAGGCGTATATCATTAGCTCCCACATGGAAAACTATCTTGGAGAACCTGTGCTTGCCTAGGACCCTAAGATTACCTGCAATGTCCGGCACCCTGGCTCCCGGAATACACCTAACCTGTGCTGCTGGAGCCCCTAAAGGCCTAGCTAATTTCACATGCCTTAAAATTGAGTCTCCTATAACCAGAGCTCTTTCAGGTTTCTCAGCGGGTTCTTCACTGAGGAGAGACTCCAATGATCTTCTCAGCTGTCCTCACTATCCGCTGAAGGGTCTTGCGATCCGAGACGGTGCAGTTCCCAAACCAGGCAGTGATGCAGCTGCTCAGGATGCTCTCGATGGTCCCTCTGTAGAACAAGATTATCCTGCTGAAAATCCCTACAGACTTGAGCCCAACATTTACATTTACATTATGAACTCTTCAATGGCCCCCACTATCAACTCTATTATTGGTCTAGTAAATCAGTTAAGCCACAAAGTCAATTCCCATCATGCCACTAAGCATATAAGAAGAACAAGGCTGGCAAAAAAAACTAAAATCAAACAGAGGTGATTACTCAATGGTAAATGTCACCTTTTTTGTATGTAAAGACTAATTAAAGGCCCCCCTTTTGTCTAGCCTGCTTCATAAATGCAAAAACTGTAGTGTTACTCAATGAAGTCCTCTTTCCATACTCTGTCCATACCACAAGCCCAGTTTCGGGCTTAGCATGGGGAATCAAATCCTCCATGATATTTGTAAGAACTGAGGGCAAGAACTGAGGGCAAGAAGCCCTTATAAGTTTTATTAGTTAGCCTTTATTAGGAAGTTGGGGTCAGAGCAGAGAGCTCAGGGGCAGCGATGATACAGTGCCTCTGGAGCAGGGAGGGTTAAGGGCCTTGCTCAATTGCCCAACAGTGGAGCTTGGTAGTGCTGGTGCTTCAACCCTGATCCTCCGATCAACAACCCAGAGCCTTAATCACTTGATCCACCACTGCCACATTGTGAAGGTAGTTAATTTGATTCAGGGAGGTTTGTTTTTCTAATAAAATTTTGTGAAACTGGAATTGAGTCATTTGAAACAGAAAGGGAGAGTTTGAACCGGGATCTACAAAATGACCCTCAACAGGCGTATGTTTTTGACAAAACTGTCAGAAATAGACTCTATGAGCATAGCATGAGGGCCCTACATCCTTTAGTGGGACCTGTGCTCACAGCCCAGCACTGGGCAGCTCCACTGGCATTTGCCAGAGAACACCAGATTTAGCAGGTCCACCACTGACATCCGGATGAGATAGATGAAAGCAAGTTCACGATCTAGCTCATGGTGGATGAGAGCAGGTTCACAATGAGCACATGTGACAGACATGAAATAGTCTAGAGATGACATGGGGAATGTTATGCTTCCGGCAACATCAACTAAAATGACTGGTCTGACTGTGGGTCAGTAATGGTCTGGGGAGGAATATCCTTACAGGATTGCACAGACCTCCACATGCTAGCCAACGGTACCCTTACTGGAGGGGGGAATATTTTTTACTAATGTGGAGTGTGTTTAAATCTTTGTAGGCCTATAAAATATTAATTATATGTACCACATTATATATGGTTTTAACTGCAATTTGAAAATAAGAGTAAACAGACATGGAGCCTAACCAAAACTGTACAGTTAAGGTAACAATAAAACCCATACATTAATGAATACTCTCAGTGTTTACAAGCACTATCGGGATTTCAGTCTATAAAATAATCAGGGAATTGCTCATAACTCTTAAACTGCTTGACCTAAAATCATAATGTCAAGTCCCCAGAGATTGAAAATGTCAAGTCATGTATTGCATCTAGTGTAGTAAGACACATACTGACAGTGATTCTGTTCAGAATTCAGAACAATTGTCAAGAGCCTTTGTAAAATCTTCCACTAGTGCAGTGGGCCCTGGGTTTGTCCAAGTGCATGACAATACCTGACCTCATGTAGTCAAAGTGTGTATGCAGTTTCTTGAAGTTTCAGTCTCAGGACACTATTTGCAACTGATTATGTTTGGTGAGTCCATAAAGTTTGCCAGATGTGTGAAGATGGTTTCAGGGGTTGCCTGTATTTAGTCCAAATACACTTGATATTGTTATTGGTCATGTTGTTGATATTTGATTTGAGATGTTTATGATGGTCAAAGTCAAAGAAGCTTTATTGTCACTTCAACCATATATAGCAGATGCAGTACACAGTGAAGTGAAACAACATTCCTCCTAGACCAGAGGTGCTACACATAAAGACAAAGTACAGTGACGCAGACATAGAGCTATAACAGAGATAAAAAATTAAACTATAATTTAAAAATTAAAATAAAAAAAATAAACTATAGTTAAGGTGCAGTCTTTAAGAACTAGACATATAACAGAAGTGCACAGGAAGACAAGACAAGACAGTGCAGACAAACAACATATAACCGACTTTATGCAATGAGCAAGACAATGTGCAAAGAACAGTGTATACAGTGATTGCAGATATTAAAGCGATACATGTAAACAGGATTAATATAAATATATATAAATGTAAAGTGGCATGTGCGTGCAAACAGGACAATTTAGTGTGTGTATATGTCTGACTATGTCCAGCACAGTTCAGTTCTTTTTTTGTGCGTGTGTGCTATGTATGTGTGTGTGTGTCCGTGTCCAGCACAAGTTCAGTTCTCCTCTGAGATCAGATCTTGGTTGTACGCGTGTGTGTGTGTGTGCGTGTGCATGTGTCCAGCTCAGCTCAGTTCTCTGTTGAGATGCCTGATTGCCTGAGGGAAGAAACTGTTTAACAGTCTGGTTGTGCGGGTCCAAATGCTTTGGTACCTCTTACCGGGTGGCAGAAGGGTAAAGAGTGTGTGTGAGGGGTGTGTGGGATCATCCACAATGCTGTTAGCTTTGCGGATGCAGCGTGTGGAGTAAATGTCTGTGATAGAGGGAAGAGAGACTCCGATGATCTTCTCAGCTGTCCTCACTATACGCTGAAGGGTCTTGCGATCCGAGACGGTGCAATTCCCAAACCAGGTAGTGATGCAGCTGCACAGGATGCTCTCGATGGTCCATCTGTAGAAGGTGGTCAGGATGGGAGGTGGAAGATGAGCCTTGCTCAGCCTTCGCAGGAAGTAGAGATGCTGCTGGGCTTTCCTGGTGATGGAGCTGGTGTTGAGTGACCAGGTGGGGTCCTCCACCAGGTGAACACCAAGGAATTTGGTGCTCTTGACGTCTGGAACTCTGTCGCTGAGCCATGTTTCCATAAAAACAAAGACGCAGCAGTCTCTGTACTCACGCCATGCAGTTCGCTGGAGTCGGATGAAATCCAGTTTATTGTCCAGGGAGCAGACATTTGACAGAAGTATGGAGGGGAGTGCCAGCCAGCTAGGGTTTGTTTTTAGTCTAGCACGGACACCTGCCCTATTTCCACGCTTCCGCTTTCTCACGCACAACTTCCGTCGACTCTTCTCCCAGCCACCGGCATCAGGCGATGCCGAGGGCTTGGGGCCTGGTCTCCGTAGCAAGCCGAGATCACAAAGCTTTTCCTGTAGGTCATCGTGCACATTGTCTGGTGCACAATTCCCATAATCCAGTAGTGTCTGGCGGTTGTACACATGAACACCGTTGTATCTGCTGTGAAAGTCGGGCTATTTTGAGACAATAGCACCATTTTTGGTCCGGAGTGGCCGCTGCGTGCTACTGCCGCGCCGCCATCTTGGATCTTGGTGCATTTTCCCTTGTGGTCAGTAATATTTATAAAAATTGAACTTCTTTGGTATTGCAGTGGGAAAAGAAAATGTGGTTTGTGATTTGTGGTTTGTGTCTGGTTTTGAGACATGTGTTTCTTGGAGCATATATCTGTGTTTAGTGTAGTGAGATATTGTAGTACTCACTGTATTTTTTTATTTTATTTTTTTTGAGAGCCAATACCACACAGTTTTTGGAAGACTCTTATTGGGTTTGTAAGTGGTATATGTTGCTGTGTGTTAATGCATGTGTGTTCAATGTCACACTAATTGGTCTATGTGAGTATGATGTAAGCAAAGAAAAACAGTTAGCAAAGTCATGGTGTTTTTTTTTGTTTTTGTTTTTTCAAAAAAACAGACACCAGTGCAATAAAGCAATAGATATCTGGGTTATATAAATGTGTCTGTTCTCTGCACTCTGACACAGCAAAGTAGCACCACTTGGCAGAAATATCTTTCTGCCTGAATAAATGTGAAATAAATGCCTGTATGGGGTAGTAATGACCATGAGAATTTATAATTTATGTGTATATAATTTATGTGTGTGTATATATATATATATATATATATATATATATATATATATATATATATATATATATATCTATATATATATATATATATATATATATATATATATATATATATATATAGATAGGTAGATATAGATATATATATATAGATATAGATATATATACACACACTATATTGCCAAAAGTATTCGCTCACCCATCCAACTAATCAGAATCAGGTGTTCCAATCACTTCCATGGCCACAGGTGTATAAAATCAAGCACCTAGGCATGCAGACTGTTTTTACAAACATTTGTGAAAGACTGGGTCACTCTCAGGAGCTCAGTGAATTCCAGCGTGGAACTGTGATAGGATGCCACCTGTGCAACAAATCCAGTCGTGAAATTTCCTCGCTCCTAAATATTCCACAGTCAACTGTCAGCTGTATTATAAGAACGTGGAAGTGTTTGGGAACGACAGCAACTCAGCCACGAAGTGGTAGGCCACGTAAACTGACGGAGCGGGGTCAGCGGATGCTGAGGCGCATAGTGCGAAGAGGTCGCCAACTTTCTGCAGAGTCAATCGCTACAGACCTCCAAACTTCATGTGGCCTTCAGATTAGCTCAAGAACAGTGCGCAGAGAGCTTCATGGAATGGGTTTCCATGGCCGAGCAGCTGCATCCAAGCCATACATCACCAAGTGCAATGCAAAGCGTCGGATGCAGTGGTGTAAAGCACGCCGCCACTGGACTCTAGAGCAGTGGAGACGCGTTCTCTGGAGTGACGAATCGCGCTTCTCCATCTGGCAATCTGATGGACGAGTCTGGGTTTGGCGGTTGCCAGGAGAACGGTACTTGTCTGACTGCATTGTGCCAAGTGTAAAGTTTGGTGGAGGGGGGATTATGGTGTGGGGTTTTCAGGAGCTGGGCTTGGCCCCTTAGTTCCAGTGAAAGGAACTCTGAATGCTTCAGCATACCAAGACATTTTGGACAATTCCATGCTCCCAACTTTGTGGGAACAGTTTGGAGCTGGCCCCTTCCTCTTCCAACATGACTGTGCACCAGTGCACAAAGCAAGGTCCATAAAGACATGGATGACAGAGTCTGGTGTGGATGAACTTGACTGGCCTGCACAGAGTCCTGACCTCAACCTGATAGAACACCTTTGGGATGAATTAGAGCGGAGACTGAGAGCCAGGCCTTCTCGTCCAACATCAGTGTGTGACCTCACAAATGCGCTTCTGGAAGAATGGTCAAAAATTCCCATAAACACACTCCTAAACCTTGTGGACAGCCTTCCCAGAAGAGTTGAAGCTGTTATAGCTGCAAAGGGTGGACCGATGTCATATTGAACCCTATGGATTAGGAATGGGATGTCACTTAAGTTCATATGCGAGTCAAGGCAGGTGAGCGAATACTTTTGGCAATATAGTGTGTAATTATATATATATATATATACACACACACTGTATATGTAACATCTGGGACCCCCGCCCTATGCGGGGCTCGACCCCAGAGGCCCGTGGTGTGTGTGCGCACGCCAGCACACAGTGTAACGAGACCCATGCGCAGGATTCAGCGAAGCACTGCTTTTATTACATTTAAGATGCGACATAGGGAAACAAACGTAACACTAGACATGGCGTGGTTAACTAAACAAAACAAAACCTAGACCTTAGCTTGGACATGGAACCTAGCAAACAAAACCCCAACAGAAACCACGGTACAGATAACAATCATGGACAAGGACACAAACACAAGGATCCCTATTTATAGGGGTAGACATTAGGGCTAATGGGATACAGGTGACACAATCAGGATAGGAACAATAGGAAGGGCATAACAAAAGACACACAAAGAAGCAGGCTTCCAAGGTTCACCTGACAGCACCCTCTCTGGGCCTGGCAGGGAACTGTCCAGCTATAACCTATTTGATAGGAGTTGGAGACTATGTCAACCATGTTTGCAGTTGTTTTGTGGAATTCAATGCCAAATTCAGTGTGACATAACAGTGCAGAGGTGCAAGTTCTGTTCCTAAAACATCCAAAGGTCACACAAAAAAAAAAAATAAGGCTGGCAATTATACAGAGAATATATCTGCACACTTGCAAATGTTTTTCATTTTATCTTACAGTTTTGTAGCCAACTGTATATAATTGTACATTAGCACTATTACTGTAACTTTGATTAAATATACTACATTGTACTATGGTATCTATTTTTCTATCAGTGTTTTGTTTGAATGCTTAGGTTGTTTTAAAATGGTCATGTAGGAGATGCAGCTCTCAGCAGGCTTACCTGGAATGAATCACTGATCAGTGTTGTAGTGGACATGTAACTACCTGAGCTGTTTATAAATTCGCAAATTCTAAAACAATTAAAGGAAAAAAATGTTTTAATTGCTTTTTTAGCAGTATTAATAGTAAATACAGCATCATGTGCTTATTTGCACTCACTGTATACAGTGCTATCTGCACAAAAGTCGGTCTATATGTTGTTTGTCTGCACTGTCTTGTCTTTTCATCCTGTGCGCTTCTGTTGTATGTCTAGTTTATTTATTGCACCTTAAGTATAGTTTAGTTTTTATTGCACCTTAAGTATAGTTTAATTTTTTTATCTCTATGTTTAGCTCTATGTTTGTCCGTGTCACTGTACTTTGTCTGTGTTATGTGTAGCACCTCTGGCCTAGGAGGAACGTTGTTTCACTTCACTGTGTACTGCATCAGCTATATATGGTTGAAGTGACAATAAAGCTTCTTTGACTTTGACCTGCCTTTGTTGAAATGCTGAAACATGTTCACAAGAAGGTATGTGGTGATTATGAAAGAATATGAAAAAAAAAATTTATGACTAACAATAAGTAAATTGTTAGCACACAAACACTTATTTTAAAACTACTTTATGTATCTTAAAATCTATATTATACAATATATGCCTATGTCTAACATTAAAGAGAATAAATAAAAGCATTTAAACCATTTTGGTTAAACAATTTAGTTTAAACCATTTAGTTACTATTAAGCTATTGAAGGGGACCTCAAGTGCTTATGCAATTGATTCTGTTGTGTTTCTTGAAAGTAACTGTTGATTTATGCTAATTAGCTCTGTGTGAATTTAGGACATGGCTTACCAAGTCAAATCAGGTCAAGTAGCTTTACTGTCATTTCAACCATATATAGCTGACGCAGTACATAGTGAAATGAGGCAAAGTTTACCCAGGACCCTGGTGCTACATAGACAACATACAACATATAACTACAGAACAGAAAGAACAACACAGAGCTAGGGACAGAAAGATTGTCCTAGCTACATAAAGTGCAATGTGTCCAACCAGGTGCAAACAGTGCAATATATATTGAAGATACTGATATACCTATAATATATATTTTATGTTATCTTGCAAATGTTAGAAGGATATTCTGAAAAGGCTAAATATGTAGTGTCTAATCTAGTATTGTTCTTCTTGTTCTGTTCCCAGACCTCAACCATACTTAAAACTTGACCTCACTCTCAACTAGGCTGCAGACATGTGCTTCAAAGCTTTCTCTGTGGTCATCTTTCACAGATATAGATGCTGTTGTCCACAAAGCAGAGGTCACATTTCCTTCCCTTCTCTGTTGTCTCAGTCTCAAACATTGGTTCTTGTGCCACTGCTATGTTAATGAAACTCAACTCACTTCTCCTTCCCTTTTCAGCCCTTTTTTCACCACTGTATGCTCAGATCTTAGCATATCTGCTAGACATATCATCATGGAAAATAACTGCTATTGCTTCCTACTCAGCAATATGATCACATTATTATATAATGGATTTATATAACAGATTTCTGGTACCATCATGATTTTGTGTTAATATGAATATATTAAATAAATGTGAGGCATGATTATGTTAAAATTAAGATGTTTCCAACACACTCTATACAGTAGAAGAGAAATTTTATGTAATCTCACTCTTGGGTTGGGTAATATTGCCAACTCCTGTGTCCCCAGTTTGATTCTGAGCTTGGATTACTGTCTGTGCAGAGGTTTGCATGTTCTTTCCTTGTACTGTCTAAAATCATACAGGTAGGTGGATTTGCTATGGTAAATAACCCCTAAATAAATAACCCACCTTGTGAATGCAAGGTGCCCTTTGATGGACTGTCAAGCTGATTAAATACGTCTGGCCTTGTATCCGAAATCAAATTTGCAGCCTGCCCAAGACCTAGATAAATGAATGATTTAACTTACATCAAGTGAAACTAAATTTAATTTGTCATACATTCTTTACTCCTTGTGACATGCCTTAGAATAACTGTTTATTTACATTTGATCAGTGGATGTCCAGTATGGATGCGGAGAAGCACACAAGGCTCAATCTTCAATCTAAATGTTGGTGTAATAAAGAATTGAAAAACAATATGAGTGCTTAAGAATGAGTCTACCTGTAAGGACGCACTCGAAGCGGGTTGATCTGAATCCATATGCAGAACTTTATTCATAAATCGGCAGGAAATACTCGTAGTAAGTGTGGATAAGCAAAAGGGTCAAAACCGACAAACAACACACTCTAGAAACAAAACCAAATCGCAAAACCGAAACTCAAAGCCGAAAGGGAAACAGGCAAGGATCGTACACAATCTATCTAGACAATCTTCTGAAAACACTTGGTATGCACTCAGAGAGAACGATACTTTGCAGTGAACAAAGGGCTGATTGCTGTTTAAATACCCAGTCACCGGAAGTCAGTTCATGATGTCAAAACTCGGGTGATGGTTCCTTCTGGTGTTCCGGATCTGAACGTTCCATTACACTACCACTCTGGTATGTCCTTTGATTGGCTATGTAAATAATGGGAAACAAAGCTTTCTGAAACAGTGAAATTTACTATTCAATCCGATTGAAAAAATGTTTGCTTTTTTTATCCAGTTTGCCAGCATAGTACACAATAGGAAGTCAGGATATTTATAACAGCCACATTTCATTAGACATTGTTGACCTCTGATGTAGAATACAGTAACCATTAAATTTGTTTGTTTTTTTTGTTTTTTTTTAAATTAAATTTTTTTTTTATTTTAGTTAAATTAAAATAATTTAAGAAACTTACTGCCTGTGTCCAATGTGCTTTCTTTTTTTAAATAAGAGCTTGAAAAAAGTTTGATGAGTGTTGGATGAATTATGCGTATGGGATTGTTGATAAAAAAAAGTGTCACATTAGGATTTTTAGGGGGTTTTTTTGTTCAAAAACAAAATTTGCTCTACTGTCCAGGGTTTTTTTTGTTTGTTTGTTTGTTTTGTTTGTTTGTTTGGTTGGGTTTTTTTTGGGGGGGGGGGTGTTTGTTTTTTTTTGCTCTTGCTTTTGAAAAAAAGGGGGTTGTCCTCCACAAAACTAGATGATGGGAGTAACATACTCCAAGAAGTTAGAGAAGAGAGTGATGTCCTCTGTGTGGATAGGAAGCAGACTGACATCCTCTGTTGATCCAGGATGTAAAGCAACGTCCTCTGACAGCAATAAGACAGAGCACCATGCTCTGTGATCCTTAGAGGCAGAGCAGCATCTTTTATGAAGTCAGGAGACAGAACTTCTGCAAATTTCAGTCTCAGGTCCAGGCATGCCAGTGGCATAACCCAAGCATTGGCATGAGACCAGCATAGTGTAATTTAGTTTTACTCTTTACACTAGAGCACCTAACATGTGCTGTTTAAAAGTGCTGAGCAATAGGCTAGAACTGAAAACAAGTGCACACAATTAAAGGAGGTGGATATCTTCACAATTCTTTTAATATCATACTGCCTCTTCAACTGAGGAACATTTAGGGCAATGAAAGTAGCCATGAGATGAATTAGGGACTACCTGTATAACAAGCCACTGCACTGAAAATATCAATATCAAGTATCAGAGTGATTCTTATTCTCAACTGCAGTATTTGCATACTAGTGAATGAAAATACTGTGAATTGTTGTGTTTTAATTTTGTTACTTGAATTCCTTTCACTATTTAAATATACCTTTTTAAGGCAAGTTGTTTTGTTTGTCTTGCCACTTGCAGAAGTTCACAGTCCACTTTCAACACTATTTCTGATAAGCGCCAAAATGCCGCAGCTCAGGAAGAGCAGCTGACTCAACTACAGTGTAAAACAGACCAGTCCTGCTTCTTTTTTGAATGGTCAGCCAGTTTCCATTAGACTTCCTGGGAAAATATTTATTTATTATTTATGTTTATGGCTTATTGCAGCTTTTCTGACTTAGCATGCATTTTCTGTATTTTCAACACTGAACAAACTGCACTGCATGACGGCAACTCTTTTAAGTGCCACATACAGTAGTTATTCATTCAAAAAACATGCTTCAAAGGCTCAAACTGCATTCCTCTCACTCTTTCGTTAAATTTCAAATAAGACTATATCTGGGTTAGCATTTAAAAGACTAAAAGATAGCATTTATTTGTAATTTCTTTTAAAATTTTAAGCTGCAACCTGATTGTATAAGCATTGTTTTAAACACAGGGAATCAAAAACACTGCAAATCTCCTTTCTTCTGAATGTTAGAATGTCACAGAATGTTAGCTCATTCTGTGCTTATTAACACTGTCGCTAGTCAATGCTTTCTGTTTAATAATTAATACATTCCTTTCTGCTCACTCACACCTTTTCTTAATCTGATCCTTGACTTTAGGATTAGAAGGTAATCACTGATTGGTATTTTTTATTTTGTGTATCTCTGTAAATTCTATTTTACTGAACATTTCATTGCCTTGTTGTAGTTATTACTTTGATATCACAAGAGTCCAAACTATTCAGGACTAAGTCTTCAAAAACTAAGTTGAAATTATATTACAGTTGGTAATTATAATTATAAATAAACTTAATAGGGGAATAGTCTACAAGAAAGATTGATTACATTTACAGTGACACAACTATATAGCTACTATGTACCATTAATTTCCACTGCATCCTGTAAAAATATATAAATTTAACCAGTGTTTTCATATTACACATACATTTTGTATATAATTACGAACATTTTAGGCTTTTAGTAAATTGGGTCTTAAGCGTATGTGTGTGATGCACGGCTAACTGCACACAGCTTGTGGGGAGAGGGGTTTAATGTGAAGCCCACAGCTGGAGTGAGGTCCAGCTGATCCTCAGACACCCCTGGTGGAGGAGTGAAGCGGAAGTGCTGCAGTAAGGAGGTGAAGAAGAGGAAGAGTTCCATCCTGGCCAGACTCTCTCCCAGACACACCCTGCGCCCTGAAAACAAAGAAGTACCTTTGAAACCACCTGAATTGTAGAGAACAACATTCAGCAGACAAAAGCATTTCAAACTACCTGCAGAAAAAGGCATGAAGGCATCTCTCTTAATGAATTGGCCTTGCTCATCTAGGAAATGTGCTGGGTTAAAGGTCAGTGGGCTCTCCCATTGAGTCTCATCCTTCAACACAGATGCCAGGAGAGGAAACACACAGGTACCCTGCAGAGAGCAAGAGAATTATATGTCAATATGTATAGTTACCTGTATATAATTATATAATGTGAGCAATCTGTAGTTTTAGCCATACCACTATACCCTATACATATTATTAACAATAATATCTATAATAATTTTCTTCAGATTGACCTTCTTGATGAAGAAGCCCTGGAATTCAACATCACAAGTAGTGGTGTGGGGGAGACTCATAGGTACAATGTTAGCTAGTCTCTGAGTTTCATGGATCACTGCATCTGTGTAAGGCAAATTCTTTCGGTCCTCCATCACTGCCTGGCGATGTCCAATGACTCTGTCGATCTCTTCCTGGACACCATCTAGAACCAAGAAAAACCATGGAAACCCTTGTTTTCATAAACAAAAACTGTACACAAAATATACCAAACATTCTGGTACAGTAGACTACCTGCAGTGATCATTTAGTGGACAACATTTGTGCTACAGTGTGTAAAATCTTACCCTGAATCTGAGGATACTTGGCCATTAGCAGAAGGCACCAGCGCAGTGTTGTGCTAGTGGTGTCAGTACCAGCAGCAAACAGGTTGGATACAGTCATTAAGAGATTCTGTTCATTAAACAAAGTCTCTTTATCTCCAGCTTTCTGTCCAGCAGAAACAATATATGTAACCATTAGCCAGTGTGACAGTCATTACATTTTATATTATTAGATTACAATCTTTACTGATCAACACAATGTTCTATGCAGTAATGCCACCTGTATCTAAAATCCAGCAGGTTAATTTACTCTGGTCACACATACTTATATTACTGCACTGGAGCAAAGCTAAGCTAGGAGAGGGATATTATTTCCTTTTTTATGTTTTATTTATGTTCTTGGGGTGAATGCATACTGTGCCAAGTACCCTACTGTTGTTGTATTGAGGTCTGAAGGGCCAATAATATGGTTAACACTTTCTTCCCATATGCTGAAACCTCAGTATTGGGGCACAGTGGCAATGATATACAGCTCTGGAAAAAATAAAGAGACCACTGCCCAATCTTCAGATTTGAACGCTATTGAAAACCTCTGAAATGTCATCAGGAGGAAGATGGATGGTCACAAACCACCAAGCAAAGCTGAGCTGTTTGCATTTCTGCAAAAAGAGTGGTATAAAGTTCCCCAACAGCAATGTGAATAACTGGTGGAGAGCATGGAGCCAAGACGCATGCAAATCGGGGTTATTCCACCAAATACTGATTTCTTAATGTTATTTAGCCAAAGCATTAACAATTTATTTACAAATTATTTGCATTTTGTTTTATTTGAGTTATTAAAGCTCTGCAAATACTGCAGGATCTTGGGTTATTTTGATGTGTTGTCATTTCCTTATAATAAATAGTTATATTTTGAATTTAGGAGAAATATTGTCAGCAGTTCACAAAAAATGAAACAAAACTGTTCATTTCACCAATACATGAACCTGTAAGAAAAAAACATAAGAAACTGATTATTTTGCAGTGGGCTCTTATTTTTTTTCCAGAGCTGTATTTTATAGTGCCTGAAAATGTGTTCTGCAGTATGTAGCAAACCAAAGTGATCTAATTACCTAAGTGATTAGGTTTGTTGTAGAACATGATAAAACAATCTGTCTGATTTAAAATTTATTATATAAATCTATCTGATGAATTTCTAGAAAAGTAAAATTCCAAAAACCTTTTTTTTTCAGTATGAAGTCAATATAGGTTATTGAACTATTTAGCTTTTAAAATCTTACTTTGAGGAAAAACACATCAAAATGTTTTTCCACCCTAATTATTAGAAACCCCATACACTACATTAACATCCCAGAGTCTTGGTAAAAACTATATGCATCACACTCATTCTTTCTCGTGCAAAACGCACAAATTTAGTCTCTAGATAATCTATGCATCCTGAAATACATAATTTTAAAAGCTTTACATGCTCAAAATTTCAGCTTACAGTACAAGATGTACCTCTGCATTCTTTTTGCGTATTAGAAAAGTGTCAACCAAGCCTCTGGTTTCTTCAAGATTAAGTGTCTCCTCCAAGCTTGCCACAAGGTCCTCTATTTGTTTTAGATTATAAACACGGTTTGTCATCAGAAGCTTCAAGTCCTTTAGCCAGCACCCAAGCCATGGAAACATATTATAGATCTACAAGAATTGCAGAATTAATTAATGCATCAAACATATATTTTTGACAGGTGCAGAAGTCTCATTGAGTTACAGAAATCGCATGATTGCAGTGACTGCCTCAAAAGGTTGTGCAACAAAATATTAAGTTAAGAGTACCATCATTTTTGTATGATGTATATTTTTGTCCATGTGTGTATGTATATATAGAGTACAGGTGAAGTGAATAACACTGATGATCTCCTCATCATGGCACCTGTTAGTGGTTGGGATATATTAGGCAGCAAGTGAACATTTTGTCCTCAAATTTGATGTTAGAAGCAGGAAAAATGGGCAACCATAAGGATTTGAGCGAGTTTGACAAGGGCCAAATTGTGATGGCTAGATGACTAAATCAGAGCATCTCCAAAACTGCAGCTCTTGTGGGGTGTTCCCGTCTGCAGTGGTCAGTATCTATCAAAAGTGGTCCAAGAAAGTAACAGTGTTGAACTGGTGACAGGGTCATGGGCGGCCAAGGCACAGTGATGCATGTGAAGGCTGGCCCATGTGATCTGATCCAACAGACGAGTTACTGTTGCTCAAATTGCTGAAGTACTTAATGCTGGTTCTAAAAGAAAGGTGTCAATACACAGTGCATTGCAGTTCGTTGCATATGGGGCTGCATAGCTGCAGAGCAGTCAGGATGCCCATGCTGTTCCCTGTGCACCACCGAAAGTGGCAACAATATGCACATGAGCATCATGGACCACGGAAAAATGGAAGAAGGTGGCTTGGTCTGAATCACATTTTCTTTTAAATCCCGTGGATGGCCAGGTGCGTGTGTCGCTTACCTCGGGAACACATGGCACCAGGATGCACTATGGGAAGAAGGCAAGCCGGCGGAGGCAATGTCATGCTTTGGGCAATGTTCTGCTGGGAAACCTTGCGTTCTGCCATGCGTGTGGATGTTACTTTGATACATATCACCTATCTTAGCAGTGTTGCAGATAGGGCTGCTGCTATCGATTATTTTAGTAATCGAATATTCTACCGATTACTCCATCGATTAATCAGATAAGAAGTACTTTTTCTTTATTAAAGAAAGCCTTTACTGTCTTCCTGGAAGACTTTGTGGCTTTTGTAAGAGGCAAAACTTAGTGGACAGGAAGGTAACTTGGAACAAGAACAAGAGTCCATACACACAATTTCTTAACACATTTTTCTGTAACATGAAATTATTTGGAGAATAAACCTTCTTAAATGTCTCTCTACATACTGGCGTGTGTGTGTGTGAGAGAGACAGAGAGAGTGAGGCTATCAAAATGAATGACGCTTAGGCTTTCACAAAACAGCTAAATTAGGGACATCATAACTAGCCAACTTTGAAAACTTTCTGCCATTTCCTTTGGCCTCAATCTTCTTGCCCCTCACTGTTTTCTCCCCAAGTTCAGCAGGTTGCGTCTCAGTAATAATGGTCCATATATATGGATATATGGTCGTATAAATGGACCTGATCTTCATCTAAGATAAGAGTGACAAATATAATGTTCTTAAATAATAAGAAAAAAATTCTGATCTTTCATGTCTTTATTGAGAACAACCATAAAAAATCTCAGAGCTAGTGGAAAAAGTATGTGAATCCTTGAGTTAATGACCTCAAAAAAACCTAACTGGAGTCAGGTGTTATACCTCATACCTTTTGAGTTTTGTTAAGTAAATGAGTTAGGAGGTATGGACTAGAGCTACTTTGATTAAAAAAAAAAAACAACACAACACACTCAAACATTTATTAATTAAGTTATTAATTTCAAGGGTTCACTTACTTTTTCCACTACCATTTTGGATGTTGAATGAGTGTGTTCAATAAAGACATGAAAGATCATATATATGAGAAGACCATCTACAAAAGATTCCAGCTCTATCCATCCACTGTAAGACAAATCATCTACAAATGGAGGGAATTCAACATGACCACAACTCTCAAAACTTTTGTCAAGAAACACCTCAAGTTGCAGACCTATCTGGCAGCATCTGGGGTAAATGTACATGTGTCTACAATCAGATGAAAATTGAACAGACATGACATTTATAGGAGGGTTGCTAGAAGGAAGCCTTTGCTCTCAAAAAAAGAAAAAACTGCCCATTTCAACTTTGGCAGAGAGCATTTAGACAAACCAGAGCCCTTTTTGGCAGTCCATTTTCTGGAAAGATAAATCCAAAATATATTTATTTGATCATAATAAAAACTGCCTAGGCCAATCCAGTCAAAATGTGGTTAGACCTGAAGTAGGTGGTACATGTCAGATCCCTCCAACCTCTCTCAACTAGCTGTATGTGTGTGTGTGTGTATAAAAACACAAACAAGGCATATTTGATGAGCACAATACCTGTGCAGAAGGTGAGCCACTAATCTTGATGTTCTCGTTGGTCCGGTTAACCATCTCTTTGAACTGAGGGTCACTGTATTGAAACCTGCTTCCGTACACAATGGCCGAGATGACGTTTGAGGTGGCATAATTTAATGGCTGTGAAGTATCAAATGGTTTCCCTGTAAAGTAATAAGAAACAGTTTATATTTAAAATGCTTCCTTTAAAAAATGCTAATGTGCACATTATCTAGGAAAATGTTAAAGAAAAATAACTAAACTAAACTAAACGCAAAGAGCAAAGTTATTAATACTAATGTTTGTAATACAATTGTCTTTTTTTTTTTCTTCAAAAAAAGGGTTTTCTTCAAAGCTATGTTAGAAGTGCTTGTATCTGAAGCTACTGAAAATGTTCATTTTTGGTCTCCTTGAAAACATGATAAAGGTCTATACTAAATGACAATTTGAAATGAAATAAAATCTCTTTTTATTTAAATCACAAAGAAAATGATTGTCCATTTCACAATTCTTTGTTTTTCCTAAAATTAATCATATAGGGGTATAACAAAAATTACGCGAGGCCAAAATCAGTTAGAAATTTGAACTGGTTTCCAGTTTTATCCGTAGGTAAAATGTACATATTTCAGATTAAAGCATCAGTTGTAATTATAATAGGGCCCTATTATAATAACTAATAGGACACTGAAAAATGTAATGTTATTGTAACTGTTTTAATTTGAGGGTACTTGCATTCAAACTCAGATTGCAAGTCATTACTCTCAAACAGCAAGACCAGATTAGATTTTGGCAAAAAGAAATAAAAAAGGTAAAAGAAATTTAAAAAAAAAAACATTAAAAAAATAGAGCCTGTACAGTTCTATAGTCCTATAGATTTGACATATACATATGAATAAGGAACTGTACAGGTTCTTTTTTTTAATGTTTTTTTACTTATTTTACTGCATACAAAATACACTGCATTTTTACTGACAGTCATATTAATGTAAGTTTTTACCATGCAAATCATCCAACACTTCCCTCAAATAGCGTGCTTCTTCTATGATCTTCTCCTCACTCCTTCTTTTGCCCATTCCAAAGTCTCGAAGAGTGGCGAGAGAAAATCGTCTCATTTCTCTCCAGTTCTCTCCATTGCTAAATAGAATTCCTGAAGTTGAAAGAGAAGTTAATAAAGAGAAAACCTGAAATTCTGAAGTTTATTGGTGAGGGAAAGAGAAGTTCCTTAAATGGTAAATATCCGGAGAAATCATACATTGAACACATAATAGGTATATTATATAAAAAGAGATTAATAAATAATTATTCTTAAAATAAGCACAATTCTAGAAACAGCTAAATAGACAATAAGTTGTTTATTCTTAAATATAGAATTTTTTAAAATACACTAGGGATAAAATATCCCTATACTTGAATGATCAGCATTCACCCACTTCTACAATTAAACATGATACTTTAAAGGTACCTTAAGAGGTCATCTTATTGTCTATACATTATAACAGTCGAAAATAAAGGCAGATTAAAACAACATTAAAACATGTTATATATATATATATATACACATATATATACACACACACACATTACCGTGTCCTTTGCTAAATTCAGAGAAAATGGGACTGATATCTCTGTTTCCAAATTCCTCTGCATTATTTACAAGGGCTTGTTTAACGGTTTGATATCCTGCCAATACGACAACTTTCTTAGGCCCAAAATATACAGTGAATACTGATCCATATTTTTTTGACATCTGTAAAAAAGAATCAGAAAGTAAGTATATATATATATATTTTTATTGTTCACAAATTCAGATACAACAATAAAAAAATTAATTAAATAAATAAATAAATAATAATAAATAATAATAATAATAATAATAATAATAATAATAATATATATATATATATAATAATATATAATAATATATAATAATAATATATATATATATCTTGCGAATTAAAAACAGGCAATAGGCATAAATGAGTAAAATGAAGACAAACAGATGAGAGGTGAGAATGATGTGGTTGCTGGAAATCTCTCTTAACTTCAGATTGATCCTATTTGACATAAATGTAAAATTGTTTGTGTGGAGAAAATAAATGTCACTTGGTTTGAATGTCACTTTGTTTTTTTTCCACTGTGGAGAAACACACACACACACACACAATGTTGTATAACAGTTGATGGGTGCATTTTTTTTCTGCATTTTTGTTTTGCAGTTAATTCACTGCGTATAGCTTGGTACTTCAGGTGTTAGCTGTTCCTCATATGAATACAGTATTTCAAGCTGTGACTAGACTGCTTTAAAATTAATCAGTAGTCTTGGGTACATTTTCTGTGTTTTAAAAGAAAGCTGACATGTTTTCCAAGCATCTTGGAGGACATACCACTGATCTTCTGGAGATGATGTGTGTAAAAAGCCGTAATTTTATGTCTGAAAAGTGGCCCCTTAGGTTATATTACACTCGAGTCACAATAATTATGACTGAAAAGACTCCTCCTGATGTAAATCAGTGTGTACATATGTTTACAAAACCCTCTCACTGTATACAACCCTTATTTGTACAATGTTAAACACAGTCTGTACACTGGTTGCACACTACGCACTTTATGTGGTTAGAACATCATACTCTTAGTCCTTAGCTATATATGGTTGAAATGACACTAAAAGCTTCTTGACTTGATTTGACATCCAAACTTGTTAAGGACAGAAGTTTAATATTGTTAAGGACAGAGGTTTAATATTGTAAACAAAATGTGCAACATCTCAAAAACAAATCGGTTTAAAACGTCTAAAAATCTGATTCATTGGTTGTGTACTTGTCTAATCATAAAAGGTATATTGCATACTGGTTGTTGTGATACAGTACCATCATTTCCAGTGTGCGCTCATTTTTCATGTTAGTGAATACTTTTCAGAATAACTCCAATCTCAAGTACGTTTTAACATCACCCTGCCAAACGTAAGTATGTTCACATCTGTTCTCAACTCACTTTCGTGGCTGACAAGACCAAACCTGCATTAGAGCTCAACATCTTTTACACTACTTTATGACAGACAAATTTTTGACCTCTTAGTGTTACCCTATTGCCCATAAAGGCATCATTTCCAAAGATATTTTTCAACTGTGGCCAATATGCCTCTATTTACATTGCCATCTGTACATTTTTAGGCCACAGTGCCCTTTCTGACCCTCTGCACTTACTTTCCCTGATTCAGCTGGACATTTCAGTCAGCTAAGGTCTTTTCTACCATTGTATTTTATAACAAATTGAAATTTCTTAAAAACCCTTTAAAAGCTTTACAGCCTTCAATGTTTGTCAAATCCTCACTTTTACACTAAGGTGTAAAACAGAAGGTGATGTAATAGTTGGACATATGAATTCACATGATTTATATGAATTTACTTGGGTGTAATAAAAATAAAAAACAAATCAAAAAAGAAAACTTACTCATCAAACCAACTCAAACAGTGTATCAGAAGCATATCAAGTGTGCACAAATGTGAATTTCTATGTTGTTGGGTTGTTTTGTTTTGTATCTCTGTGATTGTGACTGTGGCATGATTGTTAGCTCCAGATGGCATGATTTAATTATTTCTGACACTGCTGATCTGCTGAGTCTCCAGAGTTATCAATTATCAAGAGTTATCAGTCTCTTGTGTTTACACTGAATAGTTTGGAAAAAACATAAATATGAACAGAATCTCAGAACACACAAAACTTCAAACCTTGAGTTGCATGGGCTACAACAGCAGACAACCACACTATGTTCCTCTCCTGTCAGCCAAGAACTGAAATCCAAAGCTTTTATTGGACACAGACTCACTAAAACAGGACAGTTGATCATTAGGGGGAAAAAGACATGGTCTATTTCTTATAAAGCACATGGTCTTTTCCCAAGGTTTAACTGCCCCATGTTTTTTTTTTATTTTTACTGATCCTGTGCCCACTGTAGCCCCAGAATCCTGTTCTTGGCTGAGAGGAATGAAACCCATTGTCGTATTCTGCTGTTTTAGACCATCCACCTCAAAATTATTGTATACTTCCTGTTGTCTTGAACCAATCTGGCATTTTCCTTTGACCACAATTCTGTATAAACTGAAGCTCTTGATCTGTATGCTAGAATACATGCTACAATAGAACTGGCTGATTATTGTATAGGTTTTCCTTTTAAAATGCCCAGTGAGTGTATATATTATGTATGTAAATATTTCTTTAACTACAATTAAAATCAGTCTAATATTTCAGTCTGTAAAAAAAATTTAATAAGGGTTTATAGGTCTTCAATTGCTTGACCAAAAATCGCAATGTTTTGTCATGTGATTCCTTGGAAGCTGCTGCTTTGAATTCATGTATTGCTTTTAAACTCTGAAGACACATTTTAGTGTAATATGGCAAACACTGATGGTGAAATAGCCAAAAAGAAAATCTGAGGTCATATACTGCAATACTTTCTTTTGCAGTTGCTTTTCACTCCAACTACACTACGACACAATGACATAATAAAAATGTATATATATAATTAAAACATTACTGCAAATAAATGCAATACCTCAACAACTAACAAAGCTAAATCAGCAGCATGACAGAAAATATAAATATTAAAAACATTCTGTTCTTTAACATTAACATGCAAGTACAAATAGTCGATTGTTATATAACTGAGGCTTTTTTTTGGCAATTGGACTATTTACAGCCAGATGTTTATTTACTGTCTTTAATGTTTATATCATTTTATTTTACATTGTCTATGGTTTTACTGCATTAAAAAGCATTAATTTAATTTACTTGATGTAATTATGTACACTGGCTCCATGTGAATGAACTAAAATAAAACTACCACACATTCACCCACTGAGGCTTGAACCCAAACCCTTGTAACTATAAGGCAGTAAGACACTACTACAAGTCACTACTGATTCTCTCTATATAATTCAAGTTAATAGATTAGATGTTTGTTTAAACTCATAAATACTATAAGCAATTAAATTACATGTGCACAGATTCAGTGTGCACTATGGCCAATCACTAGGAGTACTGTTTCCACCCGGTGGGAATACATAAGTACAAGGCTTGGCCAAGAGAAATCAAGGTTCACAACAACCTGACTCGGAGCTGCATTGTCAAAAATTATATAATCACCACAATAAGTTAAACATATTAGATATTAAATATTTTATGCAGTTTGTCAAGTAGATAAGTCTTAATCATTCTTCAAAGAACTGGACGGTTTTCTTCTTGAGGGATGGCCCAACATATGCATGACTTGCATGACAGCATTCCAAAAAGGATTAAAGCTATTTTGGAAACAAAAGGTGCCCCTACCTTTTTCTATATGCTTAACGGTAAGATCACAATTTATCTGGAATCCTGGCTATATGACTATGCCTCCTGTATTTTGTATCTGGCATTTTTTTCAGAGTAGACCAGAATAAAACAGTAAATATTTGATTTACTTAAATATCTGTAGGTTTTGTCAGATAACAAGAAGGTTCACACAATTAGACTTGAACTGAGGCTTGAGGTTTCTGCAAAATGTTTTCATTTTAAAAATGCCACAGGTAATATCTTTGTTAGATGTATGGTCTAAGCAGAATTCTCAGCTGAGACAAAGCAGAATCAGAAATCTGTTTAAAACGAAATGTTAATTATCTGATGCAAGCAAAACAAAGTGACTATAACAGTCAAGACACTCACTTCCCATAGAGTCAGGTAGGGTCTCTTGAGGTCCAGCTGCAGAATGTTTCCCAGAACAGGCAGTGGCTTAGGACCTGGAGGTTCGTTGTTCTCCTGCTCAGAGCTGGCATTAGAAGAAAGGAGATAAAAAATTAGCAGAAGCACAAGACCAAGCAAAATGCCTGTAATTGTAGATTGCACGACAAGGGCTTCCACTAAAGCCATTGCTAAAGAAGTAAAGTAAGACCAATGTATTTTGCTTAAAACAGGTACACAGCAGCTGATTTTAAAACAAACCACTCGTGTTCCAACACTTTTAGCGACTTTGGTTTGACTGGGCGTGGTAAAGGAACAGGGGTGGAGCTGTGTTAGAATAAATGCAACACAAAAAATCTAATTTTATTTATTTATTTTAATTAGTATCTCTGGATCTCCTTTTATGTTTATTTATTTTTTTATTTATTTGTAACAGAAATTCAAGAAATAAAGCTTGCATTAAATTGGTAAATAAGACTATATAGATAGTATTCCACGAAGCCAGTTTTTAATGAGCTTTGTTCGAAATAGCCTCACTTGATTTAACAATATTTATACCATTATCAACCAAAACACAAGTAGACGTAATTTTATTTCGTATTATTGGAGTTCCGAATCGATTGTCGTAATAAATCAGATAAAAATAGCCACCCTCCGTTGCACAAGTTGGTATCGCCCAACTATTGCCCCGCAGTACTGGGATTGAGAAATAAATCATGTACTCGGAAGAATGTAGCATCATTTGGTGTAATTTAGCTATCGATATTCCACGTGTATTGCAATTTAGCAATAGCCAGTATTATAACAAGTTAGGGAAAAACTGTCTTTTGTTTCTATCGTTGTCAACAAGGTTGTTCACACTGGATTCTGCTGTTGACAGATGGTCCATTGCTATTTATTATTACTCTATTTATTGGCTGTCTTAATATTCTCAGGTGATTTGAAGCTATGACGGAATTGACACGCCCAGTGTGAACATCCTCAAACTGACTCTAGGCGACTCACGCCCGAACACCAGGCTTTCATTCTTTTTTAGTTAGTACACCAAGCACCGCCCACTTAAAGTTAGTCTATCTGTGTGTGTGCGCGCGCGCGCGCGGGGCGCCGGACAAACAAGTGTGTATGTAGGTCTGTAAAGTTTTGAAAAGCATGTGTGACTTGAGGCGCCCCCGACCCGCCCACTTTTGTTGTTATCGTAATCAATATTGTTGTTATATATTTGGCCTCATGTGATTGAACCATTCTGAACGAGTCTCATTGCCGCTCAGGAGATCAAAACTAAAATAAAAATCAAAACTGTATTTCGTTCATGTGTGTGTGTGTGTGAGAGAGAGAGAGAGAGAGAGGGAGAGAGAGAGAGTGACAAAAGAGTGTCTATGTAAGCCCGTAAACTTTTGAAAAGCATGTGGCTGAGCACTGATTGGCTTGTCCACTTTTGTTAATAGCGAATCAATATTGTTGTTATATATTTGGCCTCATGTGATTGAGCAATTCTCAAGGAGTCTCATTACCGATAAGCAGACTGTTAAATAACGGACAGGTACTGATTAATGTGGAAGCAAGCGAAATATCTGGAGATGTAAGAAAATTCGATCATATATTTACAAAAATACCGTTTCTGAGGAGAATTAAGACTTTTCTGAAAAATAGCATGACCCATTAGAGGGTGGTTGCATTGGCCATGCTGTCAATGGAAAAGAGACTAGTGTCAACTGACTTTAACCAGAAGGTCATTGAGAAATTTGTAAGCCAGATTAAACACACCAGTGTGTGTGTGTGTTTATTTTAATGATAACCTTCATTACTTCATTACTGATAATAAACCCACATTGAACTGATTCATAGTACATTTATTGCATGCTTGAACAGTGACATTATCAATATATTATCTTATCTGCTACATAATCACCTGATAAATGACTATTTATAGTCCTGCATTACTAACGGTTTGATTTTAAGTTTGTTTGTGCCCCCCCTTTTTAAAATAAATAAATAAAATTTGATTTTTTTGTTGCCCCTTGTGTTGCATTTATTCTAACACAGCTCCACCCCTGTTCCTTTACCACACCCAGACAAACCAAAGTCGCTAAAAGTGTTGCAACACGAGTAGTTTGTTTTTAAATCAGCTGCTTTGTACCTGTTTTAAGCAAAATACATTTGTCTTACCTTACTTCTTTAGCAATGGCTTTTGTGGAAGCCTTTGTCCTGTTTACACCCTTTCCCATTTTCCCAAGTTTAAAGTTTAAAGAACTGACAATGTTTTGCTTGCAAAAAATGTTTTTTAGATGCTTCCTTGTCTGTATTACAGTGGCAGGTTAAAATCTAGCAATAAATGATGTGTAAATTATAAAAATTAAATTCAGTAAATTCATTGGACTGCTATTATGCCCTGTGTAATTTGTTGTAATGAAAACATCACATTGTGGTCGAAACGCACTTGTATCCAAAATATCTTAAAAACTAGGCATTCTAGTACAGCATATAATATGCTTAAAGAAGAAGACCCAAACCAAGTTTAATATGACACATTGCTCAGTCTCTGATCAGTTTTTTTTTTAAGTTTAGACAATATAATTTATGTAAGTGTATTTTATATAATGGTTATGGTCATTAAATTGTTTAAAATGATTTAAACAAGAAGTAAACATTTCCCTCAATACGGAACAGCAACAAAAACTTCTCATCATAATACATTTGTGTAAATAGCCATTCAAAAGCATTTTACAATGCACATGGATTACATTTTTAGATTAACCCATTCTTAGTTCCTACATGTCCAATACAAGAAGATTTAATATGAATACAGTGGCAGTTGTATTAGAGGCTACTTGCATGCAGGACTCCATATTAGGTACCTCCTCATGCATATATTTCAGTGGGTTTAATTTTGAAATGTGTAGAAAATATGTTTGACTGAGCATATTGTACATATTTATGTTAAACCAATTAGGGGACAAATAACTGGAAATTCTTAGAAATGCAGGCATGAAATTTGATAAAAAATCTCTCTCTGTATGTATATAATAAGTAAAGACACAAAAGACAAATACACGCGTTTCGAAATGTGCAGGGGATCAGGTAGCAGAAAAACTGCTTTTTTGAGGCTTAAGGCACTAATCTTTGGCAACCACAAAGCATTTTGTTAATATTTATTAAAATTTGCATTTATTTACTTTCAATTTGCATTCCCTACCCACTACCCAGTTCTTTCAGACTTCTCCACCTCTATTTATACATCACCCTAAGTATGCTTTTCATATACTTTAAAAAGGAGAAGTTTAATATGCCTTTAAAAGCATACTGTATTTCTTTTTGTTCTTGTGTCTGTTTCTAAGTGTGGGGTATCCACTTGTTTGAAAGGTGATCTGTCTACAAAAGTAAGTACAACCCTATGTTCAAACAAGTGAGCAACAAGTTGGCTGTTGGCTATTTTTATAGTAAGAAGAGCAATCTAATCTAAGCATAGGCCCGGCTCCAGTTTTGGTAACGGGGCCACAGAGACTATATTGGCAAAAGTTTTGGGATACCTTTACATGCACATGAACTTTAATGTCATCCCATTCTTAATACGTTGTGATTAATATGGAGTTGGCTCAATCTTTGCAGCTATTACTTAGCTTCAACTCTTCTGGGAAGGCTTTCCACAAGGTTTAGGTGTGTGTTGATGGAAATCTTTGACTATTCCTCTAGAAGCACATTTGTGAGGTCAGGCACTGATGTTGGATGTCTCCGCTCTAATTCATCCCAAAGGTGTTCTGTCGGGTTGAGGTCAGGACTCTGTGCAGGCCAGTCAAGTTCCTCCACACCAAACTCACTCATCCAAGGTCTTTATGGACCTTGCTTTGTGCACTGGTGTGCAGCCATCCCCAAACTGTTCCCACAAATCTGGGAGCATAAAATTGTCCAAAATGTCTTGGTATGCTAAAGCATTAAGAGTTCCTTTCACTGGAACTAAGGAGCCAAGCCCAACTCCTGAAAAACAACCTCACACCATAACCACCCCTCCACCAAACTTTACACTTGGCACAATGCAGTCAGGCAAGTACCGTTCTCCTGGAAACCACCAAATGCAGACTCGTCCATCAGATTGCCAGACAGAGAAGCGTGATTTGTCACTACAGAGTCCAGTGGTAGCGTGCCTTATACCACTGCATCCGACGCTGGATATTTAGTAGTGAGGAAATTTCACGAATGGACTTATTGCACAGGTGGCAACCGATCACAGTATCATGCTTGAATTCACTGAGCTCCTGAGAGTTTTGTAGAAACATTCTGCATGGCTAGGTGCTTGATTTTTATACACCTGTAGCCATGGAAGTGATTGAAACACCTGAATTCAATGATTTGGAGGGGTGTTCTAAAACTTATGGCAATATAGTGTATATTTCTCTCTCTGTTTTTTTTTTTCTTAAATTTATGCTCTTCAGAAATATATTTTTGAAAGAAAATGTACAAATATAAAAATTAACATATGTATATGTGGTAAGAACATATAGAACATTCCCTCTTAGATAGGTGGGCCAGCCCACCTCAGCCCCACACAGAACCTGTCTAAGCATGACAAAAGCATGTGACAGAGTAATGCAGCATGGTTCTGTTTGCATGCATGTAAAGAAACACTTTTTGTAAGATACAGGGATCAAGTGCGAAAAATTTCAGACACTCTCACACATGGGATTCCTTCAACTTCCATTTATCTGCAGCAGCTACACAGAATTCTTTTTAAAAGACAAAATGGGATACAAATCAGGCTGGCAGGAGATATATTACTGCAGACGTTCATAAAAGACTAAAAAACAGGAATTACACAGTCGTTTAACTCGTATTACACATAATTGTTAGAAAATTAGACACTGACAAAATAACCAAACACCTGCAGAAGGGACACAGAACTCTGCCAAGAGAAAAGGGACAAAATACAATGCCATAAATGCAGCACCATAAATAGCCACAGGAAGGGCCATCAAACACCAATAAATATAATTAAGCACCTGATGAAATTCACACACCAAAACCTTTAAATTAAATACTCTTTTTAACCCTGTTACACATGCACCTTTCCAGCCCATAAAGATGTAAAAAGGTACCAGTTTTTTATGACACCTGCAGCACAAATTGCTATTAGATAATCCTATTCTAAAGAGCCTACATGGTGTTCAATAACATTTAAGCACTACCTTATACTAAATATATATATTTCTCTTTTGTTTCCCTTATTTGTTTACCATTATTGGCTGGGACCTTCTGGAATAGCCTATGGAAGCACCCTGAAGAAATAGAGTGCAGTTGCGTAACCAGGAAATTCATTCAGTTCAAACTGTTCATGGCAATTGTAGTAATGAGAACTCCAGCAAGAAGTAGGGCAACAGGATGGATCAGACAGGTCAAGACAGCAAAAGGGGTCAGAATGATGGTGTGGTGTAAGAGGGGAAACTCAGCATGCAAGAGACACCACTCTTCTTGATAAGTATAAGTGCCTAATGAACTAATCAACATTAACCAAGCAGCCAAAACATTAAAATCAGGTGAAGTGAATAATATTATTATCTTGTTATCTTTGTAGTGTCATCTGTCAAGCAGTGTCTATATACTTCTATAATACCTAAATACAAAGATGTTCACAGTATAATATATAAGTGGAATTTTTGGTACAGTTTAGTGTGGGATATTGTTTACTGCATGATGAATAGTGTTGATGAAATTAGATGCATTGAACTTAATACACAGGAATAATAAAAATAAGTAATCAAGTAATAAAATAATATTTAACAATAGAGTGGTGTGATACCACCCTGGAGTGGTTTATTAACAGTTCTTGCCTTGCAAACCTCTTTTGGCATTCAATACGATCATTCCTCAGCACCTGATCGAGAAGCTGAGTCTGCTGGACATCAACACCTCCCTCTGCAATTGGATCCTGGATTTCCTGACTGGGAGACCTCAGTCAGTCCGGATCGGGAACAGCATCTCCAGCACCACCACACTGAACACTGGAACTCCTCAGGGCTGTGTGCTCAGTCCACTGCTGTTCACTCTGCTGACTCACGACTGTGCAGCACAGCTCACACCACATCAAGTTTGCCGATGACACGACCGTGGTGGGTCTCATCAGCAAGAACGACGAGTCAGCATATAGAGAGGAGGTGCAACAACTAGCAGCCTGGTGTAAAGTTAATTAGCTGTCTCTGAACATCGACAAGACTAAAGAGATGGTTGTTGACTTCAGGAGAACAAAGAGTGACCATTCCCCACTGAACATCGATGGGTCCATCGTGGAGATCGTCGAGAGCACCAAATTCCTTGGTGTTCACCTGGCAGAGGACCTCACCTGGTCACTCAACACCAGCTCCATCACCAGGAAAGCCCAGCAGCATCTCTACTTCCTGCAAAGGCTGAGGAAGGCTCATCTTCCACCTCCCATCCTGACCACCTTCTACAGAGGGACCATCGAGAGCATCCTGAGCAGCTGCATCACTGCCTGTTTTGGGAATTGCACCATCTCGGACCGCAAGACCCTTCAGCGGATAGTGAGGACAGCTGAGAAGATCATCAGAGTCTCTCTTCCCTCTATTACAGACATTTACTCCACACGCTGCATTCACAAAGCTAACAGCATTGTGAATGATCCAACACACCCCTCACACACACACTCTTCACCCTTCTGCCATCCGGAAAGAAGTACCGAAGCATTCGGACCCGCACAACCAGACTGTTAAACAGTTTCTTCCCTCAAGCAACTCAACAGAGAACTGAGCTGAACTGATCACACACACAAAGACACATCCAAGATCTGATCTCAACAGGAGAACTGAATTGCTGGACACGTACTCACACACACATAACACACGTGCACAAAAGCTGAGAACTGTGTTCCAAGAAGAACTGAACTGTCCTGGACACAGACACACACACATACTAAATTGTCCTGTTTGCACGCACATGTCACTTTACTTTTTTTTTATATTAATCCTGTTTACATGTGTCACTTTAATATTTGCATTCACTGTATACACTGTTCTTTGCACAAAATGTCAATTTCTTATTTGCACTCACTGTATACAGTGCTACCTGCACAAAAGTCGGTCTATATATTGTTTGTCTGCACTGTCTTGTCTTGTCGTCCTGTGCGCTTCTGTTGTATGTGTCAGGGATGGCAGGTGAGGACCCAAATGCAGAACACAGTCCAAGTTCAAACTTAGAGTCTTTATTAAGAACGGCACAGAAAAATGGCAGAGTTCTCAGACAACACCAATAGAAAAAACTGAAAAAAAACAGGATACAGCAGGCTGGTAGAATCAGTAAAAGAAACAACCGCATACAGTCCAATAATCCACAACCCAGAGAACAGGTTAAACGTAGGACAGGCAGAGTCATTAACAACATACAGTCCAATAATCCACAACCCAGAGAACAGGTTAAACGTAGGACAGGCAGAGTCATTAACAACATACAGTCCAATAATCCACAACCCAGAGAACAGGTTAAACGTAGGACAGGCAGAGTCATTAACAACATACAGTCCAATAATCCAGAATCCAGAGAACAGGTTAAACGTAGGACAGGCAGAGTCATTAACAGCATACAGTCCAATAATCCAAATCGAGAGAACAGGTTAAACACAGAGCAGGAAGAGTCAGTAATTGAAGCAAGGCAGAGACAAACTAGGCGGACAGGAACCGAAGAAAACGGCAGGATGACATCTCAGAAGCTCAAGGCTGACTGAAGAGACCATCTGGCAAGGAGCATGGACTGCCCGCTGGCTTATATAGGACTGACGAGCATAAAATGGTGGAAACCGGAAATGAGATCGGAAAGTTGCGTCCCGGAACCAGAAGTGGCAACACAGAACCCGGAAATGCATGCCTGACAGTATGTCTAGTTTATTTATTGCACCTTAAGTATAGTTTAGTTTTTTTATTGCACCATAAGTATAGTTTAGTCTTTATCTCTATGTTTAGCTCTATGTTTTTCTGCGTCACTGTACATTGTCTTTGTATGTGTAGCACCTCTGGTCTAGGAGGAACGTTGTTTCACTTCACTGTGTACTGCATCAGCTATATATGGTTGAAGTTACAATAAAGCTTCTTTGACTTGACTTTGACTTGACAAGCTGTTTTTTAATCATTTTACAGTTTGTTCATTTTGTACATGTGTATGCAAAATGTTTTTGTCCTTCTTCAGTCAGCTGTTACTGTTGGTTGCCACAGAGGATCATAGATATTTGATTTGGCACCAGGTCAGAAGCCCTTCCTGATGCAATCCTCCCATTCCAACCCTCTGCGCCATTTATCAACCTTTCAGCTTACTGCTGCATAATATATTTTCCGAACCATTCCAACCATTTACTCACTGACATCCATTTCTACATAGCATACCGTGTAAGCACACAATGCAAACATTCTTTAATTTTAACATTAAATTCTATGCTAGAAGGTTAGGGATGCTGTGGGCTTAACTTTGTTTTTTGGTAGTAGCTAACTACACTACTTTTGAAAAATCCATTTTTTCAAGTGGCTAGGAAATTTTCCCTGACTGGATGATTGTTTCTCCCACTCTGGAAATCACAGGCCCAGCTGTTGCAATGCAGATGCAATTTCCCTGGTCTATTTACACATCATAGTACCTGAGGGTTGGAGATGAACCATAAACAACTAAAGTTATCTGTGCTGTTATTAACTCTACCTTCTTTCCTTTTTCCAAGACTAAGTAAAAGAAAGGAAAGAAATGAAGATTTTCCAATCTGTCCTCAGTTGTTTCTCTTTTACGTGTTTGTCTCCTATGTAATGCAGGTTTGACCACTAGGGCACCAGTTTTCCTGAGATCTGCCTCCCCATCAGGAGTTGGTCTGGACTTGATCTCTTGGCTAGTGGAGTGGCTCTGTACACAAAAAGTGCTCTCTGAAGGCTTTTCTCAGCCTGAATATTTCTCTGTGGATATCACTATTTGTCATGTGTTGAAACCCCTGCACAAAACGTTTAAGCTCAGATGATGCAAACTGAATTCATTGTCTGTCAAACATCTCTGGCATTCCGAATCTGGAAAAAATGGCTTTGAGCCTCTCTATTGTTGTGGCTGTTGTGCTGATTGGGTAATTTATCTCTAATAAGCCACGACAACAATGTAATGCCTGATCTTCCACTGGAAATTGTGAGCTTCAGCTTTTTGGTAGTCTTGGTCTAACAGACAGCAAACACAAAACCAGTTCAATAGATTTACATTTTCTGAGCATAAATCAGCAGAAAATCAAACAATCACTAGCAATGCACAATAGAACTTGTGAATGTTTTGAATGAGGAGATATTTTGTGTGTGGGTCTGTGTATTGGCAGTGGTTTAAGATGCTTGGTTTTAGTACACAGGAACATTAAAGCTAATATTGCTGCCTTTCAATTCAATTCAATTTATTTGTATAGTGCCTTTTACAATGGGCATTGTCTCAAAACAGCTTTACAGAAGAAGAGAAACAGAGAATGGAGAGGGGGAAAAAATAACTAAAAATAAAAATAAGTTATCAAATTATTAAACTATTTTATCCCTATTTTATTTCATCCCTAATGAGCAAACCTGTGGCAATGGTGGCAAGGAAAAACTCCCTGAGGTGATATGAGGAAGAAACCAGAGGAACCAGGCTCAGAAGGGAACCCATCCTCATTTGGGTGACAAACAGTAAATAATGTAACTGTAACTGATTAATGTCCTTTCTACAACAGCAATCAAGGGCCCATGAGGAACTAATAGGTCTGTAGTTTCTGAGTTCATTATAGACACTAATTCGTTGCTGTCACAAGCTGACAGATGAAATGGCAGATCTGTGATGGTGTGAAAGTAAATCCTGACTGATACATTTCATAAATGTTATTTCTATGCAGGTATGAACATAACTGCTGCGCTACTGCCTTTTCTAGGATCTTGGAGATAAAGGGCAGGTTTGATATTGGTCTATAGTTGGACAGCTGACAGGGGTCGGGGTCCGGTTTTTTAATCAGGGGTGCTAGCTTAAAAGAAGGTTTAGTGTGCGGCGTATAGTACTTGTTGAAACCATGACCCCAGACTGTTCCAGGTTGGCCTTCAGGTCTTTGGATGTTAGACATGGTGTTTTTTCCACCATTCGCACCAACCTTCGAAGAGTTCTCTCATCAATTTTCCTCTTTCCCCTACGTCCAGGGAAGTTCTTGACAGTTCCATGCTTGGCAAACTTCTTAATAACGTTGCGTACTGTTGAAACAGGGATAGCAAGGTCTTTGGAGATTGCCTTATACCCTTTGGAGATCTTATGTTTGCTCCTTTGTCTTCACCATTATGACAAAGAAACAGGGAGTAACATGGCTTTTTAAAACACTGAAGTCATCATTCAGTGGATAATTTATGTCACATGGGACTGACAGTTTATCACAGGTGATTCTCATTTGTGATTTACCACAGGTGAATCAAAATGTATTTCCATACTGATTTATAGTAAAGGGTGCCAATACCAGTGTACCAGCAAGCTTCAGGTTTTTCGATTTTTTTTCTTTATTGTCAGTAAATATATACTTTTAAAAAACAAAATATGCAAGAAATACCATACCATTGTGTCACAATAGCTATGATACTACATCTTTGATCTTGTGTTGCCATGGTAAGAATATTAATTATTATTTTATATAATGTAATTAGAGGGTGTGACATTATTAAACAAAACTGCACAGAATGCGTCACAAACGACATTGATATATTACATAATAGGGCACATTCAAGTACACATACATACATTATAAACAAGCTTTCTCTTACAGTGTAAATTAGAATCATAGCACATATTGTGAGAATGATGTCACCAGTGGTAGCCAGTCAATAGGGGGCAGTGGGGTGCCACCACCTTACAGTTAGCCAGAGAAGACTGCTACTTTATCACATTAACAATAATTATATATTTTAATAACGAAATAATACTATTCCACTTTTAGTTATATTATAATTTATTTAAAATAAAAAAAATCAAAACTGTATTTTCGTTCATTGGCATCGCCGGACAAACGAGTGTGTATGTAGGTCCGTAAACCTTTGAAAAGCATGTGACTTAAGCCTCAACTTAAATTCAGTGATTAATAGTACATTTATTGTATGCTTTAACAATTGACTTTAACAGTAACATTTTCAATATTTTTATCTTATCAGTAATGATACATAATTACTATTACTAACTACTATATTACTATTCACTAATACTATCTTACTAATTACCATTACTAACAGTTTGATTTTAGTTTGTTTGCACCCCACCATAAAATTATACCTCATTTTTGAGTACTTTTTACACCGGGTCAAAGTGACCCATAGGTAACAGGAGGGTTAAAATAGAACCGAAATGTTGTCATAGTGAGGAGATCAAATAAAATGTCACGCAGTGCAAACAAGACCTGTGGCATAGTTCCACTGCACATTGTGCAGAGTGTGGCTCAAAGTTCATGTATGCTTAGCAATGAGGAACGATAGCATCCACATGCCAGATCTGAATGATGCGTTAGGTGCCTCACAAAAATCTAGACATAATTTCAACACATTTGAAGTTTATACTTTATACTAACCTAACACACATAGCCACAAAAATAAGTCTTTTTACAGACCTCCAGGGCCATATTCCTGTGAATTTGCAGATTTCATTTCAAATCTAGTTGCTTTAATATTCATTTTGATAAGTTAGAAGACCCTCTAAGAACAGCAGTTGTGTCCATCTTAGATTTAGGGGTGAATCAAAACATAATAGGACCCACTCGTAATGGAATTCACACTCTGGATTTTATTCTAACATTCGGATTAAATATAGAAAATATAGTCACAGTCTGAAGCTATCTCAGATCATTTATCTCATCTCGTTTAAAATGTGTCTTTGACATGATATGTGCACTTTGTCATGTCACCATGTTAAATATACATTTATATCTGCTACTGCAAAAAGATTCACCAATTGTCTCCCAAAATTATCATCCATGATTGGATCACCATCTGACTCCTCAGAACTTGATCAGGCGACTGATTCAGTGTTTTGCCACACCCTAGATATTGTGGCTCCTGGATCAGCGTATCTACAGTATCCACCTAAATTAAAGATAACAAAAATAATCCTCCATTTTTTATTTACTACTGTAAAAAAAAAATGTTGTAGTTGCAGCACAGCAGTTATGCTCACACCCACATAACATTCATTGGAATAACATTCATGAAATGTATCCATCAGGATTTAGACCTCATCATAGCACAGAGACAGCACTGGTCAAAGTAGTAAATGCCTCTGACCAGAGCTGCATGTTCCTGCTGGTGTTGCTTCTTTTGTCACCATTGACCATACTTTTCTAAATCTAGCCATGGGGTCACAGTCCAGTGAATTGTGCCGATCCCAAGCCCGGATAAATAGAGAGGGTTGCGTCAGGAAGGGCATCCGGCGTAAAACATTGCCAAATTTAACCATGCGAATCATCAGTACTCTAAATTTCATACCGGATCGGTCGAGGCCCGGGTTAACAACAACAGCCATCAGTGCCGTTAACCTACAGGGCGTTGGTGGAAATTGGGCTACTGTTGGTCGAAGTAGTAGAGGAGGAAGGAGAGTGCGTAGACAGAGAGAGAAGAGGAAAGGTAAGAGTGTAGGACTGAGAATAGGAACTCTGAATGTTGGTACTATGACAGGGAAAGGTAGAGAGCTGGCTGATATGATGGACAGAAGGAAGGTGGATATACTGTGTGTACAGGAGACCAGGTGGAAGGGTAGCATGGCTCATAGTATAGGAGCGGGATTCAAGCTGTTTTATTATGGTGTGGATAGTAAGAGAAATGGGGTAGGTGTGGTCCTGAAGACCAGAGGTGATGAGAGTGTCAGACAGAGTGATGAGTCTGAAGTTAGAGGTTGAAGGGGTGATGTTGAATGTTGTTAGTGGTTATGCCCCACAGGTAGGTTGTGAGTTCGAGGAGAAAGAGAGATTCTGGAGTGAATTAGATCTCCCACGGGTGAGAGAGTGGTGATAGGAGCAGATTTTAATGGACACGTTGGTGAGGGGAACACAGGTGATGAGGAAGTGATGGGCAAGTTTGGAGTTAAGGAAAGGAACCTTGAAGGACAGATGGTAGTGGACTTTGCTAAGAGGATGGACATGGCTGTGGTTAACACTTATTTTCAGAAGAGGGAGGAGCATAGAGTGACTTACAAGAGTGGAGGTAGGAGCACATAGGTAGACTACATCCTATGTAGAAGAGGCAAGCTGAAAGAGATTAGTGACTGTAAAGTGGTAGTGGGAGAGAGTGTAGCCAGACAGCATAGGATGGTGGTGTGTGTGATGAATTTGATGGTCTGTAAGCAGAGGTCAAAGATAGAGATGGAGAAGAAAACCAAGTGGTAGAAGCTGAAAAAGGAGGAATGTTGTGAGGAATTTAGACAGAAGTTGAGGCAGGCTCTGGGTGGTCAGGTAGTGCTGCCAGATGACTGGGAAACTACAGCAGAAGTGATCAGGGAGACAGGAAGAAAGGTGCTGGGTGTGTCATCTGGAAGGAGGAAAGAAGATAAGGAGACTTGGTGGTGGAATGAGGAAGTTCAGGATAGTATTCAAAGGAAGAGGTTAGCCAAGAAGATGTGGGACATGGACAGGACTGAAGAGAATAGACAGGAATACAAGGAGTTACAGCACAGAGTGAAGAGGGAGGTGCCTAAGGCCAAGCAGAAGGCGTATGATGAGTTGTACACTGGAGTAGACACTAGAGAAGGAGAGAAGGACTTGTACAGGTTAGCTAGCCAGAGGGATCGAGATGGGAAGGATGTGCGGCAAGTTAGAGTTATAGAAAGGATAGAGATGGAAAGGTGCTCACAAGTGAGGAGAGTGTACGGAGGAGATGGAAGGAGTACTTTGAAGAGCTGATGAATGAGGAAAATGAGAGGGAAGAAAGAGTAGAAGGGGTGAACTCTGTGGAACAGAAAGTAGATAAGATTAGAAAGGATGAAGTCAGGAAGGCTTTGAAGAGGATGAAAAGTGGAAAGGCAGTTGGTCCTGACGACATCCCGGTGGAGGTCTGGAAGTGTCTAGGAGAGGCGGCAATGGAATTTTTAACCAGTCTGTTTAACAGGGTTTTAGAGAGTGAGAAGATGCCTGAGGAATGGAGAAGAAGTGTATTAGTGCCAATCTTTAAGAATAAGGGTGACATGCAGAGTTGCAGCAACTGTAGGGGGATAAAGTTGATGAGCCATACAATGAAGCTATGGGAAAGAGTAGTGGAAGCTAGGTTAAGGAAGGTAGTGGAAATTTGTGAGCAGCAGTATGGCTTCATGCCCAGAAAGAGCACAACAGATGCTATTTTTGCTCTGAGAATGTCGATGGAGAAGTATAGGGATGGTCAGAGAGAGTTGCACTGTGTGTTTGTAGACTTGGAGAAATCATATGACAGGGTGCCAAGAGAAGAGCTGTGGTACTGTAAGAGGAAGTCAGGAGTATGTCAGAGTGGTGCAGGACATGTATGAGAGGAGCAAGACAGTGGTGAGGTGTGCTGTAGGTCAGACAGAGGAGTTCAAAGTGGAGGTGGGACTGCATCAGGGATCGGCTCTGAGCCCCTTCCTGTTTGCTAAGGTGATGGACCAGTTGTCAGAGGAGGTCAGACAGGACTCTCTTTGGACAATGATGTTTGCAGATGACATTGTGATCTGTAGTGAGAGCAGGGAGCAGGTGGAGGAAAACCTGGAGAGGTGGAGGTTTGCGCTGGAGAGAAGAGGAATGAAAGTCAGTCGTAGTAAGAATGTGTGTGAATGACAGGGAGGGAAGTGGAACAGTTAGATTACAGGGTGAAGAGGTGAAGAAGGTACAGGAGTTTAAGTACTTGGGGTCAACAGTCCAGAGTAATGGAGAGTGTGGGATAAAGAAGCGAGTGCAGGCAGATTGGAATGGGTGGAGAAAGGTGTCGGGAGTTCTGTGTGATAGAAAAATTTCGGCGAGAATCAAGGGGAAGGTGTACAGGACAGTGGTGAAACCGGCCATGCTGTATGGTTTAGAGACAGTGTCACTGAGACAGAGACAGGAGTCAGAGCTGGAGGTAGCAGAGCTGAAGATGTTGAGGTTCTCTTTGGGAGTGACAAGGTTGGACAGGATTAGGAACGAGTACAGTGGGACAGCTCATGTTGGACGTTTGGGGGACAAAGTTAGCGAGGCCAGGTTAAGATGGTTTGGACATGTCCAGAGGAGGGAGAGTGAGTATATTGGTAGGAGAATGTTGGACATGGAGCTGCCAGGCAGGCGGAAAAGAGGAAGGCCAAAGAGGAGGTATATAGATGTAATAAGTGAGGATATGAAGCTAGTGGGTGTAAGTGTTGAGGATGCAGAAGATAGGGATAGGTGGAGAGAGATGATTCGCTGTGGCGACCCCTGAAGGGTAAAGCCGAAAGAAGAAGAAGAAGAAGAAGACCATACTTTTCTACTTGATAAGAAAATGTTGTTGGTGTTAACGGGACCTCTCCTGGCTCAGATCTTATTTGACTGATCATGTAATGTTCCCCAAGGTTTATATATGCTACCTCTCGATGCAATTATTTGTAAATATGGGATTAGCTTCCACTGTTATTTTGACCCACAGTTATATGTTTCAGCAAAGTGCAAAGCCAGATGAGAGGGCACCATCTTAATAAGATTAATAAGAATAATCTCTTGTTGAATGACCAACTTTTTTAGTCTTGCTATTTGACATATAGCCACAATGGTAGTTCAGTAAGAGTTATTATTACACCTACTGGTCTAAGATAGGAACTGCAACATGCACTTATAGAGGACCACTGGGTCTTGAATCATGCTCACTTTATGAATATTTACAGTGAACATTTCTAATTCTTACTGCCTGCTCTAAACTACCCAGTGTTGGGTAGGTTACTTTGGAAATGTAATATTATAGATTACAAGTTACTCTGTTTAAAATGTAATAAGTAGTTTAACTTTTCAGTTACTTTATAAAAGTACAGTAACTGATTACATTTGATTACTTTTTGATTACTTTTAAGTTTCTAACGGATATTTTCAACTAAATCACATCCAAACATTTATACCAGGCAGGGTTAACCATACAGTAGAACTCAACTCTGTTTACTGTGAGAATTTTAAATCTTTCATCACTTGAATTAAGATTATATTGATTTAATTTTAAGCACAGCCACAAAACCAGACTTCATAACAGAAATTGTTTAATACTGTTTTAGGGATCAAATCTTTGCATAGATATGACAGGACACACTGGTAAGTAACAATGCCTTTAAAAAAAAAACATAATCTGAAAAGAGTCATCATAATGTATGCTACAGTGCTAAAATAACTAAGTTATATTAGATCTGACATTACCAACACATTTTCAAGGAGGAAAAGTGTGAGCTATATATTTTCTGTCAAATGGTTCATAAATAGAAATGTGCCTGGTAAAGGTACGATTTTAGGATTTTCATTTAAGGGGGGCTCAGCCCCCAATGAGGGTATAATAGTAAAAATAAATAAATAATAAATAAGTAAATAATAAAATAAAATAAAATAAAGGTTTGACTAACAGGGTAGGATGGTAAACTTAATGAGGCATTCCACTGTATTGCATAGATGTGTATAACATTTGAGTACTGAACAAGCCAAATACGAGTCTTCCTGATCTCTCTTTCACACACACACACACACACACACACACACACACACACACACACACACACACACTTGTCCTCTGATCCTCGCTCTGTGAACGCGCTGAAAGACGGGAGGAGCCGAAAGTCTGCCGGAGTTTTCATATGAAATTTAAAGGGGACTGAGGAGATCTCTTAATCGGGTACAGTTTATGGACAATCGCAGAATTTTAGGGGGGGTTTAAAATGTCCTAGCGACGCCCATGGCTAGCAGACTAGCTAATTTGTTCTGAATGTTATGAATACTTGACTACTCTATGGGCTCGATGAACGCGCAGGCGCGTTTTAGTGGATTTTTTCCACAGAGCAGCTACAGGAAATCAACTGACCACTCCGTCACTTTTTATTATACAGAAACGAGTAATATATCATTCGAAACTGTCTGTTTTTATTTCTGTACACTCACAATAATGACAAAAATTTTACATTTTAAATATATTATAAAATAAAGAATGGCCAGGTTCCATACCTGCAGATACTTCCTCAGGTTCAACATTGAAGCCTTTGATGCTGAAAGCATTTTAACAGCCGGCAAACAAATTCTGCACTGAACTGTTATATTTGCCCCTTATTGGATTTCAGGATGAAATTATTTTTATATTTCCAGGACTGAAATGCATTTTTATCACTTGCCATGGTGGTAACTCTCAGACAGTGTAGTGGCCTAAAGCTTTCCGAGGCAATGTGGATTAACGTAATTGGCAGACGCGCCGCAAATTCAAACCAGAGAACCAATCAACCAGAACCAGAGAATCAAAATCATCAGAATAGCACCGCTTTAACAAACTCTAACAACAAATTAATATTTATTCAACATATACTAGTTTTTTTAAAGAAAATATTCAGATGTAACTCTATTTGTAATCTTTAACATTTTCATAAGTAACTGTAATTTTAATTACATATTTTTCTAAGTAACTGTAACGAGTTACTGTTACATTTATATTGTAATTAAGTTACGTAACGCCGTTACATGTAACTAGTTATTCCCCAACACTGAAACTACCCCATGAAAAATTCCAAAATTCACAGAAAATATACAGTGCACCGTACACAGTACTGTTTGACTTAATAGTATACAGTTGTAGAAGAGTATTTGTATTTGTTGCATTTATAATCCCACTGTCTGTTGGTACTCAGAAAAGGATGAGCTATGCTGGATAGAAACAACTATAACAAATCTAACACTGTAAATTAAACCAGATGGCATTATTAGCTGCAGTAGTTGTATTTGAAATCCATACACACTGCAAAGTAGCAAAAACATTTATTGGGTCTGTGGTTAGCAGCTGTTTTTACTTGGATATTGCCACTATGTTTCTTCACTTCCCTTCTTGGAATTGGTTTGAGTAGGAAAAGGATGTCACTATTAATTTTGTTTATAGTCACAAGCTATGTCTGTTCGGCTTCCTGAATTGGCTGCAGTTAGTTTTATTCAAATGTTCAATCCATTTCAGACTTTTAGGGCATCTTGCTCACATTTTAAACAGCTTTATCTGGGAAAGTTTTGCACTTGAAGTCTGAAATTATGTTGACTTGACACCTCAGCTCTCCAAGGTCTCATATATCCAACTACACTTGAGTTGATAAGGTAATGCTGCATGAAATGGGTGAGGGTTTTTTTTTCTACAAGGGGAACTGGAGAGGGGAAATATATGAGAAAACCCTGAAAAATTATATAAGTTGATTATGTAAGTTGTTTAGTGCCATAATAAAATAGTGACTACTTATACAGTTTGTTAATAACATTGTGCACCAAAATTAAGAATTCACTGATTCAGTTATTTAATATGACAGTCGTAGTTCAGGTGTAATATACAAAAAATGATAATATACAGCATATATTGATTCTTATTTTTTCAAAATTTACAAAAGATGTTAACAACGTCCCACACTGATCATAATATACACTGATCAATCTAATATAGTACAGTCCTGCATTTATGTGCTGAGATGCTATATAACAATTTATATCAAATGTAATTGGGTAAAAAAAAAAAATCTGCAAAGACTCTCTTAAAAGGTTTGTATAATTTGTAGATTCATAACAATAAGTCTATGATGTAGACTTTATGATTCCTTAATGAGTTTCTTTTCCAAAGCTTGTAAGTTGTTGGATGTTTTCCTACATTCATACATGTATTTTAACTTTTTCAGGGTGAATGTGTGCTTAAGTAAACAGATGCCTTAAAAGAAGAGGCTAACTCTAAAATTCTCTTTGGTCTCACTAACACTATCACTCTCACTAACATTTTACCAACACAACCCCCACCGCCTTAATACATTGCTTCAAAAGGTTTTACCATCAAGAATACATTTTATAAAAAAAATAAAATAAATAACATCAGGGTTTATCAGGGTCATACAGTATAGATAACAATGGTCTGTGCTAACCTAATCAAACAAAAAAAAGACTTTTCAGCTCAAAAATAAAAAAGACAAGTTAAAAAGATGCACTGCATAGATGCTGAGTTGTGGAATTAATCTAGAGAAGTTGTCAGTTACCTGTATGTTGTTAATGGTAAGACATAAAATTGAATTTTGAATATATTATGCAGGATTATATACAGGATTCAGGATTTTCAAATTGTTTCTTTTTACATCCATTAAGGTAAAGTAAAATGAAAAAGAATCTATTTTCCTATCCTCTGTAGTATTATTGCCTTTCCTATCTGTCTTTGATTAGGTCCGTTTCACTGCACACAGCTTGTGGGGAGATGGGTTCACTGTAATCCCAACAACACCTGTGAGGTCCAGCTGATCCTCAGACACCCCTGGAGGAGGAGTGAAGCGGAAGTGCTGCAGGAGGGAGCTGAAGAAGAGGAATAGCTCCATCCTGGCCAGGCTTTCTCCTAGACACACCCTACTTCCTGAAAGCAAAAAGGCAGTTCTTAGATTTAATGTTTCTGCTGGACACATTGGAAATAAGTCATGTGATTATTCTTATGTTGTGTGTTAAGGCCAAATCAATTACCTGCAGAAAAAGGCATGAAGGCATCTTTTTTAACAAATCGTCCCTGTTCATCAAGGAAGTTTTCTGGGCTGAAGGTGTGTGGGCTTTTCGACTGACTCTCATCTCTCAATACAGACATCAGTAAAGGGTAAACAGTTGTGCCCTTGAAGAGACAATTGGAGAGACAATATATTCATCGTTAAATATGAAACTAGTGGTTTTAAGCCAAATTTTAAGTGGAGGTGAATTTGATTAACATTACCATTACCTTCTTAATAAAGTAGCCATTAAAGTTCACATCACAGCTGGTGGTGTGAGGGAGACTCATGGGTATTATGTTAGCCAGTCTCTGGACTTCATGGATTACTGCATCTGTATAAGGCAAGTTCTTCCTGTCCTCCACTACTGGCTGACGACCTCCAATCACCTTGTCAATCTCGGCCTGGACCTTATCTTCATGTGCAAACATGGTTTTACATTCATGATTAGCAAACTATACATCCACAGAGACCAAAAATCAGAAATGCTGTTCCTGTAAGTGCACTTACCCTGTATGTGAGGGTACTTGGCCATAAGCAGCATCCCCCAGCGCAGTGTTGTGCTAGTAGTATCAGTACCAGCAACAAAAAGATTTATCACTGTGGTGATAAGATTCCTCTCATTGAAACGAGAGTTTTTCTGTCCTGATTGCTAAAAAAACAGAAAACACAGAGTTAACGTTAGAATTCTGTGAATTCAATTATCAGTCATAGCAAATACCAAATGCAAGCAGGTGTAAGCATTTATTCCTTTAGCAGATGATTTTATACACAGAAACTTACCCAAATGGGGAATACAAGCAAAGCAATATGTTTGTTTACACTGTTAAGTCACACTGACTGTATTTATCACACGGATAGTCAGTAACTGACTTAAAAATATAACGCGCGTTAAAAAGAGTTCAAAACAGCTTGCCTAGGCACAGTGCATTCTGTCTGTCCAATCAAAATAAATCCTACCTCATCACTTTCTTTCCGGAGGAGAAAAGAGTCAACAAATCCTCTGCGTTCCCCTGGAGTCAGCGTCTCCTGAAGATCACTCACCAGTTTACGAACTTCTTTTTTGTTTTTCTCAGCATTCATATTGAGTGTTCTTCTACTTTTCAAGAATGGTCCGATCCAGGGAAGTATGTTGAAGATCTTGAAATAGTAGAATAAAAATGGAAAGCAATTTGTCATTATTTTTACACCTTGTGGTGCAAATGCAAATATTACTAGAAACATTACACTCATGTAAATGGTTCAATGTTTTAGAGCAACGCAGATCAGTAGCATGTACTCAGCATGTTTTTTGTTTACAGCAATGTACATTATCAGTGCCAAACCTATACTAAAACTGTCCTAGATATGGCATTAATCAGAGTTACATATTATAGAAAAATACGCCAAACAGAACAGTCATCTACAACTGGACAGCAACATTTATTTGATTCACTGATTAGCGATATGCAGCTGCTGCTTGTAATTTGTCCAAACTTATTCAAAACAGCCACTTACTCGCTATAGGAAAGTATACATTCAGTATAGTTTATCACTGATACATTAATATTATGTTGGTCTGTATTGCATCCTAACAAATTAAAATGAAAGATTGATATAGGCCATCAGTTTTTGTCTAATAATTTCATACACTGCATATAAATTCATCCATATCAATCCATCCACCTGAGTACAAAATTTTGAGAAATCTGACTTTTCCTTTCAGATATCCAAGAAACTCTTGTCATACTCGCATAGAAGCAGAGCCACCAATCCTGACATTCTCATTTGCCCTGTTGACCATTTCCTTAAATTGAGGATCACTGTATTCAAATCTGCTTCCATACACAATGGATGAGATTATGTTTGAGACAGCATAGTTCATTGGTTGAGTTGTGTCAAATGGTTTTCCTTTGGAGAAAAAATGTTTTATTACAAATAATTACAAACAAATTTCTGCAATTTATGTTTTCTCTACAATCATGGGGTTATATATAATTAAATTATCTGGGTACCTCCAAAGCTCTCAAACACTTCTTTAAGGTACTGGAATTCCTCAACGATTTTCTCTTCACTGCCTCTCTTTCCCATTCCAAAGTCTCGAAGGTTTGATGTTTGTGTTTGCTTTTAGAGATATGAATGCCTTGGCATTGCTTATAAATTTACTTTGATTCTTATGGCTGACTATTTTTTGCAGGAAAGCTTGAATACACATATGATGAATTGCAGGACGGAAGCAAAAGATCCAAAACAAATATGAATGAAAAAAACCAAAACAAATAAACTATCATAGCTCAAACCGCTACATATGCAGACATTTACACATAGTCCAGACCGTAATCTATACCAGGATTGCTGAAGAAGCTTCCAGACACTACAACTGGTACAAAGACTCAACATATTAAGAATTTACTGTTGTACTTGGTGTGGGCAAAGAAAAAATCTCCACCCAAACACACTTCTTGCAATGACTGCCACACACACGCACACACACACACACAGAAAGAGAGAGAGAGATAGTTTAAACAAACACTATACATGCTTAGTCCAATCCTCAAAGCACTGTCCAAGATCTGTGGTTAGTGAACTACATTACCAGTGCAGTACAGTGGGTGACACCTGTGTGTCAGTGTAAGAGGAAAAGAAATAACTTTTCTAAGACCTGAACATCTGGAGCGAATCCTTTTAGCCCAAGTTGCACCACATAAAGGCGTGAAATGAGAAAAACTACAGGAGTCTTCATCTCTCTTTCTATCAGTCTGATTTTCTCCCGCCTTCTGAACAGTGCTGGAACTGAGCAAAGCTCAGGAAAACCTGTTCCAGTGAGATCTGACTCATACAATAGTCCTCAATGCTATATTTCTCCTTAGCTGCCTCAAGGGTCCCAAAAACCTGGTAGGGACAAGAAATGACAATTAGGACACATTTGTACTAGTTATGGTGCCAGAAAACAATCAACATGGGGCAACATTATAAGATAAGAAGGATCAAATCCTATGTGTGTAGAAATAAGAAGAGAATTTCTGGGTAATATACCTGAGCCCAGGTTAATGTTTTGTCAGTCAAGTGATAATGCACCATTCCCTGGTGTTCATCCTTCAGTAAACTGCCTGGAAACATAAAAGAGCAATAATACACAGTTGTTAATGTATACCAATCCAGTTAGGCTCAATTCAAATTCACAGAAAGGATAGTGGGTGTCACTGTGGGTGCCATACATTTAGTAATGTCCAAACTCAGTAGAGAATCATATTCCTTGAACAGTTTTTTAGATTATTACCTGTAGTGCATAAAATACCCCAGAATGTCCAACATCAAGTACACATGTAGGTAAAACACATGTATGTTAACCTAAATCCAACAATTTGTTAGTGGTGTTTTTGATACCATATTTTGCTTTTAATACTTGTGTAGTTTGTGGTTAAAATGTTAGAATGGGTCATGTGTCTTCCTCACTGCTACTCTATATAGCACTCTATATAATAATAATCTACATAGCAAACAATTAATGAGTGAGTGAGTGAACAAGCAATTTCAAACACAGGGTATGTCTCTGACACCGACCAGGGAAGGTGCTCTCAATGAAGTCTTTAAACAGCTGAAGGTCCATCTCCTCTAAATCAGCCTCCATATGGATTTTGGCCAACAGTGTGTATCCACTGCCAAATTTGCTCTTTAGATGCTGTGGGCTGCCCAGACATAGGAACTGCCCATTGACCATCACAGCCAATCTAGTGCACAAAGCCTCACACTCCTCCATACTGCACACACACACACACAGAGTCAGACGTCAGCAGGTTATTGTAAATATATCATACATTTTGTCATTTGTACTAAAAACCCTAAGGAAGCAGGAAGCAATGGCTGCACCGGCATCCAAATCAGTCACATGATACTCATGCAAAAACACACAGAGACGATGGCAGACAGAAATAAATGGAGATAACCATGTCATATGGGATCTATGATGTATTTTATGTCTGTATGCAATGACATTTCTAAATATCATACCATCTTATTTACTTACTGTGTGGCTGTTACTTTGCAAAGTAACAATGCTTATTTGCATACCTTCACCATATTTTTACGTAAAAACAGAGACAAACTGGAAGAAACATGAAGCCAAACGTCTCTTAGGCCCTCTAGTGGCCGGCTGATGTACAGTTTTTAACCCGTTACAGACCACAGGGAAACTTCTATTAAAGTTTTAAAAGATTGTAAGAAATAATGTTCTGTCATTTTTACAAGTTCAGGTGACCATGATGGGCCATAATATGTGCCAAATGCCGTAATATTTTTTTCAAAAATTTATAGGTGTCTAATAAAACAACTATGACTGTGAAACCTCATGAATGCATTCAAACTCCAACATGGACCTAAGCTCTGGCCAGTTCTGTAGCAAAGCCATGTCCTTTTCTCCTGTGAACTATTCAAAGAAACCCTCAGCTAGGATTTATTTGCAGTTTTTCACATATGCTGCTCACTTTTATGTCTAAACTACAGTCCCCTCTGAAAGTACTGGAACAGCCGGGCCAGGTTTTGTTTTGTTTTGGCTATACAATTTGGGTTTGAGATGATTTCATGATATGTAAAACTCATTCACATTGCCAATTGACCTGTACACTTTTTGCACAGGTGAGAGGAAACCACAGAACCCAGAGAAAATCCATAACAGTATTAGAAGAACACATGAAACTCCACAGTAGATTTAGGTCGTGAAAAACTATAGCAATTCTAGTCAAAACTGAACAGTTTTTTTCAATAAAATATATTTTAGTATATTAAAATGTCCCCAACTGGTTCCTTAGAAGTTTCGAATTAACCAAATGCATCCATTTTACTTGATTGGATTTCATCTCAAACTTATTCTACATCGCTTAACATACCTTATCTTTCTGCATTGTGCCTTTACCTAAACAATTATTTATCAAAATATTCTCCTTCTATGAAGCATTTAATAACACAGACATCTTAATTAGTGGCTTTGGTGAGGTATTGTAAGGATATGCAAGATCCAGTTTAACTGTATATAAAGTATTTGTCATAGTTTACATTAAAGTGCTGAGGCGAAATATTTCTGTGTACACTGCAGAACTTACCTGTGTGAGGTGATGATGATGGCTTTACCAGATTCTCTGGTGCGCGTGACTGCATCCCAGAGTAAGCGTCTAGCCACAGGATCCATGCCAGTGGATGGCTCATCGAGAAAGATGACAGGAGGCCCGCCGATCAGAGCCATACCTGCACTCAGCTTCCTCTTGTTGCCCCCACTGAATGACAGAAACCATGCAGAAAGAAGTTCATACAAAAAATGACATGACCTCATGAGCTCATAAAGCAGCCCAGTGTCTACCCTTTATGACAGCACACTTTCCAAACAATTTCCTGACTGAAATATAATTTTTTAGTTTCTGCCTTTCGAATTTCACTGCATTCTCAGAAGATACTCTGTGTTACATTTCAAGTGCTCTGGTATCAATCTTGCGTTCCAACTGACTCACTGACTCCCGTGATCTGTACCTGTAACTGCGAACCAGTTTGTCAGCGTGTGGCTCCAGGAGCAATGAGCGGAGCACATTCTCCACACATGCAAATACATATTTCTCCGGGATTCCTCTAAGCCTTGCATACATGCTGAGAGTCTCACGGCCAGTCATGTGATCCAGCACAGCATCAAACTGAGGGCAGTAGCCGATTCGCTGCTGGACCTGCAGGTCACACATGGCAGAGATGCAACAAAAATTACAAGAAGAATTGACATAAATATGTACTATAATTTAAAAAGCATAGCCAATCAAAGGTGTATTGGCCAAATAATAAATGATCTTCTAGAATTATTTGGTCTTTTTCATGATTAGAAATGTATTAAACTTTTTATTGACATAATGACATTTTTTTTTTTTTTACATTTCTTGGTACCATTTGTGAATAGTACCAGTGTCACTGTCTGACCTTCTTCACGTCACGGAGGATACTGTAGCCATCGATGAAGGCATCCCCTGCAGTCACAGTCTCATCTCCAGTCAGCATTTTAAATGTAGTCGTCTTTCCAGCTCCGTTAAATCCTAGCAGGTCAAAGCATTCACCCTTCCCCACAGCCAGGGACAATCGGTCCACTGCCAGCAGCGACTGACTTCCTGGGTATACCTATTCACACAGCAACGGACTTTACTGTAAAAGCTGACTATGGAAATGTAACTTCTGAAACAGTGTGTACAGGGGCTAATGTCACTCAAAAACAACTCTTTTATGTCACTCAACAACAACTTCCTTACTCTTTTACAATTTGCCAAAAATATACAGCCCTCTCCAAAACCATTGGAACAGCCAAGAAATTAATTTGTCTAGCCTAAACGCCTAAAACTTTAGGCTTTTATTTCCTGAGGTTTGCATCTATATATGTTTAACAACATAAAGCCTGGAATCTTTTGTATCAGACCTCCCAATTTTCATGTGTGCAGAAGTATAGAAACAAAAAATCTTGAAATAAATTAAAGTAAATCAAACTTACTATTTGATTTTATATCCATATCTTGCAACAAAAGCTGAAATTCTTCTCATATCCATTATTCAATCTCAAATCTATTTCAGTCTACATCCAAAACATATAAATTGGCCTTGTTTTTCTAATAGTTCTGCATGAAAGATTACAATGGAGGAAACATTTTAAATATCTTATTTTGTCCATCCTTATACTAGATATTCCCTTGTTTGGTGTTCTGAAGATAATGGTGGCGAAGAAGGCTATCTAAAACCCATTCTTGGATAGAAACATTGTAGTCCAGGCTTCTCAAGAGCCTACTTCAGCTACAGGCCCATATACAGGCCCTCTTACCAGGATAGTTGTATTGTAGTGCTATAGGACTTCTGGTCCAACATGCACATACCACTACAAAAGGTAAAGTACAGTTTAATGGATACCTTAGTAAGTTCTTGCAGAATGAGAGGACTGCCCACCATGGACTCCACCACAGGCTGGCATTCCAAAACCCTCTTTCTCTCATTGGCAACGTCTCTATCCTCAGGTTGAAGGGCTTCTTCTCTGACCTGCCTGACCTGGACACAAAAATGAATGTATTTGTATCTATTTACCAATAAAAGTTTGCCTAAGTGCATCTGCATATTAAATCTGAGTGTATTTCTCAACTTTAACATGTGTGAGTGTTTGTGTAATTCTCTGTGCAGTGGAACACTACATGGATGACAACATAACAACTGCTCCTTTTGTTTCTCTGCTCTCACACCTTCTTGCATCTCCTGCAGATGTTGAAAAGTGTATTGATGCACTGGAGCTCAATGACGAAGAGAAGGACAAGGAAAACCACACCCTGGAGGGACATGGCCACCAGGTAGGAGCCCACTCCAGGTTCATTCATAGAGAAGTAGTTCAACTGATAGGTGATGTCTGTATAAAATCATAAAAATCAAAGCCACAACTTAGCACTGATTCAAATGCCATGAATAATTACTATTATCCCACAACATCTGGATATAGACTATGTTTATTTATACACTAAAAACAATTTAGACATTAACTTCATTTCCGTTCCTGTTTACATGCACATAACATTAAGGATCAAACCATCAAAAGATTATATTCCCAAAAAAAAAACAGATAAGGAATCCATCCACTTCTAAAAAATCTGAAATCAAAACATTGTATTTCTAAAATCACAAGATTTTGATAGGAACACCTGTATACCTCCAGTTATCTAATTAGCCAATAATGTGGCAGTAGCTCCCTGTGATCCCTGTAAATGTAACTGTGGTATGGTTGTTGTTACCAGAAACTGCTTATTGACAATATCACTAAGTGATTTGTCCTTCTGTCCTTGTTGAAAAGAGAGGTCAGAGGAAAAATGGTTTGAGTGATTCAAATTGTCATGAAAAATTATAGTAAGATGACTAAATGACAGAATGATATATATATATATGTACACACACACACACACACACACACACACACACACACACAGCTTAAGCATATCTAATTGTCACTTGTAATTGTTAAATATCAGACACCTTAGTAAGCATAAAGGCAGCTTCCCCTCGAGTCATATTCATTAAATATTACTCACTGTATAAATGGCAGATTTCTTTGGTAAGTAAGCTGGTGGTACAAAAACTGATGGTCTCATAGTTTTGATAGAATTGGCTAAAAGACATGCCCAGGCAGTAGTTGGGGAATAGCAGAAATACTTTATCCAGTAAACGTGAAAGGCTCTGCAGCTGCAACTCTATAAATAGGAGAAGAATCAGGACAAAGTGGTTACAGATGCGTATACTTTTCTTATCTAAATGATTATGAGCTTGTTATAAAAATCTGGGAAAAAAATAACAAGATAGCAGTAGACTAGTTAGCATGCTCTTAACTGCACAACCTTAACTAACCCCTCTTTTATACTTTATTGACACCATTAGCCTGTTAGATGAATCTCCCCCTTAACCAATTCCCAGACTTCTTATCAGCTGGGTGCATGGGTATAAGACCTCTTACCAGGGATGGTCATGATGGTGACAGCAAGGAACGTGGCTGTGCCGCTGATGATGTTGAAGATAGTGAGGCGTGTGAAAGCAGTGGCAGCGCTAGTAAACAGGAAGCTGAGCAAGTACATGAGTGGGATCACGGCCCACCCATAGAGCAGCAACAAAAGCAGCACATCTACCAGGTGATTTTCCTTAACAAAGGCCTTCACCCCAAACGCACGGAACACCACCTAAACCACAGAGGTTGAGCATGGAAAAAAAATGAATGACTGTAATTTTCAAAATACTCTTAAAAAATGGACTAAAATGATTGAGTTCCTAATCATACAAATATACACCAATGAGCCAAAACACAAAGACTAAATGCATAATATGCTTTTGGGCCTCTGCATTCTGGCAAAACAACTCCAACCCGCTGAAGCATTAACTCTACAAGACCTCTGGTCTTCACCCCTGCCCATTTTTGTTTTTCAACTACAAGACCTGACTGTTTGCCATCATTTAATATATCCCAAACTTTGACATGTGCTGTTGTTACAAGATAATCAGTGTTATACGCTTCATCTGTGCATAATCAGAATATTTTGATGCATCAATCTACATATTATATTCACTGAACAAATCTTACAGTATATCAACACATTAATTATGTGTTAATAATGTGTACCTGCCTTGACTCGCATATGAACTTAGGTGACATCCCATTCCTAATCCATAGGGTTCAATATGACGTCGGTCCACCCTTTGCAGCTATAACAGCTTCAACTCTTCTGGGAAGGCTGTCCACAAGGTTTAGGAGTGTGTTTATGGGAATTTTTGACCATTCTTCCAGAAGCGCATTTGTGAGGTCACACACTGATGTTGGACAAGAAGGCCTGGCTCTCAGTCTTCACTTTAATTCATCCCAAAGGTGTTCTATCGGGTTGAGGTCAGGACTCTGTGCAGGCCAGTCAAGTTCATCCACACCAGACTCTGTCATCCATGTCTTTATGGACCTTGCTTTGTGCACTGGTGCACAGTCATGTTGGAAGAGGAAGGGGCCAGCTCCAAACTGTTCCCACAAAGTTGGGAGCATGGAATTGTCCAAAATGTCTTGGTATGCTGAAGCATTGAGAGTTCCTTTCACTGGAACTAAGGGGCCAAGCCCAGCTCCTGAAAAACAACCCCACACCATAATCCCCCCTCCACCAAACTTTACACTTGGCACAATGCAGTCAGACAAGTACCGTTCTCCTGGCGACCGCCAAACCCAGACTCGTCCATCAGATTGCCAGATGGAGAAGCGCGATTCGTCACTCCAGAGAACGCGTCTCCACTGCTCTAGAGTCCAGTGGCGGCGTGCTTTACACCACTGCATCCGACGCTTTGCATTGCACTTGGTGATGTATGGCTTGGATGCAGCTGCTCGGCCATGGAAACCCATTCCATGAAGTTCTCTGCACACTGTTCTTGAGCTAATCTGAAGGCCACATGAAGTTTGGAGGTCTGTAGCGATTGACTCTGCAGAAAGTTGGCGACCTCTTCGCACTATGCGCCTCAGCATCCGCTGACCCTGCTCCGTCAGTTTACGTGGCCTACCACTTCGTGGCTGAGTTGCTGTTGTTCCCAAACACTTCCACGTTCTTATAATACAGCTGACAGTTATCTGTGGAATATTTAGGAGTGAGGAAATTTCACGACTGGATTTGTTGCACAGGTGGCATCCTATCACAGTTCCACGCTGGAATTCACTGAGCTCCTGAGAGCGACCCATTCTTTCACAAATGTTTGTAAAAACAGTCTGCATGCCTAGGTGCTTGATTTTATACACCTGTGGCCATGGAAGTGATTGGAACACCTGATTCTGATTATTTGGATGGGTGAGCGAATACTTTTGGCAATATAGTGTATCTTAAAAGGACAATCTGATCTGTTTCAATTTTTAAAAAAATGCATATTTGTTTATTTGATAGTCAGATTAGCTCAGACAGTTATACAGGACTATTATAACAGTTCTGCACTGCACAGCACATGTTCATGAACACCTGAACCATGTTCATGCACAATGAGCACAAGTACTTAACATCTGCACTCTTTGTATAGTGTCTGCTGTGAGTAGCAGCATTACATGATATAACAATGCCACGGTCTCGTGTATTTTCATATTTTCATCTAGTTGATGTTTGTGTTTGTTACATAGTCCCAGTCTTTGTGTATCACTTTAAATAAAATACTCCACACTTGCACCTGTCTCCAACCATTCTGGAGCAGAACACTAGACCTAACTATAAATCTATAAATGCAGCAAAGTTAATACCAATCATGTTTGACCAGGACAAGCAGATCCAGAAGGACTAAAGGCAGGTCAACCAGGTCAAGATCATCCTGAATAAGGTCCAAGCTCAAATGAGTTCAGCCTGAGACCAACGGGGTGGCCTTTACAGACAGGTTCATGCCAGAAGCCAACAGGTTGGCTTCACCAGCTCAGTCAATGCCAGAGGCCAATGAGGAGGCCTCTTCAGATAAGCTCATACCAGAGTCTGACTGGGTGGCCTTCCAGGGGATGTTAATTACAGACTGATGCCACACTGACATGGCATCATACATCGAGTCTGCTCTGCCAATATGACTCAGGTGAGGACGTCCTTTCCCGTCCTCTCGATCCCAAGGAAGAGACTCTGGCCCATTGCACTGAGGGTTGTGCCATGTTTGGTCCCTGCTGGCCAGGGTGACCTATCAGACCATGAACACCTTATATGGTGGTCCAGGACCCCTACAAAGATAGCGTGGATGCAACAGGATGAGGACCTTCATGAGGTACTCTGCCAGGTTAGTGCCAAAAGTGGTGCAGGACTACAGCAGCTATGAGCCATTGCACAGCATATGTTCTTGTCACTCACCAAGTCAAATGATTATGAACGCCTGTATCACATTCATGCACAGTGAGCACCAGTATAAGTCACTTCATATAGCATGTGTGCTCTAGAATCTGTTATTGTATCCATGCCATGCTCATGTCTATTTCATGCTTGCCTAGTTTATGTCTGTGTCTATGTTATGCAGTCCTAGTCTATGCTCATGTATGTTTCACTTGAAATAAAATACTCCATACTGGCATCCATCCAACCATTCTATGAGAGATACTAACTGAGTAAAATTGATCTATAAATATTTGGTCATTGACAAATTTATATTTACTTTCATTGAAATTAAAGCTCAAAGTGCACACTTTCACATCTAAATCAGCTGAATATTTATGTGTTTTTTCCTTTTTTAGAAGATATAAAGCAACACTGACCAACATTAGAAGACAAGGCAGCACAAAGTTGATTAAATCCCACAGCAAGGCAGAGAACCAGAAGTGGATGGACTTCACAGATGCTTGGACTTCACAGAGCGCTCAATCACCAGGAGCAGGGCGAAAGTGCTGGCCAAGGATGCCATTCCATACATCAGGTTAATAGCTATGGCAAAGCCAGTCTGACCCCTGGAGCAAAAGAAATGAAAAAAAGAGAGAAATATATAATAAATAAAACGACAGATTTAAGCTGAAAGAACAAATTATTTGCTAACTAATGAGTGTTACTCCATATTACATTTTTGTAACAACAATGCTAAAAACAATACTGTGTTTGTACAGAAATGTCAGATGTTTAAAAAGAGAATTCCACAGGCCAGGATGCATAAAAAACTGTAAAACTGAAAAACTGTATTCCCTTAATGCACTGCAAGTACATGCTGTTTTCAACAACCACAGATACTTTAGTTGAGAGTTAGATAACAAAAGTAACATTAAAATTAACAAAATAATGCATAAATTTAGTTCTATTGACTGTAGCACCTGTGTCATGCTTAGCTGAGTGTACATGGATAAGGAGGATAAGCATTACGTGTTAGACTACACTCAGGTAAGAACTCTTCTATCAAACACTAGCACCTGGAATCCACTTAGACTCACTCTGAGAGCTGACTCTGGGCTGTCTCAGACATGTTGCGGGGCATAGGATTGTTTCCTGTCACGATGGACGCGTTGGGGCCAGCCTAGAGCCTGTACAGTGCATTATCCACCAGCATGAGTGCAGTAGCTGCTGTGTGGTAGCCTTGGTTGTTGAAGTACCCAGTAATTTCAGCAAACTTGCTAGTTCGGCCACTAAAAGCAGCACCCACCACACAGTGCTCATTGAAGGCTCCTCCTTCCCTCATGGCATTGTTCAGTACATACTCAGAGAAGTCTGTAATGATAGAATACAAAGATTCAACCATTATGTTTCACCATTAATTTTTGTTTACTGCATTCTATTTAAAAAGGGTCAGAATGTTCACCCCATTTCAAAGCTGTTACCGGTTAGATTGGCCACTGGTGTGGCGCTCTGGGTAGCAAGCTGGGCAGCATAGGCTTCAGCAAGTGCTATAACCAAGGGTCCAGCATTAGAATCCAGGGCAATGGGCACAGAGGTGGGGCCATAGCGACTGAGTGCTAGGGGAAGTTCTGGGATTTTGTGTTTTCCAGGAAGTGTTTGGGCCACCACAAGGGCAACTGCTGTGAAGATAAGTGGCACTAAAAACTGTGCCACCATCACCTTCCAGTTCCGCCAGCTATACAGGGCAAGATTTTATTAGGTGTAGCCTGACAAATAAATTAATAAGAACTTTATTGACCAAAGATAAATTTCCAAATCAAGTCGAAATAATGCGACTCACATTTTCCCCAAGAGCTCTATTTTTAAATTAAGAACCATGTATCTCTCCTTTCCCATACCCCCCAAAGCCAACACTTTAAAATTTGTAATTATATCTATATTTTTAGAGTTTCTTAGATATAGATTTAATATAGATCACAATAATTGTACCTTTTGTGATGTTGATATTGAAACGACTGTACATTTATTCTTTGACTTCATTCAGTAGAGCCTTTAGGTCTGAGACATTCGAGTGGCTTAAAGTTTCAATCAAGTTGTCTTCTCCATTTTCTAAACACGATATAATTTTTGGTTTATTAATGGAAGATGTACATACTTAATCTGTACTTTGGGCAAATTTTATATTCATAAATGTAAGTGCCTTAAAACAAAGCCATTGTTTTCTGTTTTTTTAAAACTAATTTTGGATGTACTGTAAATCTGTAAGATTGTTAAAATGTAAAACTGGAAGACGACTGTTTAGTTTATTGCAGAAATTTAAACTTTTAGAAGACCCTACTGTGTAATTCGTTTTCTTTTTTTTTTCTTAGTTTATTTTCATTTTGATTGGTGCGCTGTTCTTAAGGATCTTCTTATGATCTTGTATTGCCTTATTGTATTTGTGTTTTTTGCATTAAAAAATCGATTCATCTTCCCTCGGATAGTAATGCCTGTGCATGTGGCCTTGATGACGTATTTTTGACAGTGGTTTAACACACTACATTCGTGGGCATAATTTCTCATGTCGTGTTGTGAAAGGTGTTGTGAAAACTAGCTCTGTGTCTGTAAACTGTCATGGTCGTAGATTTTGGAATCCAACTCCAAAATCCAAAACACAGAATTACATACAATACTTTTAAATTACGCACGAGTAAATTAAAATTACACACAAATGTTCTGAATTACGTACGATCATTTTTGACAGTGATTTTATTCAATAATTTAGATACAGAGGCTATCTAGAATGACCCTTAGACAGACTGACCCCTGTGTTGAGTTTGATGTTGGAACAGTCCTCTGAGATCAATGTGCCACTATCAGTGAAGTCCGTTATATCAGTCATGCCGCTGATACTGCTAGTATCATCAACTGTCCAGTCATGTGACCTGCGCTCGTGCTGGTACTGCAGGGCTGGAAGCTGAATGGCCTGAATGTCTAGTCTGGAGTCCACCAGCTTCCCGACCCTGTTCATGCACATATACACATACACACAGATATAAAAGAAACAGGTCATATACAAGAGACCCAGATGTAGCTGTAATTCAGCTATAACTGCAACTCTGCATTATTAAAATGAAGCCCTGCTCTGTTCTTACTCTTAACTCTTAAGTGGAAAGCATTGTGAAACAATTATATATGCTCTGATGGGTGGGGCTACAAGAAGAGGAGGGAAATAGAGTGACAGAAAGGCTTCTGAGCATGTCGCAATCTGCCATAAGACATTCCATCAATTGTCGTTTTTGGGAAACAATAACAGGTATGTCTCCTAGACCCCAGATAGAGCCACATGGTCACCTCCTATTGAGACAGTAACAATAATCTATTGAAAGCTTTACAATAGAATGAGAAGAGGAATGGAACCAAATGGATGGGGCATGTGCAGATAAATGAGATTTGGTCTTTTTTTTTTTAGTCCTTTGAGATTGACCATAGTCTTGAAAAAGGCAGACCATGTGCTTTTGTGATGACTTAAAAGAATCATAAAGATTGGATACTGTCTTTCAACCAATTTTACTGAGTATTACTACAGCATCCTGCTAATGCATGTTGGTCAAAGATCAAAGCATCTTTATAACAAAGATTTACCAAATTTTGATCAAATTCCTTCATTGGAATATGGCCGAAGGTTTGTGGACCCCTGAACATCACATTCTTATTTGGTTCTTCCTCCAACTGTTGCTACAAAGTTTAAAGCAAACAACTGTATAGGATGTCTTTCTATGCTATAGCAGTACAATTTCCCTTCATTGGAACGAAGAAGCCCAACCATGTTCTAGGATGACAATGAACCTGTGCACAAAGCAAAGTCCATAAAGACATGGCCTGTAAAGTTTGGTGTGGAAGAAACTGAGTGGCCTGCACAGAGCCCTGACCTCAACCTTACTGCTCACATTAAGCACAAGTATGTCTGACCTCATTAATGCTCTGGTGGCTGAATAAGCACAAAATCCCACAATCACAAATCTCAAAACCCAATGGAAAGCCTTTCTAGAAGAGTGGAGGTTATTATTGTTATATTGATTTGTCTTATCCAAGTACCTAAGAAAAACTTCCTCCATGGTGGTAACAGAAGCTCCATAGCTTGCGATGCCCAACTCCTCTCTGTTCATTTCCAGCTCAGCAAACAGAAGCTCAAACCTGCAAAAAGGCAAAAAAAGTTTTAAGTTGGCAGGACACATAAATGAATTCCACCTACAGGAAAATATATAAAACATAAATGTATAAAATATACAAATGAAGGCATCACTTAAAATTAATTTATTGTAATAATGCATTTTCTTCCATTACCCTGATTACAATGTAGATTCAATGCAATTAATTATTTTTATTTATTTGTATAGCACTTAACAATACACACTGTCAGAAAGCAAGATTACAGAAATCAGGATGTAGATTTCGCTAATGAGAAAGCATTAGAGTCTCCAAGATGGCATTAAAAAAACAGACTCAAAAGAGAGTCTATTCTCTTCTGGGTGACAGAATAGTGTGACTGCAAATCATTACAGTTCATAGTTAGAATTAATACATAATTATACTGTCTGTTCGGTGGACGAACAAATCAGATAATTGTTATTGATTCTCTAACAGTTAGTTCTAAAACCCCCATTTGAATATTTATAATTAATTATAACCAGTTATAATTACACTTAAATGTTTAAAATTTTGAGCTAGATTCGCTACATATTATGGTGGAGAATGCGGGCATGTTCAAACTCTGTTCTGTGAGCACACTCAGGGTTAATTTACTGGTGTTTTTTTTTTGTGTTTTGTTTTGTTTTGTTTTTGTTTATTATTATTATTACGTGCGCGCTTAGAGCAGCCTGAGTAGCTGTTAAGAAAAAAAAGAAAGAGAGAATTTAAACTGCAGTCCATAATATTAAAATCGCCCAGTAAAGACAAAGAAGTCTCTTTACTGTCCATTTTAATATTATCAGAATCGGCTGTTGGAACGAAGAAATCGTCCTTCAGCTCGACAGAGATTTATGAGAGCAACGCTCCTTTGATTTTACAGGCCTTGTTTGAAAATACCGCTAGTTATTGCAAAGTCCAATTTCATTCAGCTAGACGGACTCACTCCCTTAGGTTTAAACCATTAGGCTAGCTACCTAATGCGTACCTAATAAGTTTTAATCGCAAATGCTTTGCGGATTATTGTTGCGAATGATATGTAAATGGGAGTTTGAAATCTTGATCAAGTAAATTAAACTGGTTTAACAGTGATTTGTAATTTGGCCGGTGAAAAGAATCCCGCCCATTCCAGTTAGTATAACCACAGGGAAGAACCCTGCGTCGTATTGAGCTATTTTAGTATATTTAGTGGTTGTTGTCTGTGTGCAGGAAAAGAAAAAAAAAGAGAAATATATGCATCCTGCCACACCCCGTTTGTGCTTTCGCGACACAAATGCGTCCAGTCTCGAATCACATAATTTGTGACCGAGAGTAACCCGTCACACGTGAAATTAACTTAAAGCGCAATACCTTTGAGTAACGCTAGAGGCGGTATAAGTGCCTTATGCTTCACCACCTCCTCCTACTGACTCTTAACCTCAGTGTGTACGGACTCACTAAATCCACCTGGTGGACCTCCTCTGCTAGGTCGTCTTTCCTTTCTACCTCCTTGCCTTGTAGCTTACTTAATTTTTTTTTGACTTCTCCAGTCATTCCCTGATTAACTTATCTTATCATTATTGGTATTCTGAGTTAATTTATAGTTAATTCTTATTCTAGATTTTGACTATTATTATCTTTGACCCATTTAGTTATTTTCTCCCCTTTTCTTCGTTTCAAGCTTGGGTTTTATACTTTATTATTATTATTATTATTATTATTATTATTATTATTATTATTATTATTATATTTTGTTTTATTATTAATTTTTTTATTTTATTTTATTCATTCTTAATTGAGTTACTTTATTTAATTCAGTTACTTTTATTTTATTTTATTTTATTTTATTTTAGTTTTTTTTTGTTTTTCTTATTTAGTTAGTTTTTTCCCTTTGTTTCGTTTTCCTCCTCCTCTCAAGTTCCCTCACGCTAGTTTGAATTTAATTTAAAACGAGTTTTGAACCTGAATTCAAAATAAGTGGGTGGAACTGGGGTGTTTAGGTTTAACCCTTTATGGCACTCCTTGGTTTACTCCATCAGTAAAGGAAGATTGCGTCCGCAGTGCACCACAGCAAGCGGAGCCACCCGTCCTGCTGTACCTATCGCTGGCCGGAGTGGAACTTAGATATTACTGTCCTGCTGCCACTAGTCCAAAGGCGATTAGCTGATTTTCCTCACAAAATTTAAGGTATTCAGCCGCTCCCGCTCCGCGAGCAAGGTCAACAATCTAAGTTCCACCCCAACAGCAACCCCTTTCCTATAAGATCTAAACCCTTAACAGCGTTAACAGGCTTAGGCCTATTCTTCCCTTGCTGATTCAAATAGTTGGGTCTTTATTTTTCACCATTTTCTGTGTATCTGTGCGGGAACCTAATGTGTGAGAATCATCAAGGTAAAATTTGGCGATCTAAGAAAACCCAAGGTATTTAGGTGATCACGCCGTCAACCTGACCTAGTTCCCACGTTCGGCCTTAATCGTTAGGGCTAACTGTGCCCATTAGCAGATATATATATAGATATATATATTCGCCGAGTAGTACCATCACTAGTACGGCAAGGAATTGCATTGGTCCTCACACCGTTTTTCTCTCTTCTCTCTCCCCACCAGTGAGCCAGCATATCTCGATCATCAAGCCCTGATGCACACTGGGACTGACTAGAGGCCTGGCTGAACGCCATGACTGGTGCCCTCCTACCGGAGGCTGTGAGAGACATACAACCCCTGAGCCCTGAACAGCTGGACGACAACTTAAGTGCCCTGATGGCACACAACCTCTTCCTCCAGGCGAAAGGGGGGTGAAGCAAGCATGTCCCGCCTGGAACAAGAATCAGCGGCACTAAAGATCCAAGCTGGAGAGGCTCAGAGGAATCTGGAAATTGCTCACGGTCAACTGGATCAGCTAACGACCAAAATGGAGCACTGACATCGGACAGCAGGTGAACAGGAACCTGAGCTGCAGGAGGAAGTAATGAAACTACAGACAGCCCTGGCCGAGCTCCAGGTGGACACAGCATGGCGCGAGCAACAGGAAAATGACCTGAGAGAGAAGCTCAGCGAGGAACTCCAGCGAGCCGAGGGCCTTTTAAAAAGAGCAGAGGTTGAACTGAAAGAAAGAGAAGCCAAAGCTACGGCCTACGAGGGCCATTTGCAAAGTAAGAAATCAATGCCCTGTCAAAACAAAGAGACCATTTGAAGGACGAAATTAACAAAATGCACAGGGAATGTATAGGTTGCAAGGTGACTCTAAAAGGAAAATGCACTCCGTAGAATTTCCCTCAACCTCAAAGGGTTTCAATTCAATTCAATTCAATTTATTTTGTATAGAGCCTTTTACAATGAACATTGTCTCAAAGCAGCTTTACAAAAGAAGAAAACAGAGAAAGGGGAGGGGAAAATGAAAAATAACAATAAAAAATAACTAATTAACTAGAAATAAGAATAAATTATTAAATTCTATAATTAGACTATTTTATCCCTAATGAGCAAGCCTGTGGCAACGGTGGCAAGGAAAAACTCCCGGGGATGGAAAGGAAGAAACCTTGAGACGAACCAGGCTCAGAAGGGAACCCATCCTCATTTGGGTGACACTAAACAGAAAATAATGTAACTGTAGCTGATTAATGTCCTTTCTACAACAGCAATCAATGACCCATGAGGGTCAACTATTAGGTCATTGTAGTTTCTAAGGTCATAATAAACACTAGTTCTTTGCTGTCACGGGCTGACAGATGAAATGGCATATCTGTGATGGTGTGAAAGTCCCCAAGTGGCTCTGTCCATGGCTGTTTCCTGGTCCACACAGATCCATCCACAGCATCAGTGGGCACCATCAATTGGCGAGACTCCAACCAGGGGTAGGGCAGTGGTCGCACTGGAACCTGGCAAACACTGGGAGCTCAGGAGTGGTGTGTATAGCTTGACAGAGAAGGCAGAGAGAGAAAGAGAAAGATATTAAGTTTCTGATCATGTGATGCTTAGAGACAATGTAGAATTATGTGTAAAGTGCAGGCAGGGACTGCAGCAAGACTAGCTATGACAGCATAACTAAAAGGGAGAGCCAGAAGGTCACAGACATGAAGGCTTCCCGGGACATAAAGCATCCAACCACTTCACAGTACACCAAACACTCTATGCCCATGAACCTTCCAGATCTGCTCCTTTACCTAAAAGAACTATACATTAAAAGCTTGACTAAACAAATGTGTCTTCAGCCTAGACTTAAACATTGAGACTGTGTCTGAATCCCGAACACTAATTGGAAGGCTGTTCCATAACTTTGGGGCTTTGAAAGTGAAAGCTCTGCCCCCTGCTGTAGCCTTTGCTACTTGAGGTACTACCAAGTAACCAGCACCCTTTGATCGGAGTAGGTGTGGCGGATCATAAAAGACTAAAAGATCGCTCAGGTACTGTGGCGCGAGACCATTTAGTGCTTTATAGGTTAGTAACAGTATTTTATAATCAATGCGAAATTTGACTGGGAGCCAATGTAGTGTGGCTAAAATAGGAGTGATGTGCTCATATCTTCTGGTTCTGGTTAGGACCCTAGCTGCTGCATTCTGGACTAACTGGAGCCTGTGTATGCACCTACTGGAACATCCAGACAGTAAGACATTACAATAATCCAACCTAGAGGTAACAAAAGCATGAACTAATTTTTCTGCATCATGAAGCGACAACATATTTCTTATCTTAGCAATATTCCTAAGATGGAAGAAGGCTACCCTAGTGATGTTATCTACATGAGCTCTGAATGAAAGACCAGAATCAATAATCACACCAAGATCTTTTACTGCTGGACAAGATGAAACCAAAAGACCATCCACCATTACTCTGTAATCGGAAAGCTCACTTCTAACTGCCTGTGGTCCTAGTACAAGCACCTCTGTCTTGTCCGAATTAAGCAGGAGGAAGTTAGTGGCCATCCAGTGTCTAATGTCCTTTACACATTCTTCTATCTTAATAAGCTGGTGTCTCTCATCTGATTTAGCTGAAACATATAGCTGTGTGTCATCTGCATAACAGTGGAAGTTAATACCATGTTTACAAATAATTGCACCAAGGGGTAACATATATAGGGAGAAAAGCAGTGGGCCTAAGACAGAACCTTGTGGAACACCGAATATAACCTTGGTATGCAGGGAGAAGTCACCATCTAGATCTACAAACTGATAACGGTCAGTCAAATAAGACCTGAGCCAGGAGAGGGCTGTTCCTTTAACACCAACATGTTCTAGTCTATCAAGTAGAACAGTGTGGTCAATGGTGTCAAAAGCTGCACTAAGATCGAGTAACACCAGTAGGGAGACACAACCCTGATCAGAAGCCAGTAACAGGTCATTTACCACTTTAACCAGTGCTGTCTCTGTGCTATGATGAGGCCTAAATCCTGACTGGTACATTTCATAAATGTTATTTCTATGCAGGTATGAACATAACTGCTGTGCTACAGCCTTTTCTAGGATCTTGGAGATAAAGGGCAGGTTTGATATCGGTCTATAGTTAGACAGCTGACAGGGGTCGAGGTCCGGTTTTTTAATCAAGGGTTTGATAACTGCTAGCTTAAAAGATTTAGGCACATAGCCAGTGCTTAGAGAAGAATTAATTACTTTCAGAAGGGGTTCAGTAGCTACTGGTAATATCTGTTTAAGGAAAGATGTGGGTAAAGGATCTAGGATGCAGGTAGAAGATTTTGAAGAAGAAATTAATGAAATTAGATCAGGCTCTTGAAGCTCTAAGCTCTGATCAGAAATAGCTATATTATCTAAAGGATTATCTATCAAATAATATGGTTTTAAATTAATAGTCTGAATTTTTTGCCTGATATTGGCAATTTTTTCATTGAAAAAATTCATGAAGTCATTGCTGCTAAATGTAGATGGTGTGCGCTTTTCTACAGTGGTTTTACTCCTAGTTAGTTTTGCTACAGTGCTAAATAAAAATTTTGGATTGTTTTTGTTATCTTCGATTAGGGCAGAGAGATACGCTGATCTAGCAGCACTAAGAGAATTTTTGTATCTCAGAAGGCTTTCCTTCCACGCAATCTGGAATACTGCTAATTTAGTTTGATGCCATTTACGCTCTAGTTTCCTAGCTGATTGTTTTAAAGCTTGTGTGTGGTCGTTGTACCAGGGTGCTAGTTTCTTGTCTTTAATTTTTTTCCTTTTAAGTGGAGCTACAGTGTCTAGGGTGTTCCGAAATAATGACTCCAAGTAATCAGTCGCCTGGTCAAGTTCTGTAGGGTGAACCAATCATGTGTGATAATTCTGGGAGACTATCAGTAAATCTCTCTGCAGTAGCAGACGTAAATATACGCTTCATACGGTAATGCGGCAAGTTGTGCATCTCGTGACTAAGACGCATTCTAAATGAAACTAGATAATGATCTGAGATAGCTTCCGACTGTGGAAGAGTGACTATGTTTTCTATATTTAATCCGAATGTGAAAATGAGATCCAGAGTGTGACCTCCATTATGAGTGGGTCCTATTACATTTTGATTAACACCTAATGAATCTAAGATGGACACAACTGCTGTTCTCAGAGGGTCTTCTGGCTTATCAAAATGAATGTTGAAGTCTCCTACTATTAGTGCTTTGTCTAAAGAAACAACAAGGTTTGAAGTAAAATCTCCAAATTCACTAAGGAATTCAGAGTATGGACCTGGGGGTCTGTAAATAACAATTAGTGGAATTGACTCTGTGAACTTATTATTAGTACTTGCATATGTTAGGTTAGTATAAAGAACTTCAAAAGTGTTGAATTGATGTCTGGGTTTTTGTGTGGCGCTTAGCTTATTATCATGAATATCTGCGACACCTCCTCCCCTGCCTGTTAGACGTGGTTGATATATATAGCTATAGCCAGGCGGACAAGCTTCATTTAATGCTACGTACTCGTTTTGTTTAATCCATGTTTCTGTTAAACAAAGAACACTGAACTCCTGATCAGTAATCAGTTCATTAATTATAAGTGTTTTAGTTGACAGAGATCTTATATTTAACAGTCCTAGCTTCAGATCAAAGGTGCTGGCTGTGCATTCACTATGATCTAGTTTTATGTCAATCAGGTTACTAAAACAAATTTTCTGATTGTTAAAACATTTTCGTTTGGTTCGGGGAATAGACACAGTCGCAATGTTATGAACCCTGAGTGACGACTCATTGCAGCCAGCAGACGGTCGGATTAGCCTGCTTGTCTGCTCCCTTTCCTTGGCCCTGGATTGTCACCGATTAACTAGATCTAGATCTCTAAGATTATGTGCTATGCTGCAAGAAATGAGAGCAGCACCCTCCCGAGTGGGATGGACACCGTCCCATCCTAACAGGCCAGCCTTGCCCTCAAAAGAGCTCCAATTATCTATGAAGCCCACATTGTTTTCGGCGCACCACCTGGACATCCAGCAGTTCAGCGACCATAACCTGCTGTAAGCTACATCGCCACGCCGCATTGGGATGGGGCCAGAGCATACTACGGCATCGGACATCGCCTTCGCTAACTTACACACCTCTACATCATTACTCTTAGTAACCTCAGACTGATGAAGGCGTATATCATTAGCTCCTACATGGAAAACTATCTTGGAGAACCTGTGCTTGCCTAGGACCCTAAGATTACCTGCAATGTCCGGCACCCTGGCTCCCGGAATACACCTAACCTGTGCTGCTGGAGCCCCTAAAGGCCTAGCTAATTTCACATGCCTTAAAATTGAGTCTCCTATAACCAGAGCTCTTTCAGGTTTCTCAGCGGGTTCTTCACTGAGGAGAGCAAACCTGTTGGTCATGTGAAGCAGAGAGAAGTGGTGCTCCCGTGGGCAAGCCTTAGCGTTAGCCTTGGCTGCGCGACTATGCCGCTGAGTCGTCACCCATTCGCCCCACTGTGAGGGCTCTAATGCCGGAGTTGGGGGGGTTACTAACTCCACCTAAGGCATCCAGACTTCCTCCTACAGACACTACACTGCTCTCACCATCACTAACCCTCTCCAGAGTCTGGATGCGCACCTCTAAAGCTAATATCTTCTCCATCAGAGAGCTAACTAGCGTACACTTATCACAGGTAAAATTAACACTAACGACGCAGGAAGAACTGCTGAACATCCTGCAGCTCACACACTGAACAAGCTGAAAGCTTTGAGTGAATCTATCCTCCGACTGCTGTGTAAAAACTGTTTCGGAGACTCGACTCCGATCTTTCTTCGGGACAAGACTTTCACTTTCTTCTGAGACTTTGCTGGCAGCGTCAATCGAAGAACTTTGTTTGCACCACCGAAACCTTTTTCGTTCCAGCAGAATCTCGTGCTTGCTCCGAGGACTTTGAATCTCCGAACCTCCTTGATCCACTACATCAGGACTCTTATCAACGAACCAATGCAAGTAAGTTACTAATTATTTTAGATCCGCAATTTTAAGCTGAAGCCCCTTTATTAAGGCGAATCCTAATTACCTTGACGATTCTCACACGTGTAACCAAAACTCGATCTGAAACTTGCCATATTTGATCTCTTCTCTGTTTCCTTATCTCCTTCACTCTCTCTCTCGTTCTGATTTCCTCCATATTCCCTTCCTTACTCTCTATCTCTCTTTACCTCCTTATTCTCTTTCTATAGGCCTTATTCTGTCTTTTATGTATGTGTGTCATAGTTAGTATGTGTTGTGTGTTTCTGTTTTATTAAATGCATTTTATTCACGAGTGACTGTCTCTGTGCTTTGCTCACAATTTCAGGGTCCCTGAACATTGCTCTTGCTACATGCTAAATTACAGCTAGTACTTTATAAAGTAGTTATTCTTTCTTGGCCAGGAAGATAACTTTCCCTGGAATTAATACATAATTATACTGTCTGTTCGGTGGACGAACAAATCAAATAATTGTGTTATTGATTCTCTAACAGTTAGTTCTAAGAACCCCCATTTGAATATTTATAATTAATTATAACCAGTTATAATTACACTTAAATATTTAAATTTTGAGCTAGATTCGCTACAAGTTTGTCTGAGATTTTAATTCAAATGAGATGAATGGTTGAGTGGCATACATCAAGTGACAGATATGTTAAAGGGCACCTTATTTTAGGAGTGTTTGTGCATAGTTTGCATGATACTCCCCTACCTACTTAATTGAATTCAGTGTCACAGTAATGGTCCTAAGGAAATGTAATAGATCAAACATAAATGTAGTATTACATCACATGATTCGATTCAAGATTCAAGAAGCTTTATTGTCATTTCGACCACATATAGCTGACACAGTACATAGTGAAATGAAACAACGTTTCTCCAGGACCTGGTGCTACATAAACATACAACAACAAGTTCAACACAAAAACAACACCACAGAGCTAGGACAGAAGTTTGTCTTAGCCACGTAAAGTGCACAGTGTGCAGCTAGGTGCAAACAGAGCATAGACAAGACAGTGCAAAAGACAATAAATACAAGAAAAACAACACAAAAGAACACAGGACACTTAGCGCCAAAAAGAAAGAAAAGGACATGTGTAATGGAATGTAAGTGAAATAAAATAAGATAAAGTGAAATGATGTAAAAAAAGTATTGTGCAAAAGTATTGTGCAAAAATACACAGCAGCGGTTGAGGTAGTGCAAATAGAAATAAACATAAATATAACTATAGCAGCGGATGACAGGTTGAGGTAGTGCAATAAGTAATGAACAGGCACAGATGACAGGTTGAGGTAGTGCATTAAGTAATGAACAGGCACAGATGACAGGTTGAGGTAGTGCAATAAGTAATGAACAATATAAATTATGTGTGCGTGTGTGTGCGTGTCCACACAGTCAAGAGAGAGTGTGTGTGTATCTGTGTGTGAGAGAGACAGAGAGTTGATATACGGTTCAGTCCTGAGTGTGTGTGTGTGTGTACGTGTGTGTGTGTGTGTGTGTGTGTGTGTGAGAGAGAGTGTAGAACAGTTCAGTCCTGTGTGTTGAGGAGCCTGATGGCTTGAGGAAAGAAACTGTTACACAGTCTGGTTGTGAGGGCCCGAATGCTCCGGTACCTCTTTCCAGATGGCAGGAGGGTGAAGAGTGTGTGTGAGGGGTGTGTGGGGTCAGCCACAATGCTGTTAGCTTTGCAGATGCAGCGTGCGGTGTAAATGTCCGTGATAGAGGGGAGAGAGACTCCAACGATCTTCTCAGCTGTCCTCACTATCCGCTGAAGGGTCTTGCGATCCGAGACGGTACAGTTCCCAAACCAGGCAGTGATGCAGCTGCTCAGGATGCTCTCGATGGTCCCTCTGTAGAACAAGATTACCCTGCTGAAAATCCCTACAGACTTGAGGCCAACATTTACATTTACATTATGAACTCTTCAATGGCCCCCACTATCAACTCTATTATTGGTCTAGTAAATCAGTTAAGCCACAAAGTCAATTCCCATCATGCCACTAAGCAAATAAGAAGAACAAGGCTGGCAAAAAAAACTAAAATCAAACAGAGGTGATTACTCAATGGTAAATGTCACCTTTTTTGTATGTAAGACTAATTAAAGGCCCCCCTTTTGTCTAGCCTGCTTCATAAATGGCCAAAAACTGTAGTGTTACTAAATGAAGTCCTCTTTCCATACTCTGTCCATACCACAAGCCCAGTTTCGGGCTTAGCATGGGGAATCAAATCCTCCATGATATTTGTAAGAACTGAGGGCAAGAACTGAGGGCAAGAAGCCCTTATAAGTTTTATTAGTTAGCCTTTATTAGGAAGTTGGGGTCAGAGCAGAGAGCTCAGGGGCAGCGATGATACAGTGCCTCTGGAGCAGGGAGGGTTAAGGGCCTTGCTCAATTGCCCAACAGTGGAGCTTGGTAGTGCTGGTGCTTCAACCCTGATCCTCCGATCAACAACCCAGAGCCTTAATCACTTGATCCACCACTGCCACATTGTGAAGGTAGTTAATTTGATTCAGGGAGGTTTGTTTTTCTAATAAAATTTTGTGAAACTGGAATTGAGTCATTTGAAACAGAAAGGGAGAGTTCGAACCGGGATCTACAAAATGACCCTCAACAGGCGTATGTTTTTGACAAAACTGTCAGAAATAGACTCTATGAGCATAGCATGAGGGCCTTACATCCTTTAGTGGGACCTGTGCTCACAGCCCAGCACTGGGCAGCTCCACTGGCATTTGCCAGAGAACACCAGATTTAGCAGGTCCACCACTGACATCCGGATGAGATAGATGAAAGCAAGTTCACGATCTAGCTCATGGTGGATGAGAGCAGGTTCACAATGAGCACATGTGACAGACATGAAATAGTCTAGAGATGACATGGGGAATGTTATGCTTCCTGCAACATCAACTAAAATGACTGGTCTGACTGTGGGTCAGTAATGGTCTGGGGAGGAATATCCTTACAGGATTGCACAGACCTCCACATGCTAGCCAACGGTACCCTTACTGGAGGGGGGAATATTTTTTACTAATGTGGAGTGTGTTTAAATCTTTGTAGGCCTATAAAATATTAATTATATGTACCACATTATATATGGTTTTAACTGCAATTTGAAAATAAGAGTAAACAGACATGGAGCCTAACCAAAACTGTACAGTTAAGGTAACAATAAAACCCATACATTAATGAAAACTCTCAGTGTTTACAAGCACTATCGGGATTTCAGTCTATAAAATAATCAGGGAATTGCTCATAACTCTTAAACTGCTTGACCTAAAATCATAATGTCAAGTCCCCAGAGATTGAAAATGTCAAGTCATGTATTGCATCTAGTGTAATAAGACACACACTGACAGTGATTCTGTTCAGAATTCAGAACAATTGTCAAGAGCCTTTGTAAAATCTTCCACTAGTGCAGTGGGCCCTGGGTTTGTCCAAGTGCATGACAATACCTGACCTCATGTAGTCAAAGTGTGTATGCAGTTTCTTGAAGTTTCAGTCTCAGGACACTATTTGCAACTGATTATGTTTGGTGAGTCCATAAAGTTTGCCAGATGTGTGAAGATGGTTTCAGGGGTTGCCTGTATTTAGTCCAAATACACTTGATATTGTTATTGGTCATGTTGTTGATATTTGATTTGAGATGTTTATGATGGTCAAAGTCAAAGAAGCTTTATTGTCACTTCAACCATATATAGCAGATGCAGTACACAGTGAAGTGAAACAACATTCCTCCTAGACCAGAGGTGCTACACATAAAGACAAAGTACAGTGACGCAGACATAGAGCTATAACAGAGATAAAAAATTAAACTATAATTTAAAAATTAAAATTAAAAAAATAAACTATAGTTAAGGTGCAGTCTTTAAGAACTAGACATATAACAGAAGTGCACAGGAAGACAAGACAAGACAGTGCAGACAAACAACATATAACCGACTTTATGCAATGAGCAAGACAATGTGCAAAGAACAGTGTATACAGTGATTGCAGATATTAAAGCGATACGTGTAAACAGGATTAATATAAATATGTATAAATGTAAAGTGGCATGTGCGTGCAAACAGGACAATTTAGTGTGTGTATATGTCTGACTATGTCCAGCACAGTTCAGTTCTTTTTTTGTGCGTGTGTGCTATGTATGTGTGTGTGTGTCCGTGTCCAGCACAAGTTCAGTTCTCCTCTGAGATCAGATCTTGGTTGTACGCGTGTGTGTGTGTGTGCATGTGTCCAGCTCAGCTCAGTTCTCTGTTGAGATGCCTGATTGCCTGAGGGAAGAAACTGTTTAACAGTCTGGTTGTGCGGGTCCAAATGCTTTGGTACCTCTTACCGGGTGGCAGAAGGGTAAAGAGTGTGTGTGAGGGGTGTGTGGGATCATCCACAATGCTGTTAGCTTTGCGGATGCAGCGTGTGGAGTAAATGTCTGTGATAGAGGGAAGAGAGACTCCAATGATCTTCTCAGCTGTCCTCACTATACGCTGAAGGGTCTTGCGATCCGAGACGGTGCAATTCCCAAACCAGGTAGTGATGCAGCTGCACAGGATGCTCTCGATGGTCCCTCTGTAGAAGGTGGTCAGGATGGGAGGTGGAAGATGAGCCTTGCTCAGCCTTCGCAGGAAGTAGCGATGCTGCTGGGCTTTCCTGGTGATGGAGCTGGTGTTGAGTGACCAGGTGGGGTCCTCCACCAGGTGAACACCAAGGAATTTGGTGCTCTTGACGTCTGGAACTCTGTTGCTGAGCCACGTTTCCATAAAAACAAAGACGCAGCAGTCTCTGTACTCACGCCATGCAGTTCGCTGGAGTCGGATGAAATCCAGTTTATTGTCCAGGGAGCAGACATTTGACAGAAGTATGGAGGGGAGTGCCAGCCAGCTAGGGTTTGTTTTTAGCCTAGCACGGACACCTGCCCTATTTCCGCGCTTCCGCTTTCTCACGCACAACTTCCGTCGACTCTTCTCCCAGCCACCGGCATCAGGCGATGCCGAGGGCTTGGGGCCTGGTCTCCGTAGCAAGCCGAGATCACAAAGCTTTTCCCGTAGGTCATCGTGCATGTTTTCTGGTGCACGATTCCCATAATCCAGTAGTGTCTGGCGGTTGTACACATGAACACCGTTGTATCTGGTGTCCATATGCTGTGAAAGTCGGGCTATTTCGAGACAATAGCACCATTTTTGGTCCGGAGTGGCCGCTGCGTGCTACTGCCGCGCCGCCATCTTGGATCTTGGTGCATTTTCCCTTGTGGTCAGTAATATTTATAAAAATTGAACTTCTTTGGTATTGCAGTGGGAAAAGAAAATGTGTTTTGTGATTTGTGGTTTGTGTGCGGTTTTGAGACGTGTTTCTTGGAGCATATATCTGTGTTTAGTGTAGTGAGATATTGTAGTACTCACTGTATTTTTTTATTTTATTTTTTTTGAGAGCCAATACCACACAGTTTTTGGAAGACTCTTATTGGGTTTGTAAGTGGTATATGTTGCTGTGTGTTAATGCATGTGTGTTCAATGTCACACTAATTGGTCTATGTGAGTATGATGTAAGCAAAGAAAAACAGTTAGCAAAGTCATGGTGTTTTTTTTGTTTTTGTTTTTTCAAAAAAACAGACACCAGTGCAATAAAGCAATAGATATCTGGGTTATATAAATGTGTCTGTTCTCTGCACTCTGACACAGCAAAGTAGCACCACTTGGCAGAAATATCTTGTGCCTGTATGGGGTAGTAATGACCATGAGAATTTATAATTTATGTG